>NC_136908.1:50593305-51185200 GCF_949606895.1 Notothenia rossii | reverse complement strand
CAGCACATCACCTGCGTATTTCACAACATCCTTAATGGTGAAAAAAAAAATCACTTGTCATCACACATCACTAGGCCAGAACCAGAAATCAGTTTGGCAGACCTCCCAAATTGGGAATTAACCAACAGAAGGGCAAACTAATCATCTGCTGTACAGATTTCAAGTAAATATCATTGAGTTGATAGGAACCACATGTGCTTCCAGCCACCAGTTTGGCACTGTGTGCTGTGTGGACTATAATGTAATTATTTCATTGGAAGGTGCTGTTTGGGACACAGATGGACTTTTGCAACATCTGATTGGGAGCCACCTGTGGCATTTTGCAGCCACGGATAAGTCCATATCCACGAGAAATTATGCAAAAACATGGCCTTTTGTGTATTCAACACAATTGATGCATCTCTCTCCCCGAGAGTATGTAATTTCCCTTGGTGGTTAATTCCCAGCCTCGAATCTCCTGACATTAGAGATGTGAATCGAGGAGAGTCTGTCTCCTAGACAACACTACTTGAAATACATTGTCAGTAAACTGTCTAGGAGATTAGCTTTGTGTCTGGGTTTATGTCCTCTGTTTATTTCCAGAGGAACATTGTGGATAGAAAAAAATGCTGCTGGGAGATTGACGTCCTGGTGGAAAATCAGCTCCACTTTAAAATGCATTTTATTGGCAGTTAAAGGCAACCCTGTCTCCTAAAAATTACGTTCCCACAGAACTAAACTGCATTCTCAATTACGTTTAGCAAGAAACATATTTTCTCACACGTTAAGTTCGTTATGAACGTATCTCAAATACGTTTATTTTCTACATACAGTATCTTCTAGAAACATATTTTCTCCCACGTTACGTTTCTTATGAACGTATCTTAAATACGTTTATTTTCTACATATCTTTGCCATTTATTGTCTTGCTTATAATAATGATAATAGTAATTTATAAATATCATTTTAGAGCACACATTTGGCGAGGCTGTAATTTCGCCAGAGTTACTCTCATGAGCGAGTGAGAAAATAGTAGTTTTAACATGCCAAAAAGCTGCTGTGTCGTTTATTGCAATTCAAACATTAAAACAAATCAAGAGTTAAGTGTTTCTGTACTTCCTCTAAGAAGAAAGGACAGTAACAGAAGATCTCTGTGACGCCAGATGTGGTGTTGTTAATGCGATATGATATCCGAATTTGTTTTTAGTTTAGGATGGCCAAAGACACTACACTACCCATAATCCCCAGCTATCGTTTGGGACTACAGTCCCGTTGACAAACCCCGTGATTAATCTTCAAGCTCTGGGATTGGATGTTGGAGTGGCAGTGCGCCAAGGTTACGCCGAGCGTCAAGCTCTTTGAAATGGAACGAAACCACGGCAGACTATTCAAAACTGGACTCGAACGCCCCCCAAGAACTACACATGCTGGCTATTGTGTTTCACAACATTTTCTCAATGGCACGTCTCTACTGGCAATTGTAGTTTTAATAGACGTTTTCGTTTTTCCCAAAATTAGAAGTTGACAGTATAACTGTGTACAGCCCTGGAGGTTTAGGCGATAGGAAACAAATTGGTGTGTACTAATTTAAAACATGTAATTACTAAATGGGGGGAAATCGCTTGTATCCATAATGGGCAGCATTAATATATACCCACATGACAGCTCATTGTTACTTTGTAATTCTACTCCACTACAATTCAGAGGTTAACCTGGTATTTTTACTCCACTACATTTATTTTAGTTACTTTGCAGATTCGGATTAATGATGTGAAATATAAACAACTCTTAAATCAGAC
The DNA here is from genome assembly GCF_949606895.1 of Notothenia rossii. Classification (NCBI taxonomy): domain Eukaryota; kingdom Metazoa; phylum Chordata; class Actinopteri; order Perciformes; family Nototheniidae; genus Notothenia; species Notothenia rossii. The sequence continues at coordinate 51,183,422 of NC_136908.1, read as the reverse complement.
TTAGTTACACCTGAGTAAAATTCAGGGAAAGTGATTGTCAAGTGCCAACAATCAGGAGAGATATATGATAATTGGTGCTTGAGAAGACTAAACATTTATCTGAAGATCTCTATAAAGTATATTCATTACTTGTTATTTTCTACTAATAGTTAATTAAAGACTGTATATAATTGCTATTTTGCACATCCCTTTCAAGATTTCAAGATTTTCAAAGGTTTATTGACATATCATATACACAACTACGGTGTAGTTATGCAATGAATGAAAAACTTGGGTCACAGGTTCCTCAACAGTGCATTACAAGACATCTATCAATATGTGTGTATACCTCCACCATTAAACTGTCATATTCTGCACATTTATTATACTATCTACATACATCTTACTAGAGTATAATTAATACGTATAATATCAGTTAAAATAAGTGCTTCAACATAGTTAACATTGCAGGAAAGCAATATATTAGACGTTAAGTACTTTGTCAGGCTTAATATTTATCTGTAGATACCCCCAAAGCTTTTTTCTTATTTGAAAGAAGACCTTAACCTAAAGTATTCTTTAATGTGTTAATAAAGGTTAATTAGTTTGTCTGTTTTGCACATCCTCATATTAATATCTTTGTACATCCAGCACTAAACTGTTTTATTGTAGAGATCACTTACAGCAGGGGTCCCCAAACTTTTTTCTCTGGGGGCCACATTATCGTTCCTGACTGTGATGAGGGGCCGGGATCGATCATGTGGGCTGTATACTAGGCCACTGCCTGTTATAGCCATAATTTCTAGCACAAAATAGTTCATCATTACAAGTGATTTGCAAAAGAAGTGAGTACTTCACATGTTTTTCAATTTGAAATACCACAGGTATTCCTTTTATTTTCTAATAACAACCATGTAAAAATAGCAAGGAAAGGTTAGAAAAACATGGTGATTGACAGTTTATGAGTGATAAAATAGAAATGGTAGGCCTATATTACAGTGAGATGAGAAATCATCAAGACAAGAAACTTGGTGAACAATATATCAACTAACCAACTCTTATTTGTATATTCAGGTGAGATTTTTTTTGTTCAAGGTGAAAATGCAATGAGCACCCAAACACTTTTACAGCACAATTATCATCCCTTTGAAATAGGAGATTGAGATGAGGGGCAGTGCATAAAGAGGAGAAAGAGGAGAGAGAGGAGAGAGAGGGAGAGAGAGAGACAACGATGGAGAGGCAGATGCTGAGAGAAGAGATTGGGAGGAGAGACTGAGCAGTAAACCCTCGGCAGGTTAAACTAGAAGAGAGTAACAGAATGGGAAGTCAGCAATATGTGCAGTAGGTGAACTGAATTGGTACTTGTAGCCAGGGTGGAAGGAAGGATGGATGGGCAGTGATCTTTGAGGTCAGCAGTTGCAGTCCCCTCTCTTGCTGCCTGGAAACCTGGCATAAAGGGATGACATTGGACACATTCAGTAAATTACATAAATATGCTGCCTGTTGTTCCTTGTGATGTGATTTTACAAATACAGTGTAGCATTATTCATTAAAATTCATTAAAAACATTAATCATATTTCATCAAAAAATCATAGTTCATGTTTACAGCCATATAAAATTGTAATAGTTAAAATCAGTATATTTACCATATCAGTGTGAACTGTGTGCTTGCTTCTGGCTGGTGAGAAGTCCGATGTCTGGGTGTAGCCTAGTGGTTGCCAGTCTCAAAGTTTGATGCAAATGTTCATCTGAGAGTCTGTTCCTCGTTGGATTTTTTATTTGCTTCATGCGGGAAAACGTCTGCTCGCAGGTGTAGGTGCTGCCAAAAACGGTACACATCTTCAGAGCATGTTGTTTAATGTTTGGGTAAGTGCCCTCTGGTAGCTCAGCATAGAACTCAAGGAGGTGGTCAGGCTTGAATGCGTCTTTAAGGACATCACAATTCTGCAGCTCGGCTAGTTCAAACTGAAGAGAGGGAAGTGCGTCGTCAATGTCAGCAGCAAAGGGGTTCTGGAACAGACTTATGTCTTTGTTGTTGACATGAAGCTCGCGGAAGCGCACACTGAACTCTCGCTGCAGCATCTCCAGGGCATCTTTGCACTTCGCGACTGGGAAAGGGGCGGCTGGTTTCTCGGCGCAGTAGCTTTGGGTGGCAGGGAGATGTGTGAAGTCCAGCTTTTGGACCTGTCGCACAAGGAGCTGCAGTTTGACCTCGAATGCTTTTATGTGGGAATACATGTCGCTGATGAGATTCCCTTTGCCTTGGAGCTGTAGGTTGAGGTGGTTCAACAGTTCAGTCACATCAGTTAAAAACGCGAGGTCCCATTTCCACTCCGGGTCGGTCAGCTCCCGTACCGTTTCACCTTTAGACTGGAGGAAGGTGTTGATTTCGGGCAGCAGGTCGTAGACACGGCGCAATACTTTGCCTCGACTTAACCACCGGATTTCGGTGTAGTACAGCACATCCTGGTGAGCAGACCCCAGCTCGGAGAGAAAGGCCTGGAACTGCCTGTGTTTCAGCCCATTTTTCCGGATGTAGTTTACACAGTGCACAACCACCTTCATCACAGACGCCCACTTCAAAACTTTGCAGCACAGCGCTTGCTGGTGAATCAGGCAGTGGACTTGAATCGGTGGGGCGAGACCTCGTTCCTCGAACTCGCCGTTCAAGCGCCCTAATAGACCCCTCGTAGATCCGACCATGCTAGGCGCACCATCTGTAGTGACACTGGCAAAATTAGCCCATTGCAGACCAAGTTCGCCCATTGTTTTGCACACTTCGACAAAAAGGTCTTCTCCAGTTGTTGTGCCTTTTAGGCTTCTCAGTGATGCCAGCTCCTCTGACACTTCAAAACGTGTGTTGACTCCACGAATAAAAATCAACAGTTGTGCCGTGTCCTGTACGTCATTACTTTCATCCATGGCTAAAGCAAAACACTTGAATTCTGCGGCTCTCTCTCTCAGTTGGTCAAACACGTTTCCCCCCATCTCCTCAATTCGTCTCGTCATCGTTTGTGCTGAGAGACTCACCCCACGGAAGGCATCTGTCTTCTCGGGACACACCTCCTCGGCCACAGCCAGCATCATGGCCTTCCCGAATTCTCCGTCTGTGAACGGCTTGCCGTGGGTAGCCAGTAGGTTAGCTACTTTGTAGCTAGCTCGGACAGCAGCCAGGTTGACCCGGGATTGACGAAGGAAGGCATCCTGTTGAACAGCTAGTCCGCCTTTCAGACGCCGAACCTTATCATCTCTCGCTAGCCCGCTCAAGCTAACATACTCTCTGTGCCGGGTTTCGTGATGGCGGCGAAGGTTGAATTCTTTAAACACGGCCACATTTTCTTTACATATAATACAAATGGCACGGTCCTTCCATGGAACAAAAAAATAATCCTTGGTCCATTGTTCTTTAAAAACCCGACACTCTCTGTCAATTTTCCTCACTTTACTGCACGCCATTACACTGCTGTTCAACTGTAGCATAATATTTTCTGCGCATGACTTCGATCAGCTTGTAAGGTGGCGGAAATTCGGTCATAAACATACGTCATATAAATAATACAGACACACATATTAAATTATATAAAATATAAATGGTTAATAAAAAAATATTTTAGTGTTAAAAAAACAAGATGCAAATGTAACGGATGTCAACCAGAACGTTACATAACGTTGCTTTTAAAGCGTGATAGAGGCGCTGGCGATCTGATTGACAGTTCCACTGTTTGGCTCATGGCCACTACATACTGACGGACTCGAGTTCTAATCTCAGGTGACGGAATGAACAGCGATTACCGCCCTCGTTTGGAGAGTCATGTTATTATTTCACAAAACAAGTTGGACAACTAAAATAAAATATTTTAAAAAATATTTTATAATTTTTTCTTTTTTTCTTTTTTCTTCTTTGGGCCAGTTCAAATGGTGAGGTGCAGAGAGGTGGAGGGCCGGTCAAAGGGGCGTGGCGGGCCGTATGCGGCCCGCGGGCCGTAGTCTGGGGAACCCTGACTTACAGTATCTTCTTGATTTTTTATATTCTATATTTCTATCATTGACCTTCTACTTTCCCCCTATGAAAGTATGTACTCTTAATATTTTTTTCATCAAATAACATTATTCAACAAAAATAACATTATTCAACAAAAATAATTCAATAACGTGCTTTAACCACTAGGCGCACACAAGGTACACACAGCATACTAATAATAACTTTGTATTAGTGTAGGACACTTATGTATAACATCTGAAGATATTTAGTTTTATTCATGTTTTTACATCATTTTACAGGATATTGCTATACTATTTCTCATGTTTTACTTCTACACATTAATATCTGATTTGTAAAACATCACAGACAGAAAGCTATATCCGTCATTAAATTAAGCTATTGAAATTGTGATTCCAGATGTTTCTCCCATCACCCAAATCCCCTGACTATTCTCACAACTCAGTATTTACATTCTTATATTCAAAGAAAATCAGTAATATCTTTAAAAATGAGCATTGTGGCTAAAACATCCAATCAGCGAGCTGAGGATCTTTCTTTTTGAGGATCTTTTTGTCTGTTTCCGGTATTGTTCCTGTGAGAGTTCACATTTCTGCTACATTGAAGGGTGGAATTGACACACATCTTCAGAAACATAATTTGCTTCAGATATAACTCTTAGCAAATAAAGTATAAAAATATAAGTAATAAAAAGATAAACACTGGCATGTAATTTACGTTAGAATAAATAGAATGGTTTTGAATAATAGATGAGAGTAAAATCTACGTCACTTTACAGCCCCGCCCACTTTTGGGGAAACCAACGCTGTCATTCGAACGGCGATCAAGCCTGTTACAGTCCTTTCTTCTTAGAGGAATTACAGAAACACGTAACTCTGGATTTGTTTTAATGTTTGAGGTGCAATAAACGACACAGCAGCTTTTTGGCATGTTAAAACTATTATTTTCTGCCTCGCTCATGAGAGTAACAGCTGGCGAAATTACAGCCTTGCCTACTGATTTCAAATGTTTGCTCTAAAATGATATTTATAAATGACTATTATCATTATTATAAGCAAGACGATAAATGGCAAAGATATGTAGAAAATAAACGTCTTTAAGATACATTCATAAGAAACGTAACGTGGGAGAAAATATGTTTCTAGAAGATATGTAGAAAATAAATGTATTTGAGATACGTTTATAACAAACATAACGTGGGAGAAAATAAGTTTCTAGCTAAACGTAATTGAGAATGCAGTTTAGTTCTGTGGGAAAGTAATTTTTAGGAGAGAGGGTTGTTACAGGTTACGTATTGGAACGCTGGAAGTGGGAGGGCGAGCTGATTAAAGTTTAGCGCGTGATTGTGCTAATCCTAACTTGCAAACACAAAAGTAATCACTGCAGCCCACACTGCCACACCGACCCGTTGGTATTTCTGCCAAACACAAAGAAGGAGCAGAACATTTAGAGCTCCAAACATGCCTCTTAACGATGTAAATTAGCAATTATCATCAGGACTGATTTACATTATAATCATGTCTGTATTGTTTCGTCAAAACAAGTACGGTTAAGATAAATTATAGGAAAATGTTATGGTTACAACTCTCCATACATCAGACTAGTATTTTTCTGATCAGCCACGACTATGTCTGTTGGAGTCAAGGAAACTTAAACTTTACTGAAGTTCAGGGAAATATATATTGGTAAATGAAACAAACCATGGTAGAAAAGGAACATTCCTGCAAATATCGATAAATCATTCTATCTAATAAAAAAAGAGACAAGTTCCAGTGAATATGTTTGTTGTTGTTTCAACAGTCTAAATTGAACCAAACAACAAAACTCATCAGATCCTCGAATGACAGTAGCTTGACCCCCTCATTTTTGATGTTAAACACGACCAAAACTGAAGTTATTGTACTTGGCCCGAAGAATCTACGAAACAAATTATCTAAAGATATACTAACTATGGATGGCATTAATTTGGCCTCCAGTGAGACTGTAAGGAATCTTGGTGTTATATTTGATCAGGATTTATCCTTTAACACCCACATAAAATCAATTTCAAGGACTGCCTACTTCCATCTACGTAACATTGCAAAAATCAGGCATATCTTGCCTCAAAACGATGCAGAGAAACTAGTCCATGCATTTGTTACTTCAAGGCTGGATTATTGTAACTCCTTATTATCAGGGTGTACAAAGAAGTCAGTCAAGTCGCTTCAGTTGATTCAAAATGCTGCAGCTTGTGTACTAACCAGAGTTAGGAAAAGGGACCACATTACTCCTGTTCTGGCTGCCTTACACTGGCTCCCTATAGAACACAGGATAGAATTTAAAATTCTTCTTCTCGCCTACAAAGCCCTTAATGGGCAGGCGCCATCTTACCTTAAAGAACTCATTATACCCTACTGTCCTACTAGGGCATTGCGTTCCAAGAATGCAGGGTTGTTGGTTGTTCCTAGAGTCTCTAAAAGTACAATGGGAGCCAGAGCCTTTTCTTATCAAGCTCCACTTTTGTGCAATCAGCTTCCAGTTTGTGTTCGGACGGCAGACACCCTATCCGTTTTTAAGAGTGCGCTTAAGACCTTCCTTTTTGATAAAGCTTATAGTTAGGGCTGATTAGATTCAGCCCCTAGTTTTGCTGATATAGGCTTAGTTTGTCGGGGGACATCTTACTTATTCCTTCTCTCTGTATATACCTGTGTACTCTCATGTTCCGATTAACCCAGCTTCCCCAAATGTCTTTCTTTTTGGTGTCTATATACGCCGGGATCCGGAGTCATGGATGATCCTGCGGTCCTGTGTCAAGGATCGCGAGTCCTGGATCTTGAGTCGTGGCTGTGGTCCTGGATCATAAGTCCTGGATGGATATCCTCGTGGATTCATCTTCCTATTATACACACATGCATTTCCAAACATTTGGTCTACCTATGTTGCAAATGTATTATCTTTTCAATTTACACACGGCATCTATTGCACGTCTGTCCGTCCCGGGAGAGGGATCCCTCCTCTGTTGCTCTCCCTGAGGTTTCTCCCATTTTTCCCTTTAAACTGTGGGTTTTCTCTGGAAGTTTTTCCTTGTACGATGTGAGGGTCTAAGGACAGAGGGTGTCGTATTGTCATACTGATATTCTGTACAAACTGTGAAGTCCACTGAGACAAATGTAACATTTGTGATATTGGGCTATATAAATAAACATTGATTGATTGATTGATCATCCCCTCAAAGTAAACAAGAAAAGAAAGCATACAATTCTTATTATCTTAAGCAAAACAGATTCACAATTAAATTAGCAAAGCACCTTTTCACTTTGGGACAGTCGAAAGGGAAGTGATGACATGAGCCCATCTGTTTTAAAATATGTATTTTTATACAGGGAGTTTTGCAGTAAACACTTTCATAATTTACATTGTCCAAAGATTTCTTTGCAACACTGATTTAGAAATGGACTTAGAGGAAAAAAGGATCCTGTATCTTTCTGGAGGGCAAATTACAAAATGTCTTTACTTTGGAGTTGTTGTGGGGTTTTTCACGCAATGCCAACACCTTCTTAGACCCATTTAGTTTTGCACCAGTGTCAAGACAATGTGTCTCTATTAGTTCTGGCAGTTATTTATACTATGTTTGCATTAATCAAATATGAGGTGATTTTGATGGCTTCAGCAGAGGTTATTTTAGGTTAATTATTCAATATGGAATTCAAATTGATTGAAACGTTTTGCTGTTCTTCATGTCTCTTGGATTATTACTTCTCTAAATCCTCTCTGAATCTGTCCCAGCGACACGTTGGAACCTTTGTCCTTCCATTGGCAGATGACTGATTTGATAAATGTTCTTGGTCAATTGGTTCAATAATTAGTCCCCAGGAGACTAGATTATCTTGTACAGATGTTCACAGGGAAAAAAACATCAACTCCACTCCCACTGAATGTTCACTTAAAATGATTATTTAGTACGGATATCTGACCATTTTACTTGACTTTTGCTCTCTTGCTTTAACACTTTTAACTTTCATGTGTATTGATGTGCTCTATCTTAAGCTTTGGCAATATTGGTTAGTTTTTTTAAATCCATACATGTAGATCTCATGGAATTGCAATTGCAATTATTCCAACTACGATCTGTGTAAGACGCAACAAACACATTCCCATCAGTAATTTTGCTCGTGGAAACATATGTGCATTTCTTGAGTAACACTGTGAAAGAAAAGGTTATATCTCTATTTCTAAACATTGTTTTTCTGTTTTCAAAGTGAGAGGACAGAGAAGGTGAAATGCCATGGTAAATGTCAGGAAAGTTGGACACCAAGATGGCAGTGTGAAAGTGTCCTTATCTCCGACTGAGAGCACATCATGTTTAGTTTCTTGTACTTACACAAGAGGGTAAAAAGCCAGCATAGTTGAGTCTCTCCTTATCTTCTTGTTAACCTTTATCGGCAGCATCCGGCGATGAAATACTTCAATATCCAATTCTTTTTTTTAACAGTTTGAACTGTCCTTTAAAGTAGCCTTTTAGACCACCAGCACGTTTTTTTTGGCAGAAACTAACATGTAATTAAAAAGAAAGCTGTCTGTCATCTCCAGTGATGTGATGTTTCAGTGATGGCTGCCCCTGATTTTCCTTGTGGCGACAGACAAGCTTTACGAACCCGGCCTGTTATGTTAGCTGACATTAAGGAAGCCTGTGAGGGACAAATTATTGAAACATTAACATTCATGAGCGGGAACATGGGTGGCTTCAAGCAGCCACAAACAAAACAGCCAGCTGACTTAATTGTTTTGGATACAGCGATTAGATCAGAAATCTGAATGCATCAGCACAACTTGTTGAAGAAAGCAAGTCCCCTGTTAGTGTCAAGCACGCCCATGTGGAAGAGAAAAGCAGAATAAAAGTGTGTGTCTTTAAAGAGCAGTGTGTACAGTCTTATGGCTTCACTGAGATGATTGCTCTTGTTTGTTTTCAGTATTTCTTAATTCCCTCCTCCCCTGTTTTAACCACAAAGGGACGTTGTGTGGGGCTAGATCAATGTGTTACTTAGCAGTTTAATGACACTGGCTTCCCTAAAAACATTGTTTTTCTGTTGATTATTCTCACAACAGTTGAGTCCGCTGAGGCTGGGATTTGTTGTCTGCGAGAGCCATTTGGCAGATTTAAAAGCAACATGACAGGGATTATTTTCTTGTGTTTACTCCGGAGAGTGTTGCCTCCATGCTCAATATATTTGTTGAAATGAGAAGACAATGAGCTGTTTGAATATAAGAAACTGGTGTTGAGAAGCGGTAGAAAGCGTTTAATAATTTATTATATATTTTGGAACGAGAGTTGGAAAAAGAAGCATTGTTATGGAGTCTTTTTTTAATTAAAATGTAAGTAGTTGGGGCACTTTTAAAACAATTAACTGAAATATGCTATAACAAGCTTTGTAAAGACGCAGATCAGGACGATATAGCTCTGCAGGTTCATTTCTACGAGCATTGTCATGATACATTATTAATATCTAATAAAATCCATTTGACAAAGATTCAAGATTCAATTGCTTTATTGTCATAGGTACAATAGCTTCAGTGTAGTTACTGGCAATTACATCTTAAGCCCTTTTCCAACATACAATAAACTTAAAACATAAAAAGAAAAAAATAATATAAACACAAATAGTGCAAGTGACACAATGGTAAAACTGCATGAATAAGTAAAGTGTGTGCATGTAAAATAGAATAAGATGACTACAATTAAATACTGTACAGTGGAATAAAATACTGATTATAGAATATATGAATAATGTAAAGAGATGTATGTGCAGTGCCGGTGTTACAGTATAAGTTGAGTCATGACAACTGGCGACATTCTATTATTTTCGTCATAGGAATCCGGGGCGTGTACATTGAGGACCCATTGTTGACTTACCAGGAAAGAAACATCGTTTGTCGTTTACGTTCATCTTTTGCTATATCTGCCTTTCTAAGATCACTTTGCTGCACATTCAGTACTCGTATGTGAGGTTGTGGGTGAGAGTCCGATATCGTGACGCTTACAGGGAGGTATCGAACATTACAAAGTAGGTGACTGTGTGGATGCCTGTTCAAAACATTGCAAACTTCAATAAATCATTTAAATTATATATTTGTGTCCGACTTTCATTTGTTCATCGTTCTTAATGTGATGTATAGTAGCTTTGATAGCTGTCCATACCTTCAGACAGCCTAAAAGTAAAACACAAGTTGTTTATTCACAGCCCGAACGCTCATCGAGATGACTGGATCAGTCATGAAACTTGTGATCAGCTCCGATTAAATTGTGATATCAATTCTGTAGCTAACCTCCAGGGAGCACGTTTATTTTATGAAATACCTGTATCCCTCTCATCACAACAAGACTCTACACTGTGCAGGAAAAACAATTACATACATGAAAATAACCTTGATGCATGGGAATTAAACACACAAACTATCTTCCGTGGCTATACTGATATGTCACAGTAACGGTAAACCACAGAAAAGTAAGTCCAGCGGGGCACAACTTGAATACATATAATACGGTAGTTCTATTATGCCTTTAAGCCTATACGTTTAACGTTTATTTCATAAAATAAACGTGCTCCCTGGAGGTTAGCTACAGAATTGATATCACAATTTAATCGGAGCTGATCACAAGTTGTCATGACTGATCCAGTCATCTCGATGAGCGTTCGGGCTGTGAATAAACAACTTGTGTTTTACTTTTAGGCTGTCTGAAGGTATGGACAGCTATCAAAGCTACTATACATCACATTAATAACGATGAACAAATGAAAGTCGGACACAAATATATAATTTAAATGATTTATTGAAGTTTGCAATGTTTTGAACAGGCATCCACACAGTCACCTACTTTGTAATGTTCGATACCTCCCTGTAAGCGTCACGATATCGGACTCTCACCCACAACCTCACATACGAGTACTGAATGTGCAGCAAAGTGATCTTAGGAAGGCAGATATAGCAAAAGATGAACGTAAACGACAAACGATGTTTCTTTCCTGGTAAGTCAACAATGGGTCCTCAATGTACACGCCCCGGATTCCTATGACGAAAATAATAGAATGTCGCCAGTTGTCATGACTCAACTTATACTGTAACACCGGTACTCAGTAAAATGCCGGTACTCAGCCACCGGCAATATACGTATATATTGTAAACGCAACGCAGCGCAAATGTGGGTCTGACTCTGCCTCACAGAGGGTGACTGGCTGTCTACATGACGTGGCCTGCCGACATTGCCACTTTCATACAGATCATACTAATGCCCTCGATTGGTCTCTGTGTGTCATTCAAGCTCGGGGTGTGTGTTGGTGTATGTGTGGCGCGAGCGAGCGAGAAAGCGCGCGCACCGGTTACGTGTATTGTTGTTAGCATCTGGTGCTAGCTAGCTAGCTAACGGATATAAGGAGCTGTTTCAACAACAAGGTGGAGGGATAGTCCTTTCTGTCAGACTGAGAGGCTGATAACTACAGCTCTGGTGAGGTAAATTACTCTCTGAGTCTTTAGATAGTTAACTTAGTTTAAGTTATCTCAGTGGGTCTCAAACGGTTCGGTCACCATTTATGTAAACACATATTTCCATTTGAGGGGGTAGTGATTAGTAAAATATGCATGAATAATACAAACAAAATGTTAACTAGGTGAAAAAAGGTAAGATAAACTTGTTGAGAGCTAAAACTAGTCTTTGCTGTTGCCTCAAAGAGGAGCAGGGGGGAGAGGAGGGAGACAGGAGAGGCTGATTCAGGAGCCCAGACACACTCACAACTATAAATGAACCAAAAACAAATAAATAAACAAGTTTCAATGTTTTTTCATATTGGATATTGTATGTTATTGGTTATGGCCATTTACTTATGATTTTATGATTATTTAAATGTATACATTTTTGTTTCATATGGGTGTAGTCTCTTTATTTCCCCCTCAAAATGCACCAGATTGATGCATTTAAGTCCAACATTTAAAAAAAAAATTCTCACCGGGGGAGCATGCCCCCGGACCCCCCTATAGGATTTGAGGCCCGGCCCCACTGTTCCCAAATAGATTTGCAATTTTTTTTAAATAGTAACCCATCTCCATATGTTTCTTTTTGGGTAGTAGATTTAAACTAGAATGCTATCACTTTGTGCAGCAACGCTATTGACAAATAAATCCAGCAAAATGGCACAAAAAACTGGTAGTGGCCTCAGGGACGAGGAGTCATTTAACCAGCCAGTAGGAGTCAAGCTTTACTTTCTTTTATATCCATAAAGAAAAAGTAAATCTGTTTACAGTTGTTTCATTATGGATGTTGAGAGGTATCCATATATCTCTTCATTTTGCTCTCAAAGTGCATCAGATTGATGCATCTAACTTCAGTATTTTAAAAAAAATAGCACCTTACCACTGCACCCCCTCTAATCTCAGATGCACCCTGAGTCTTTTTGTTTAAGTACAGTGAGCCTTTCTAAAATATACAGTAAAGAGACAAACCCACCAGCATTATAGGATATACTATGACTTTGTGCCAAATACTTGTTGCTGATTTAGAGTACTGGCACCTTTTTTATTCCAATTCAAGCACTGTGTATGTGCTATATGTTAAGGAAGATGTAAATATACATGAGAATATATTGTGTCTAATTGCTGGGAGTGGAACCTAACTCTACTATACAAAAACTATACATTTTACATTCTTTACTGGTGTTACGGTCCACCCTCTACTCCAGGGGTGGGGAACCTCCGGCCTCCGGGCCGTATACGGCCCGCGAGACCATTTGGTACGGCCCTCGAGGTAATTTATAAACACACACATAAAAGAAAAAAATTCAAGAAATCTAGACCGCAAAATAATTAAACAACCTCGTTTTTCCTGGCCAAGGTCGGGGTCCTTGAACACAACACGAGCCTAACGTGTCATCACGTGGTGTCCGGCCCGTCTACACTACAGGCATGAAAAAATCTTGAAGCTGGGCGTGTCTGACGCTTGGCGATTTTTTGCGAGCAACCAATCACATGAATCTCCCGCCCCCGACATACAAAGCAATAGCAATGTTAAAACGAAGTAAACTGGATATAAACTCTCCAAACAGGCGAAAAAACTATCAGTTTCACCCACTGTCTCTGCCACCTCCCTCCATGCCTGGTTCCTCCGGTTTGTATCCCGGTAAATAGTTCCGGTCGTAAAGAACCGGGTGATTTGCTTCCGTAATATCTCGTTTGGAATATGAGGAAATGAACTGCGGTCTGGCTCTCCCAGCTTGCAAGCGGTTTGATTGGCTGCGCTTGCACTAGCGGGATTTGCATAAACGGAATTTGATTGGCTGATGCCAAGCATCGAGCCTCAAAAGTTGAACATTGTTCAACTTTTGATGCCGATAGATGCTCGAGATGCTTGCAAAGCCATGCCATGCTCCCCACAATGCAGTTCGGCGAAGATTACAAATCTTCTCCGTCACCCCATTCAAGTGAATGGGCGAAGCGTTGAAAGCATTTTTTGATGCCTGTAGTGTAGACGGAGAGCACCAGAACGCGGCTCCGGGCCGGGACTTCACAAATTGCAATACCCAGAGCTGTACACATGCCGCAGTTTTTGCGTGGCTGTGTCTTTAGTTGAAAGCCCAGTGGCGATCTGTTCATCTGTCATACTGATCATACAGTCAATAACGTTGTTGTTATTAGCATCTGGTTAGCTAGCTATGCTAACGAATATAAGAAGCTTTTTCTCCAACCAGTGAGGTAAAGGCACATCTTTATATGATCATTATAGTTATAGAAAAATAAGAGAATAAAGTAAACAGGTATACAATACTAATATGACTGTGAAAAAAAGTTGTTATTAATAAACAAGAATACAGTTTAAAAGGGAAGTGATTTGTAAAATATCCATAAAGAAAAAAATCTGCTTACAGTTCTGTTTCATATGGGTGTTGAGAGATGTATCCATAGATCTCTTCATGTTGCTCTCAAAGTGCACCAGATTGATGCTTTTAACTTCAACATTTAAAAAAAAACTTCCTGGTGGTGCATGCCCCCAAACCCCCCTGAATGAGGTTAAATCCGCCGCCCCTCCAGGAGTTTAAAGCGATCAAGTCACATTACAGGAGAAAGGAAATACAGTTTAAACTGCCGTTGCAGGAAAGACGGCCGGCTAAAATCACAGACTGTGTGAACATGAAATTAAATAGAATATCACCTCCCATCCTCAGCGTAATCTGACTATTATAACATTAGCGTTAAGAAAGTAATTAAATATCTGCCACAACATAAATAACCGGATCAAAGTAACAGTACAGTCCGCGGCATATCACATCATAATGTATCATATATTTCCTTATCTGAGTCAGCTTCTTGAGCCGTATCTGGCCGTGCAACACTTAAAGTGTCACATACTGTATGCAGAAGTATTATTTTAAGCAACACATACATTAAGAAACACCCGAGTCAAATGTAATTAAAGTCAGATCGTGTCTTAGACAGGGCATATCATAAACCTGTTAATGTACGCATTCAAACACTTTTTCTTGTACCAGCTGTATTCACCTTGCAGGTGTAACTATGTGGCTTTTATCCTTGATAAAGTGTTTGAGTCATGGATGTTTAAAGTTTAACGTCCTCATATTTGTCTAATAAAAAGTAGACTTTTGATTCAGGAAGTATGACGCGCTGCGCTGTCAGTACGCTTCTCCATGTTTGTGATTGGTCGAATGCTCCGAATACCACCCCTTTCATGTGAACGCGCACCTAACTAGATAGGGCACGGCTGGCTTGAGCGATCCACTTGATAACCTGTGTCGTAGTACCGTTTAGCGAGAGCGCGTATGTTTTCGATTAGGCCAACCGGCTAACTCAAACATATCCAGGTTAGGTTGAACCAGCTTCATAGTACAGGCCCCAGGTCGTCCAGGCTAAACATAAACACATCAACATATAAATGATCTACAGCTCAAACAATTACAGAGAGATATCTAAAGGGGAATGTCTTCCGGCGTTAGGATTGGCGAGACCTTCTCCTCAAGCTTCTCCTTCTATATACACGGCTGAGTGGAATTAATAACACCTGCAGAGGCGGAGCCAGGGGCAGACCAGGTGCACCTGCGCAGCAGGGAGACAGAAAAGACAACAAGGAGGGGAGCACGTAACACTTGAGTATTCCGTTCGGTGTTTATACCTCCACTATATCCTACTGCATTTATATTTGACACTTATATTCACTTTTAATATGAACATGCTTTTATGGGTAACAATCTGCAGTCAGCATTTCAAATTGAAGAGGTCTTTGGCAGAATACTGAACCCTAAATTGGTCCAGAGCTGTGTATTGTTGTGTAAAAGTATGTTTGACTGTTAATGTCTCCTGATGAGCAGCTTGTATGGTAACCTCTGCAAAAGCACTCTGAATCAGCGCTAAGACTGGAAAATCATTGTATAAATAAAATCAATTTTACGAATCATTGAATATTGGCTCCACATTTACCAACAAGAACATTTAAATGCTCTTACATGTATTTGATCTGGATGAAAATGGAATAATAGCCTATAAGAAAATGGCTGTCAAAGGAGCAATTATGTATAATATTCTCTTCTACCTTTTATATTTTGAACTCAGAGGGAATTAAAGGGTCAGTACTTCTTATATCACTGGTTATAAAAAGACTAAATTATAGCAAGTGTATATTTGATTGAAGCAGACTGAAATACATTTAATTGCCACCTGTTAAAGAAAGAAAAGTCAGTTAAAAAGACATCTTTCATTCCCCTTGCGGAGCAGGTCTGATTTAATTACCGATTACCTAATATGTCTTTGCTTTAATTAGGCCATTTAAAGGTTAACTGCCAGGTCTGCGCCCACATCAACAACAGTCATCTTTCACTTTGTGCTCTCAGCTACACACTATGGAGACAAATACGGTGCCTATATTCTCCTGTATATTTGTTAATAAATAATGAGTTACCCTACATTCACTCCATGTTGCCTTGCAAATTAATGCTAATATCGTCATATATATTATATATTGTCACAGCAGGTCTTTATGGAAACACTGGTGTCAATGGTCTAAATTGCACACACTCTCCTTTTTCTTTCTCATTATCTGCAAGATTTCCTTTATACTCTCATCTATGACATGAAAGAAAGCAATATTTTATAATACATGTAATGTCCTATACATTTCTTTATACAGTAAATGTATCTTATACCACCTGTTAACACATGAATAGCTCAATGGGCTAATTGAGGAATATAATGTCTAACAATCGTTGTTAGTAACAGAAAAGGTTGAACATGGTAGACATGCTAGCTAGAACATCAGCGTGATAACCTTTTTGAGCATGTTAGCATGCTAGCAGTTAGCATAGCACTGCTGTGGCTAAAGAGCCTCTAACATAACTGTGGATTCTTAGTCAAATGAGTGGTGGAGTTCAATGAAAATGAAATGCATGTTCTGATATTGATGCATGTGTACATGTGATTTTATTTTAATTTAACTTTATAACATCCGAACAGGAACAACATTTAAAGGAATTAGCGTTCAAGCTTCCTATTAGCATAATATTGAATGCAACTGCAACTTGTTTCCTGTCGCTACAACCCCGTTTTAAGGAAAGTTAAAGGTTTAAGGAAATATTCAAATATTCATAGAAAAAACCTGAGATTAAAGTTGTACGTTTAAGATAAGAGAATGTTGCTATTCGCTAATGTTCAGGTCACAAATCTAAGAAAGAAACTAATTTTGCTTCAATCACACCACAGGCTTTTGTATTGTTTAAACAGTGGTTGACCAAATTATGATCTGAACCTAGGTTTAGCAGTAAGAAAATAGTATATTTTCGCCCATAATCGCCTTATTGTCATAAGCATCCAGACTTCAAAGACACATTGTTTTGAATTGGATGAGGTGATTAGCTTTTGTTCATCAGGAAATTCAATGAAATGGACAGAAGAAGGATAGGAAACACATTGTTGCACCTCTTGACTGACGTTTGCAATTCTCTTTATTGTCTATGCTGTGGTTGATCATACCTTACTGTGTGATTCCTTGAAAAAAAACACAGAAAAAAACAAATCATAGATTAAGAACATTCTTAGAGTCTTAGAGTTATATATATATTTTCACTTATAATGGCCCTAATAATCTGTCATAGTGGACTGTCATATAGACAAGTCTCTGAAGAAATATAATTGTTTGGCCAACTCATTTACAGTTTTATTTAATTTTTATAAAATTATGCTGTTCCCTATTGGCATACTCACGGTTGATTGTGTCTTCGCAAAAAGGCATCAGCATCTGGATGTATATTACATATTTTTTAGTAGTCACCCTGTATGAAGGTATCATCTCTGAGTCTCTTTATCTCTGTTTCACCCAGGAGTGCACACACTCACCACAATTGGTGGAGTGTGCACTCTGGGTAAGCGCTGCCTGATCATGCTGAAAGCGCCTCACTTGGATGTTCGGAACAATTACCTCTGCCTGGCCGGCCCTCAGGACCCCTCAGGTGAAGTCATTAACCAGAGGCTGCTCACTACAGTCACTATTAATTCACATTAACAGTGGAGCCATCTGGCTGCATGGCTCTAATTCTCCTCATTAATAGAGAAGGCGAGGTCCTTGAAATCGTTTTTTTTAGTAGCTTTGCTTAGTAGCTTAGCTTTGCTTCACAAAAGGAAAGGTAGTGGTTGGTGAAGGTTTAATGATACAGAAGGTGTACAGTTTGAACTACTTTTTAAATTCAATTGGCCTCGTTTGTGGTCGGGTCATATATATTTTTTTCTGATCTGCTCTGAGGCCGTACAAATCCAACTTACAAAGAAGCAGCTGAAAAAAAGTATTTTTTTCTTACAACTAAGACACTTAGTTTCTCTTTGTTTGTGACATTGTGTCATAATTGACTATTCGACAATATTCATTTCCATTTATTCAACTATTGAAAGGCTGCAAAGAAGATTAGGCTCTCTTGGTCTGTCTTCCATCTTGTCCCTTTTGTTATCTATTTCTTACAGCCTTAAGTAGGCCCTGGAACATTGGCGTAATAGTTTGGTCAAAATATGTGTTTTTCTTATCGTATAATGTTACTTTTTGGGCACATGGGACTATGTATTAATAGATTTAATTTTAAGACTCTAAAGTATGATAATAAAATAGCTGTATTTCAGAAACTAGCATGAGCTGATTAATATATTTGGTATCCACAAAATCTAATATCAAATAATTAATAATATGTGAGTGTCTTTCCTAGTTAAAAAAAATACTTGAGTTTGGTGAAACTAGGATCTTTAATGTGATTTCAAATGTTTGTACTTGAAGGTACTCGTCCAAATTATGTTATTATCTACACTAGTTTGTAAGAGTTCAGAGCAATTAAACAAATGTTTTGGCATTTTTTTGTATTATACAAAATTAAATAAACATGCTTAATTTGCCATGATTATAGCAAGTATATAATTCTGCAAATATTTGTATATTTTAAGTTTTCAGAGTAATTGTTTCTTACAGAACATGTTGTGCTATCATTTTATTGAATGTGTTTGATTGGACATTTTAGAAAAAAGCTGTAAAATAACAGTATTCTCCCTGTAGAACTTTAGGTTCTGTATTTATTTTAGTCTTTGATCATACAAATCTAATATCTTTTTTAAAAAAAACAGTTTTCTCATCAGAACTTTATTTAAAGGTCACCTATCATGCCATTTTTAGGCAATAGCATAGGTCCCAGATATAAACAAATATATAATAAACATGTCTATGAAGTGTTTTGCTCAAAATACCAAACGGATCACCCATTCTAGCCATGCCTCGTATCCCTCTATTTCACTTCCCGTTTCAGAAGTGCTGATTTGGGGTATAAAGCTTTAAAAAAAAAAGTATTAAAAAAAGGAGGGGGCTGAGCTCATGCGAGAGATTCTACCGGCAGATTCTGCCGTGATGAAACGCCATATCATGGATTACCAAGGATTATCTCTGAAACAGTATGGAGCTCAAAGGCTTTCTCTCTTGCCGGTTATACCACAAGGTGAGTTCCTTTGTATTTCCTGCTTCTTCACACACATGCTCTGTCCAGTACAGGTTAGCTCTGAGTGTTAGCGATGCTAATGTAAACACAGACCATATTACGTCTAAAACAGTCGGGCATTGTTTCTGATAGCAACTTTCTGATAGTGCCGTGGGTCAACATTTCCGATATCATATTGGACGCAAATCTGGATCAGCTCCGTTGTACCCCCATTTTTAGAGATTTGGGTACGGAGGAAAAGAGAGGATTTTATTTTCTGACGCTGCGTGAGTTCCCCGACACACCGGGAACACATATTTATGTATAAAAGACGTAAAAAAGTGCATTTTGCTTGATAGGTCCCCTTTGAGGTATTTGAATTTAACATTTTAAGACAATGGATTTTACAGTTTTACCTGTAAAATCTTTAAGGACAATTCCTGTATATTAATTGCTTTTGCACTTTATTTCAGTTAAAGTATTTTACTTTAATTTTATGGTTTTTGTTTGGCAGCCGTTGCTGCCAATCATATGACCGTTTTTTTTAGGTTTTCTTTGCCCGTAGAAGTATTAGTGCTGTACTTTTATTAAAGGTTATTGATTTTAAAAAGAGAGGATAAATCTGTAAATTTACAGTGTTTTCCTGTAAAATCTTTTAGGACAATTCCTGTAAATTAATTGCTTTTGCACTTTATTTCAGTTAAAGTATTTTACTTTAATGATTTTTCTTTGGCAGCCGCTGCTGCCAGTCATTTGACCGTTTTTTTTACATTTTTTTTTTTACAGTATAGCTAAAGGTCTTCATCCATGTCATTGGTTGTGTAGGGCTGTTTATAACCTTTCATAGACATGCCATTATTATTACACTGTGTTCAGACTCAGTTTCCCTTATTTATCACATTCATTTCATGTTGCTTGTCCCACAGTATGTCCGTGCATGGCTCTAAACCAGGCATAAATACTGGAGTGACTCTCAAAAGACTTATGGCGAGCCCTTCTCTCAAACATCAAAGTAAACAAGGCTGTTTTTCAGGCGACTCAGCAGGCAATATATAATCCACTGAAAGTTCACTCAGACAGCAACCTTTCATCAGGACCCGTGATAAAATCTAGTAACCTTTTACCTTGATATCCGTTGAACACAAAACCCCTCATATTTAAGTGGATATAGTATATACACATTATCTATTATTTGTGTTGAGTATCTTTATAGAATGTTAAGTATTTGTTACTAGAGCGGCATAGGGATATTTTCTTGTGTTTAGCAGAAGAGCAGTACAAGCACAAGTGAATGTAACTGCTCTACTTTTAACATTTTCCACCTTCTTTTCAGTTAGCACTGATTTTCATTTGGTAGTTTGACGCTGTCGCTGTAAACATGATAATCAGTGTGCAGTGTGCAGCCACTTCTTTCTTATTGAAGGCACTGCAGCGGGGAAGGTTTCAGAGATGTTCTGCTGAACGTAGCGGTGGCTATTCAAGATTTTTTCACTTCTGATTGTCAAAACACAGCTGTTTGCTGCAGCTTCTTCACTTTTGAAATGACGGAACATGAAGATATCATCATCACATGTTCCCATAGCACCTACTTCACAATCAGCAGCCACACCTTTAGAATAAATAGATTAGCCACTGTTGCAAAACCCAATTTCCCCCTAGGATAAATAAAGTACTCTGGTTCTAATTCTGATATTATATTACCATTTAAAGTGAGCAAACAAAAACGTTAGCGTGAAACGAGAGGATGAATTAAAGCATAATTTATAATTAAACTAGACGTGCTCTGCCCTCCCACGCCCTGACACAATAATAATAACTAATCAATACCTGGTTGAACATTCTTTCACTCCTACCAGGAGATGGGAATGAAATACGTTGCTGTATAATTCATGGCATTTCTTTTTCCTTCTCCACATTGATGATAAAATCACACCTCATGACTCTTTCACCCCCCTGGGTCTCATCTAATATTCCTCCTGAGAGCTGTATTTGAACCCTAACATGAAGTGTTATTTTATATTGTACAATAAAAGGTATATATTTCTAGTTTCTCACTCTTTCTTTGGAGCATTGGCACATACTTTTATGTGTTTCCCTTGTTATGCTATCATCGTGGCTGAAGACTTTCCACTCCTCTGTCATGAGATGAATCCATTCAGCGGTGTAAGTCTTTGATTGAGCTGTAGTCATGGTTACCTGGATGTTCGATAGATACCGGGATGGACTGGAGAGACACTCACAGCCCCCCCCCCCCGGATTTCTCACAGAGCTATAATTAAACACAATTTAGAGCGAACCACGGTGTTAATCTCTCGCGGTGGTGTGTGCAGAGATTGTGGATGTGGCAGGGATGTGGAGAGCCTCTCGACAAACTCTTATTGTGATCCTCCGGAGAATAAACCGCGGGCATGCACCTCAAGTGTCCTTTTCAATCCACTTTTTATAGTTTTGTTGATGTCTTACATGGAATACAATGTGATCAGCTTGGCTAAACATGATGCTCTGAGCTGGCACATTTAAATGACACTGCAAAAAAGAGGCATAGTGACACAATACTTTTTACTTTATTTTATTTATAAGTTTAGTTACCAGGTGCACAGTGCACATTAATTGACATTTCTGTAAAGAAAAGGCTATTTTCCATCTGTACTCCCTGTACAGATGTTGCTAAGTCACCCTTTCAAAACAAATATTTGCTATATGCTATACAGTAAAGGGCTATTGATTGAGACATTTCAGAAGATAAACCACAAAATCAGATAATCCCCTATACAGAAAAAGAGAAATGACAATGACTTCGATGTCCTCTTCTTCCGAGCAAATCTCATGAGGGAAGCAGACAGAACACCTAATCCCTCGATAAAGTCGAAAGGCCTCTGCGTCTTTATTAAAATCCTGAGGTACATTAGATAGAACTCAACAGCCAGACACCCAAACAAACATGGTAGCAGAACTACTTCCACATCATCTAACTGCAACTGCAAACTGCATGACCTGTTCTTAATAAACCCTCGCCCACGCTACAAAACAGAACTGTGAATGAAGCTTATATTGAAAAACCTTTCTTCTCCTTCTGCTTTGAGTGCTTTGTGAATGCTTTAGATTCAAGCCAAGGTTCTTTAAGGTGATATCAAGGCACTTTTGGAGGGTAGTTTTGAATAACAGGCTAAAATTCACCATGTCTTTTAGATTGGAGTTGCGCTACACAATGCCTGTGGTGCAAAGTGC
Source organism: Notothenia rossii (assembly GCF_949606895.1). Classification (NCBI taxonomy): domain Eukaryota; kingdom Metazoa; phylum Chordata; class Actinopteri; order Perciformes; family Nototheniidae; genus Notothenia; species Notothenia rossii. The sequence goes on along the minus strand of NC_136908.1, from coordinate 51,161,245 downwards.
AGCACCTGTTGTGATGGGCGGGCATGATGTGAAAACCATTTTTCACTCAGTGAAAGTCAGTTGTTATTGATGCATTGAAACATTATTTTCTTTTATGTTTGACAAGAAAAAGGTGACATATCATTAATCGGTTGACGTGATTTGCATTTAAACCTCTAATATAATCCACTTTTTCATATGTTTGGTAGACCTGGTCTTCTTCTGAAATAATGCTTGTACCTCAACCCCAAAAGGCATAATTATAACAATATCTTATGAGGACAAGGCTACAAGGAGGTCACATTCATTTCTAAATAAATTAAGCAATAAAATAAAATCCTATGTAAAAATCATAAATGTTGCAATACATTTTATTTCCAATGTCACAATTAGGTAAAATAATCCCCATCCAACTACTTTTTTTAATTAGTTGCACAAATTGCACATTTAACAAACATTTGAAATGCTATCATAATTTATATCTGACAATGTTTAATTGACACGCAATAAAATACAGTACGTAAAAAGTCTGTGTATCTGTTAAACTCCACACTCCAGATCACTTGTTGATTCTTTTTGCCTCAGGCACACATCAGGCAAAGGGCACGGTAGTAAAGCAACATGTCTGGGCCCCCTGCAGCGGGGGGGGGGGGGGAGGCTGTGTGCTGTCGGCTCCCTGTGTTTGGGTGAGCTGCAGAGATAGCATGCCTATAGGGAGCAGCGGCTCATCAGCACATCACCTGGGACAAAAGGCTAAAGCAGGAGGCAGGGATAACACTGTTGTGTAATCGCAGCTAACAGAGACACGCTTCAGTCTCGGGTTATCGCACCGGATCATCAGACTCGGGGTAATGGTTTTGGGGGATGGACGGGGCACTGATGTGAAAACTAACGAGCTGGGTTCTTCCTTATCTCACTCCTAGGCTTTTATGGGTCAGAGGTTTGAGAGGTGGGGAGACAGGAATAGCAACGACAGAAGGAAAAAGTACCACATTGCAAGAAACAAGTTCTAAACTGGTGATTTATTTTCATTGTTAATGTTATATAACTGTCTACTTTTTTTGCTGTTTTCAAAGCTATTGAAACTGATTCCTCCGCCACCAACCACAATTGACCAATAGTACTATTTATACTTATTTTGCAGATGCTACAGTCCACACAGGTGTCAACTCGGCAACAGGAAAAAAAAGTGGTTTGGTATCCATCCATTTGTTTTTATGTTCATCTCATGTGGACACTTTTATAGATTTAACATTCGTAAATCTGGCTAGTGTCTTGGCATCACATTGTTTAAAAAGTGGCTTTTAAGAAGACTTATCCGTAAAACTTGGCAGACAAGGCAACAATCATAAAACGTATTGAATCAAATTGTAGACTTAGTCAATAACATGCGCCTCACACAGTTATGTGTGCATGTTGTTGGAGATCTGAGGATGTTTAAAACCAACCTCGTCTCCGCGTGTCGTTTGGTAAACTGGGTAAATTCGTAAAAAGGAAGGGATTAAGAAACACCAGAATGCAAGTTAAACAATAATCTTGTTTTAATGATACAAAGTAACAATACAAATACAAAGGAAGTACTTCCTGCTCTTTTTCTTCAGGCTGACCAGAGAGTAAGACAGGAGAAAGAGCAGGAAGTACTTCCTTTGTATTTGTATTGTTACTTTGTATCATTAAAACAAGATTATTGTTTAACTTGCATTCTGGTGTTTCTTAATCCCTTCCTTTTTACGAATTTACCCAGTTTACCAAACGACACGCGGAGACGAGGTTGGTTTTAAACATCCTCAAATCTCCAACAAAATGTAGTTTACTCAATTTTTCCTTTTGTGTTATACAATGTTTTTTTCAGAAAATTCAGAGATTCTTATTTGAAAAGGTACAAAATAACTATACATTCAATTCAACCTCTATTTTTGTATGCAAATGGTATATGCTATTAAAATATCCTAACCGACAAGCCTATAAATGTGTTCCTCTCGTATAAATGATGTACAGCCCGAGGCTTCCCTTGTAAGAGCTCCTTTATGCTTTCGAGGGCAGCTTTACCTGATAATTATTTAAAAGAGTGGATGCCTCGAACCAGAAAGGAGCGAAAATTCCAACCGTGGGAAAAAATACACACTGACTTCACTTCACAGGTCACTTTTAGAGTCGGATTGCGAAGAACACATCTCAACATGATGATAGTAGATCTGCAGCTTGTTTCTAAATGAGTTTATGGCAGCCGTGGGCAATTTCCTGTTAACCCATTTGGGTAAAGAAAGAGTAAGACTGAAGGAGACTTTCAATTGTAGCTCTCTGAATACATCACAAACAACACTGCACAATGCAGTGGATGAAGCAAGGAATTAAAAGTATTGTATTCAACCTCTTTGTATATCTGAACTTCTGGAATTATGTTGTAAAGAAAAGCGCGAAAGCGTTGTCTCGCAGTTTTGTCAGGACCTGGACACAAACTGATGAACCCAAATGCACGACCCAGAGACAAAGTCTTGAATGTAAAAAAAGTATATTTATTTATCACAGCTCAGGTAATCCCTCTTAACAGAGTAGGTGGTGGAAATAACAAAAAGCGCTCACAAGGAGGAAAAAACTCACATGACAAAAAGAGGACGTAAGAAAAAACTTAAGCTAACAAAAAATAAACAAAACCTGACATGAGAGAAAAGTGATCCTTTCAGAGCTGAGGCTTGGCACGACCATTCGGGGAAACAAACAAGACGAACTGACACAGGACAGGGGAGAGACAGGACTATTTAAACATGAGGTGAGTGGGAACAGGTGGAAACAATCAGGGGTTGGGCAGACACTGATGATGGCGGGAAAAACACACAAGGGGAGGAAGAAACAGGGCCTGAAATGAAAGACAAGAGGTAAGTACAACATAAAACAGGAAATGACAGACAAAATACATAAACATAACTAACACATTTGAGGAGACACAACAAGTTTTCTATAAGTGTTTCTCTTCCAAATAATTCTGTACTTCTGTGACTCCAACTCAGCCTTCCTGAGCTGTGTGCTCATGGCTCAAAAACCTTTAAAGTATTTCCCTTGTCTATTACCAAAACGACACATATAAAACTGCCTTTGTGATTGCTTTTGCGCCATCACTGGGTGTAATGCTAGCTGTTTTACACATGGCTACACACAGGGTGTCATAAAATGTGAGGATATGTCTTCTCAATCCTTGCCTGCACATGTTAGAGATCATGACTTCCTTTCAGAAAGGTATTCAGAGCTATCAATTAAATATCTCATTAAATGTTTAATACGGCCTCTGGCGGGGATCCACAGAGGATCAAGACATTTACCCTCCTCATTAAACATTCAAATGTCTTTGCTTCTGGCCTCCATATTTGGACCTAGAAATAACCCACAGCAAAGCCAAATTCTCCTATTGTAATGAGCAACACACACCATGGAGGGAACTTTAATTCAACTATATTTGTGACTTTTAAAATAATGATAGTCACTCACATAGACCTACAGAAAAAAGTTTCCCTTTAGGCATCTTGTTATATTCACTCTGATTAATTACATTTGACCTCACATAACTCTGCCTGCACACACTGCTGGAAGACGAACATGTCTTCCTCTCCTGGATGGTTTAGCAGTTTTTAATCCAGTCTAATGTTCCTCTGGCTGAGACACAATGCACTGACAAGGTTAATTGAAAAAAGAAGCCGTCTATAAATAAAGGGCGAAGAAGGCTTTGCTTATGGTTCTGAATGTTTGTGGACATGCTGTTCTAATACAGGAAAAGTTGTGCACTGTACGTATTTATCCCTTGAAATCAATAATCCATGTAATCGTTTACCAAGAAGTATAAAGAGAGGAAGATTCTGAGGTCAAGCAACCATGTAGCTGTGGGGTTAGGATGAGGGTTGTTATTTAACCCTAACCATCATAATCTTTTAAACAAAGTTGTCCAAAATATGAAATTAGCACGATTTGTTGGACATTCATGGGAGAATGATCTGGAGCAACTTTTTCGTAAGATACGAACCGTAAATATAAAAATATGACGACAAACGGTATATATGCTCAGCAAGTTAGTCACGTTTATTTCTAATTTTGTCAGAATGATTGCCTTCGATATGATACAATAACACTTTTATTTTTATTGTCAGATCGAGTCTGAAATTATTCTTGCATTACAGTATGCTCCATTTGCAACATCAACAAGGACAAATATTAAGAAAATGAACAAGGAAACAGACATTTAACATGACATTACAATCATTGGAGAGAAACATATTCAATCTGATCTGGGATTCAACTCTAACTGTACAAAAGAGTGCTTCAGTGTAACCTGTATCTCAGATTTGATGGTAGCAAATCATATTCGAAGTTCAGGACAGGCTTGGGGTCAGAGATTATGTTTTTGGCCAGCCTCAATATGTTATTTTGGTAGGGTTCTCTCAAAGGTTGACCTACAATCCTTGAGCAGGTTTTCAACTGACGCAGAAACACCTACATGTTCTTAATTCAGGTGTCAGCTATTTATTTATCTGTCTGAATCAATATGTGTCTTTAATTTCTTCTTTAAGCCAAATGATATGTTTTTTTGCATATGGTAAATACATTTATCCCCACCAATTAGCAGAGTTTTCATTTTGCATTGTGTATAAAAGCTGCGGTTAATCAGGAGAAAAAGGAAACTTACATTCGCTTTAGTCTCAGGTTTCAGGGTTTTATTAAATACATAGACATACATTCACTCAATGAAAACCCAAACAAAACACTAAGCATTCTGTATGTAAATGCAAAGCGAAAGTATGCCCTAAGCACAGAGTAAATACCACTTTGTCTCCAATAATAAATGTCCAAAGTGTCATTATGTGCACAGTACAAATGTTCCCATAGACCAGAACAGGGTGCCAAGTCAAGCTGTATAAATACATAAATTGCATTAAGTGCCACACACAAAATGATTGTTTAAGTGCAGTTGAAATACATTTCGATACAAAAGTGATTATTTCTAATGTCAAAAACTGTCTATGGACTGTGTCTATTTTGAATAGACAGGAGGACGATTTCAGTGTGAGAGTAATCAGTCATCTCTGCACATTCCCACAGGTGTGTGTGTGTGTGTGTGTGTGTGTGTGTGTGTGTGTGTGTGTGTGTGTGTGTGTGTGTGTGTGTGTGTGTGCGTGCGTGTGTGTGTGTGTGTGTGTGTGTGTGTGTGTGTGTGTGTGTGTGTGTGTGTGTGTGTGTGTGTGTGTAAGATGCACCGAGCTCAACTTTGTGCATTACCTTCTTATGACTTTGTGTACCATGAAATTATAAAAAAGGTCAGCTTGCTTTTCTACAACAGCATTTGATTTTAACTTCTTACATATGTGTCCTTAACTGTGCAATGTAACATGACTGCTCATCTTCCCTTCAGCTTAAAATGTCCAATTTCATAAAAATGTAATAGTTGCTATAGCTACATTACACTATATTAGGAAAAGAAGATATATTTGCAATACAACACTGTTGAAAACTTTGTAATGTGAAAGACACACTTTTGAGTACAGCTGTGGGACATTTATTCTCCTGTGGAAGTGTTTCTCAATACACAAGTAAGACAACACAAAACATTGTTAAGTCTACTTGAATATTAACTGAAATTGCATATCCAATAATACACCTTCTTTGCAGCTTTCATTCATTCAAGTGATTCAAAGTTGTGTAATCACACTACTTGTATCTTGAATGAACCATAATTAAATCCCAGGATTCCTTAGGTCTTGGCATGCCAGATAAAAACAACCCACTGGTGGACAATCTGGAGTGACAAGGTTAAAGGTGAAACCTCTGAGAGCTCCTCTGAACCACCAGAGCCTAAATACAAACACTCTGTCAAGCCTCCAGAGTAATCTGTGTGTTTATGTTCCTAGATATCCCTCCGCCACCAGACCCCCCCTCCACTCGTGCTTCATTACTCCACATCTCCACTAACCTTTGAATTCAGATGCAGTGGCTCCCTCGCTGCTTCTCCTGCTGCCTTAAAGGTTAATATATTTCCCGCGTGCCTTGTGCAGCGAAGCGCAACGGGATGGGAATCATGGTCATTTCGCATGTGCGTCAAATGTGTCCAAATTGAGACATCCAGAGAAAATTACAATGGCATATGTTTGACAGGAATTTGCCCTTTAATACAAATGACCTGTATTCCACCAGATTGAAGACTAGAATCTAGATAAATATAGTTTTTGTGTGTTTTGTGTATGTCTGCCATGTTTCACAAAGAATAAGCTTTATACATTGAGCCTTACTGGTTAGTAACGATGAAGAAGACTCCCGCTGTTCACCCATACTGGCAACAGAACACACGCCACTGAGAAGAAAGAGGATCGAGCTATCGGAAAGGGCATGGCGAGAAGCGACGGGGCAAATTGATTTCTCCGAGGGAGTGAGCAGCGCTGATGATCATGTATCGTATGTTGTGTTACATAAGCATTTGGCCACAGCTGAAGGGAATGACAGACTGTTATGAGACCTGGCTCAAAAGACCAGAACAAAGAGGAGACACACCATATATAATTAAAGAAGTGCAAAATGAGTAAAGCATGAGGTGTGGACGTCAGTGGTATCAGTAGTGTAAATGCAGGGTGAGGGTTGCATGGACATGTATGAGTGAGGGTGTTGAGGTGCACAAAGTAAAGCAACTGAAGTAACAAACAGCATACTCAACAGAACCGGGTGCCTGTTGGAAAAAGCAGTGGAAGACAGAAAGGAGCAGAGAGGCTTTAAATAGCTGCAGGGCACCAGACCCAGGTGCCCTGAGTTACTGCAATCAAGGCTGGACACAGCACAGCCACACCCTCTCCAGATGAACCCACAAGGGCATCACACAGACGTAAACAGCAACATAATTTCAGAATTCAAGTAATTGTTGATGACAGGGTCAGACATTTAGGGCCACTGGGGGGTATATTCTGCACTGGAAAGTCTCACAAAGAGATCCAGTGGTTCTCCATGGTATTGTTGTGTCACATCACTGAGGGTTAGCCCTAAGCTGCAACATGACAGACGAAATCAATTTACGTCTACAATCCTGGCTGGGCTTTCAAATGGCTCTAAACTGAGGATATTTGGTGGTGACAGCTGTATTCAGGGGTTATTTGACATGTTTTCCCTTAAGGACATTGTGCAGAATTGTTTTTTATTTGATTTTCGGTCAGATTTTAGTCGGCAATAATGCCTCCTTCTTTCTTTTCCCACATTATGTTGGTGAAACATTTATATGTGAGATGAAAAACAAGAGAGAAAAGCGCCTGCAAATGACTTTAATACATTTTTGATGAAACCCACAGACAGGATGATGGAGAACGTGTTCGCTGACTGGAGTTTTATTATTAGTAAACCATAGTGCAACAGTACTCTGTGTGTGGTGGTGATGATGATGATGATGATGATAATGATGATGATGATGGTGATGATGGTGAAGATGATGATAATTACTTTGTGATGGATAACAAGACTTAAAATCTGCAGCCATGGTTATGACTGAGGATTAGCTCAATGATGATTAGCAAATATAATGCATATCATCATAGTTTAGCGTGTTAGCATGCACATTTGAGCTAATTAGCACTTAAAACTAACTACATTTGAGGTGGACAGATACAGTATCTCATTCGTATTTCTTCATAACATTTGACCTGATTATGCGGCTGGATTAATGTTATTATAATTCCGAGTTGGTGTTTGACATCAATAGTTTAAATAAAATGAACCAAAATGGTCAAACGATTGCAAGCCGCTTGCAAGCCATAACAACAACAACAACAACAACAACAACAACCATTTATTTGACCTTAATTTGATTCGTGCCCTGGCTTATTAGCGGGCGCCGATCCCCACCACCTCTGCCTCGAGTGTTTGGGGGACCGGGATATGGCCGAGGCGGTGCCATTCACGTTCAGTCCACCGCCCAGGTCTGTCCGCCAGGACTTCTCCCTGGTGATGACCATGGCGGCGGAGCGTGTAGGGCTACCGCTCCCCCCACTACTGCCGACGAAACCGGTGAGCCGCCTCCACCAGGGGTTCTATGGCCCAGTCCGCCCGGCGTAGCCAGCCTTCGTTTCGCCCCCGTTACCAGATATCTGGCAGTGTGTAGAGGCGTCGTGGCAACAGCCACTGAAGGCGAAGGCTCCAGTGGCTGGTATTGTGGGGATCCTCCGGGTGCAGGGCCGCACGGACACAGCGGAGAACCTCTGCCAAATGAATATCCTGGTCCATGGTGTGGCCGTCTGATGTCCCTGGCCATAGTGGGATAACGCCGCATGGCACTTTCCAAAAAAAAGACCATGATGATCTCCTGGGAGCCCCGGTGTCTACGGGAGGGCTCTTTGGATCGATTTCCTCGGTCACGTGGATGAGGAAAAGTCGCAGCTTGGCCTATGCTGCTTCTTGCTCATCCAGAGGAGAGAACACTGTCCCACACTCGCCGCCACGCTGTAACTCCAGTAAAGGAAGCAGCAGGTGGGCGCGAGCACGTGAGTGGAATAAACCGCAGAAAGTGCGAGAGATCGAGTTCCCCATACATCATAAAGTGAACAGTGATATAATTGTTTTGTTGTATTGCACTTTTTAAGTAACATAAATAAACTGAAAATATGTTAAACATTTTGGTCTGGTTCATGCTTGATTTAAAAGATGTAATGGACCATTCACAGACAAGTATAAAGGTCAAATCAGGTCTTTTGAATAGAAATTTGATTTGTTTGTTCTCTGATTTGTTGAGCTTTTTGTGCAGCAGAATGAGCATCGATTCATGTAAGTGGCAACTGGGAATACTGCGCTGTTCATTTCATTTAAGCGTCTTTGAGTTTCATGAAAAGCGCTATAAAAGTCCCATGTATTATTATTATTTGAACACAGGAGGAACCCATTCATTAGCAGTGAGCCGATTCTGGCTGATTAGATTCTAAGCGCTGTACTTTCTGAACGACATGTTGTGCTCATGACTGTGGAATAATCCATCTAGCAAAGAGATCATTTCTGTGTATTGTCTAGCAGCCGACACTAATTTTCAATAACTATTTAAATTGTTAGCAGTCTTCTTTAATGGTGTTGTCGTTCTTTGATGTTTTGTGTGATTTCATACTTATACTGCACATTGTTAGTAATCACAATACTGTTGAGAATGAAGGGAAATATGAGGTCTAGTGTAGTCGGAGTAAAATATATTGAGAAATATTCAAAAGTGCTGATTCTGTCTGTAGCTGTAAATGCTAATGAGCTGCTGCTGGCCACGCCCCTCTGTGAAGTGATTGGTTTAAAAAAAAACACAATGGTGCTCTAGGAGGAGATTCAGGTGATAAGGTGGGGGGGGGTGTTACCTTGGTTGGTTATTGGCTAATTGTTGCACTACCCAATACGCTTCTACTTTTTCAATGCTATTTTATTTCTATTTGAGATGTTTACATTTGGAATTGTTTATTTCTTGTCTTTTAATTTCTCTAATGTACAATGCCTTGTCTTTATATGCTGCTGCAATGCAAACATTTTCCAAATTGGGATCAATAAAGTACTTCTTATCTTAAACAGTTTTGACATCACAAAGTGGCCAACATCTGATCAGCTCCTTTTCAGACAGCTTTTTAGATGGACCAGGACAGAAAGAGAGGGAAACTTTTTTCTACAAACGTTCTGAATCTCTTAACAAAGATGCGACACATATTTATGTATATAAGACATGAAAAAGTGGATTTTGCACAATAGGTGACCTTTTAAGATAAGTTGTAAAAACAGACATTTTTATTTGGTGTTGTCATCAGGTAAAATCTTTTCTTTTTGTAATGTGTTTATTAGGAACGAGCACTGGGTCACTCAATCCCCTTTTTTTTGCAAATATTACTGCAAACAATGTGTGATGTTGCAATATGCAAATGATCATGTACTTATAATAACTTTATTTATATATTACCTTTATAACAGGGTTTACTCAGTGCTTGACAGACAAAGCTATAAGCTAAGGTGATATGGGGACCTTTAGCGACTTTTGAGCCAGTGCTAGCTGCTTTTATTCGATAAGAGTTGGTAACACATCCTCCAAATGTTGTTTTCCACAGCTTTCTGACATACATTGAACCCAGTAGATCGTACCCAGTTGCAGACAGGGAGTACTGGCTTAAAAAAAAACATTTGATATTTTTATATCTTTGGAATTAATAACTGCTGGAGTGTTGGAGCTGCTAAAAGGCCAATCAATAAGAAACTTGCTAGTCAACAGGGATCCAGTCCTTACTTGAACTGCAGTTTATATCATCTGGTATTCATCTATGTGCTTTAAAGCGCTTGCAAATATTTCAAATTCTGGAACGTTCCACATATAAAGTGCTGGCCATGATTCATCCTTGTTTTCAATAACATTCAAGCCATTTTTGTTACAATATTTAAAACCCACATACCTCTTGTGACCTCCGAAGAGGACCTATTATCATAGCAGGATCACAGGTTCAAAGCTACAGGGGAGCAGGGGTTATGTTCAATGAGATGAAAGCACTCTTTGCATATTTCATCAAACATTTCCTCATTCAAAAAACGGTTGAAAACACTTCTTTTTTTGTGTGTGCTCGCATCAGGAACATTCACATCACAGTTAGACCATTTGGATGTGAGAAAGTTGGCAAATAAATACTTTTCTCTGCTCATAATCAAAATTGCTCACTGGGTAGATAAGTCTTCATTGTACCCGTGTGCAGTGTACTTGATGTGTTTTTGTCTGATCCTTGAAATGACTGTTACGTAACTACCATATTATACATATATTTAAATGTCCCATCTGTTGGACGAATAAAGGTATTCTGATTCTTTTTTATGCATGCAGCTCAATTAATGGATCCTTAAAAGAGATTATTTCTGCTGCATCTGTCATTTGGGATGAATAGAGCATGCAGTATCTGATTTGATCAAACATTCTAATATAATCTGCCTCATGATCAGTGATAATGAAAAGTCAGCTGTTGTTTTTTGTCCTTGTTTGCCTTCCCTTCATTTTGTTTCTTGGTGTTTAGATTTATGTGTGTGTTGTCTGTTATGGTTGTCCTGTTTCTGGATTTATCTCTGACCTTTAATGCCATTTTGAGTGCAGCCTTCTTGGACATTTTGTACAAAGTGTAAATTGAAAACAAAAAGCAGTTTCATCAGGTGTTAGGCCTGTGGGAGTGAGATGGCCACTGAAGCTCTTCTGTACATTTGTCATTATTTCCCCCCACAGAGCAATAGCAATGAAATTATAGGATAGTGAGGACCGTTAGGCTTTCAATAAAAGTAAAAACGCCAACGCTGTATTAAAATGCCTTGCCGTTGACTTTTCCCTTTGTTTTATTGAACTAAGTGTTCAGGAGGAGTCACTTTTCACTGTTAATGTTTAGAAAGTGTCACGATCTGTTTGTATTGTATTTTGTCTTGTCTTTTTCTGTCTTTTGTTTCATGTTTTATTTTGAAAGGTCTTCACCTCCTGTCTTGCCTGTTTCTGGCTGCGTTGTGTCTTGTTCTGATCTGTCTTTGGTTTTCTGTCTGCGTTGTGTCTTGTCTAGATCTGTCTTTGGTTTTCTGTCTGCGTTGTGTTTTGTCTTGTTTTGATCTGTCTGTGGTTCCCTGTCGTTAGTTTCCCTGGTGTGTCTAATTTACCCGATTGTGTTCACCTGGTGTCCCTGTGTTTTCTCCTCCCTCCTCACCTGTGTCTTGTTTGTATGATTAGTCTTGTGTGTATTTAAGTTCTGGTTTTTCTGTCTGTCTTTGTCGGTTCGTCTTGTGTATTGACTTGGTCTGCGGTGAGTGTTCTGTTCAGTCTTTGTGAATATTTTAGCCTTGAAATAAAGGAGTTATTTTTGTCACTTTAATCTGCATTTGGGTCCTGCTTCCTACACACATCGTAACATTACGAACCGACCAAATATGGGCCCAGCAGATCCTTTGGAGCAGGAAATATTGGATTTTTCCTTTTCGTTGGCTCACTGCTCTGATCTATGGAGGGGAGCGTCCAGGGTTCAGCAGCGAGAGGTTGCTCAGGCAGAGGCGCGCCGGATAACCATGGAGAAACCAGCCTTAGTTAAATTCTTACGTGCAGACCAGAACCAGTTCTGGCCCCAACAGCCATGGATCCAGAACCAGTTCAGCCCCCAGCAGCCATGGTTACAGACCCAGTTCTGGCCCCAGCAGCCATGGTCCTTGCTCCAGAACCGGTCCCTGCAGCCATGGTTTCGTGCTCCAGTGCCGGTCCACACAGCCATGGTACCGTGCTCCAGTACCATCCCACACAGCCATGGATTCGTGTTCCGGTACCTTGCCCTGCAGCCATGGTTCCGGCTCCAGAGCTGGCCCATACAGCCATGGTTCCGGCTCCAGAGCCGGCCCATACAGCCATGGTTCCGGCTCCAGAACTGGACCTTACAGCCATGTTTCCGGCTCCAGAACTGGACCTTACAGCCATGTTTCCGGCTCCAGAACTGGACCTTACAGCCATGTTTCCGGCTCCAGAACTGGACCTGACAGCCATGTTTCCAGCTTCAGAACTGGACCTTACAGCCATGATCCAGGCTTCAGTTCCAGTCCCCTCAGCCATGGTTCCGTCTCCAGAACCAGCCCACACAGCCATGGGTCCGTCACCAGAACCGGCCCCAGCAGCCATGATCCAGGCTTCAGTTCTGGTATCCACAGCCATGGTTCCGGCTCCAGAACCGGCCCATACAACCATGGTGCCGGCCCCCAGTTCAAGCCATGGTCCCGACTCCAGCACCTCGTCTCCTGTCGGCGTACCGGCCGACGCTCACCCTATGTCCCTGCCGGCTCCGTTTCCTGTCCCGTTGGAGGTCCCGCCGACTACTCTCCTGCCAGGGGTCCTGTCAACCCTATGTCCTGTCCTGTTGGGGGTCCCGCCGACTACTCTTCTGCCGGGGGTCCTGCCAACCCTATGTCCTGTCCCGTTGGGGGTCCCGCCGACTACTCTTCTGCCGGGGGTCCTGCCAACCCTATGTCCTGTCCCGTTGGATGTCCCGCCGACTACTCACCTGCCGGGGGCCCTGCCAATCCCATGTCCTGTGCCGTTGGGAGTCCCGCCGACTACTCTCCTGCCGGGGGTCCTGCCAACCCTTTGTCCTGTGCCGTTGGAGGTTCCGATGGGGGTCCTGCCAGCTCCATGTCCAGTCCCGTTGGAGGTCCCGCCGACTACTCTTCTACCGGGGGTCCTGCCAACTCTATGTCCCGTGCCATTGGAGGTTCCGTTGGGGGTCCCGCCATCTACTCTTCTGCCGGGGGTCCTGCCAATCCCTTGTCCTGTTCCGTTGGAGGTCCCGTCGACTACTCTTCTACCGGTGGTTCTGCCAACTCTATGTCCCGTGCCATTGGAGGCCCCGCCATCACCTGTCCTACCGGGGGTACTGCCATTTCCTTGTCCTGTTCCGTTGGAGGCCCCGCCATCCTCTGTCTCGCCGGGGGTCCTACCAACACCTGGTCCTCTTCCGTGGGGGATCCTGCCGAGGCCTATCCCACCGGCTCCGGTTCCTGTTCGGCCAACACCGGGCTCTGCTCGGCCTGTGGAGCTGTCTGGTCTTCGCCCTCGAGCCCGACCCCCTGAGTGCCACGGTCTTCGCCCTCATGCTCGGCCTCGTGACTTTCCTGGCCGTGGTCCTCGCCCTCATGCTCGGCCCCCTGACTTTCCCGGCCGCGGTCCTCGGTTGGACTCTGCCTTGCCCCCGGGCCGTCCGCCCGAGTCCCCCTTCTCGGCTTCTGCCTTGCCCCTGGGCCATCCGCCCGAGATCCCTTCCTGGTCCTCTGCCGTGCTCCTGGGTTGTCAGCCCAAACCCGTCCTCCTGACCCCCTTCACCCACCCTGGTGGCCCTAGTTTTGTGTCCCTCATCCGGTCCCTCTCCACTCACCCTGCTGGACGTTGTTGTTCTTTTTTATGTTTGTTGGACTGTTTTGGGACGTCTGGGATCCGTCCCTTGGAGGGGGGGGTGGTAGTAATGTCACGATCTGTCTGTCTGTATTGTATTTTATCTTGTCTTTTTCTGTCTTTTGTTTCATGTTTTATTTTGAAAGGTCTTCACCTCCTGTCTTGCCTGTTTCTGGCTGCGTTGTGTCTTGTCCAGATCTGTCTTTTGTTTTCTGTCTGCGTCTTGTTTTGATCTGTCTGTGGTTCCCTGTCGTTAGTTTCCCTGGTGTGTCTAATTTACCCGATTGTGTTCACCTGGTGTCCCTGTGTTTTCTCCTCCCTCCTCACCTGTGTCTTGTTTGTATGATTAGTCTTGTGTGTATTTAAGTTCTGGTTTTTCTGTCTGTCTTGTGTATTGACCCGGTCTGCGGTGAGTGTTCTGTTCAGTCTTTGTGAATAGTTTATGTCAAGGCTAAAGGAGTTATTTTTGTCACTTGAATCTGCATTTGGGTCCTGCTTCCTACACACTTTGTAACAGAAAGTGTAGCTTTGGGGAAATACAAACACAGTCCAAGGCTCCTCCAACAGTGCAATGTACAATATACTTAAAAAATTAAAAGGAACAATAGTGCAAGTAAGATTAATACTGATTTGTGATGTAGTAGTGATATACTAATTTAAAGTGAGACATTTTGGATTAAACGACTTTATAATATGGACAAGTAATGAAAAACAAAATGACATAATGAAAAAGTGAAAGTAAAGCATTATTTATTTCAATGTGAAAATGATATGATTTATTTGGATATCGGAGATTATGGATTATGAATGTAATTGAAATGGCTTTGAACATGGATTTTTCGAAAAGCGAGTTCCCACACTTTCTAATTAGGACACAGTTCATCAGGTGTGCATCCTCTCCTGTTGTTTCCTGCTGCTCCACTCGAAAACAAATCAGGTCTGAGCACACCGTCGATACAAGTAGACGTCTGCTCACTTCCTCTTTTTGTTCTTCTACATCCATCACAGCCTCCACCACCCGAACCATTAATCGGACCTGAGAGAACTTTTAGATGGACAGGCAGCCAGTTGTCAAGCTAATCCTGGCGCCTGCGTTTCTCAGTGTGGTGCTGAAGGCGTGTGTGGAAATAATGAGCCGGGATCCTGTCTGTGACCTGGAGCTGCACACTGCCATCCTCTGCCCTTCTCCCTCACAAACATCAATGTTAGCAAACACTAGCACACTTTTCTCCTTCATGTATAATTGCTTATGAAGTATCTCTGGAGATAACTGGTCTCCAGGGAAGCCTAGTAAGCCATTACATTATTGCGGTAAGAGGGTAATTACAAAAACAAATATGACAGAGTACACTTCAGCATAATCCCATTAACTCAACCGAGGTGTACTTATCTTTTTAGACACTCTGTAGCTTACGTAAGATATGAAGCTATATTTATATCCTACAGTTGGCTGGATGCACACAAGCAAATTAAGTCAATTAATGCACGGGTGGTACAGGAGTAGAAAAGAAAAGCCTGTAATTACAGTCTGAGAAATCACTTAGGACTTAAACCCACACATTATGGATGTTATCAGGCTGTTTGATTGGCATTAAAGGGTGGTAATCATGACACTCAAATCAGTGGTATACATTAGTATTACGTTTTGCATTCACTTTAAAGGTGATTTGCTCGTTGCTCCACGCCATGTTGGGCGCAGAGCCTTGTGGTTAAAACAGCCAGTTTAATTCTGTTTCTATGGTTACGTCCCCAGCTAACAGGCGCCAATTTATTCAGCTGTCATCCCATTGGTTGCGCGTCGAATGGTCAGTGGTAACGAGGTCAAGGTTGAAATCATTTGAGCTTTAAGCACAGTGCTCGCGACATTTTCGAGCGGTGCGCAACACTTTTATTGATTCAGTCACGTTATCTGTTTGATACAATTGTTAAAATGACTTGTGATTTCATTTTCTTATTTTTCAACAGGTTGGGGTGGATTATAATGTGAATTTGACAGCATGCACTGTTTGCATCCCATTTCCCAGAAGTCAACATTGGTTTCTTTTAACCATAATCACAATCTTTCTCTGACCTTTACCAAAAGTTTTAGATGACAAAACAATTTCACAGCTAAGTCCATTTAGCAGCTGTTTTTGACCTTTGCATCACATCACATGGTCTTCCTCATCAGATGGAGTAGCTCATTGGTAGATGTTTATTTTTCCATTTTCCTGAGCACTGCAAGGATTGAAAGGTTGCTCTGCACATGGTTCATCCACAGGGCTCATTTTGTATTTTTTATCTGGAGCTTCCAATAGTAGTTTTTGATGTTTTCGATACACATTTTCTTTATCTGAGTGTTGAATTCCAGACAGGAAATATGGGGAGAGAAATGCACCAGTTGTGTACTTTTGCAAAGAAATAAGAAACAGTTTTGCTATTTGCCATGAGAACTTGTTCAAAGTAATTCAATGGTGATATGGCGATGCATTCAGATAACACATTGAAAAGGGAAAGAAACACCTCAAACCAACGTGAGAAATAAAGAAGGCAGCTGTATATGATGTGCTGAAAGTCTGCAGAACAAATCTAGCTGGAAGTTCCATCTGTGTGTGTGTGTGTGTGTGTGTGTGTGTGTGTGTGTGTGTGTGTGTGTGTGTGTGTGTGTGTGTGTGTGTGTGTGTGTGTGTGTGTGTGTGTGTGTGTGTGTGTGTGTGTGTGTGTGTGTGTGTGTGAGTGAGAGAGGAAATGGTGTCCTAGAGCTGAACTTTAAAGGTGTCTGCTGAATGTCCCTTGAATAAAAGTACAGGGTTTTGTGTTTCATTCACAACTCAGTCAAACAAAGGCACAGACTGCATGGATAGGGGATATGATGATGTCCAAAAACAACATATTTTTCAAGAAATATAGGCAACGTCCTCTTTATTCAGGTGTTGGAAAATCATATGCTCTAAGCCAGGGGTGCCCACACTTTTTTGGCTGGTGAGCTACTTTTGAAATGACCAGCTAACCGAGGTCTACCAACCAAAAATAAAAACCCAAATTGCAAGGGTTGCTGAATAACACGTTTTATTTTTACATGGGATAACTACAATAGGGCTGCAACAAACGACTAATTTGATTATCGATTAATCTATAGATTAATGAAACGATTAATCGACTATTCGGACTACTACTGTGTGCCTTGCACAATTTCTCAAACGCTCTTATTTAGCCATCAACTTTTAGATTTAGTTTGAGGTTGTTTTAGGCATGTGGAAACTAACAATGAAGACAATAAAGATGAATACTTGATTCAAAAATACATATATTATTAAATTAACTTAACAAATTGTGAACAAAATTAACATTGCTTTTTATTTGAATTAAATAAATAATATTTCACATCAAAAGAAACAACAATGTTTTAACAAATCTTATTAAATAATCTTATGACAGAACTGGAAACAGAATAGCTGAAACTTTAACAAAATAAAGAGTAACTCAGTTACCTCTAATCATTAACCCATGTTTGTATAATGTAGTTAACTCCGTGTGTTGCTGCTAGCATACATAACACCTGACGTGGAAACGTTACTCGTGGATGGGGCCACAGAGCTACTAGAAAGATAGTCGAACCCGGTGCATTCGTCCGTCTGAATGTGGTGCACTTTTGCTAAATGTTTAGACAAATTGCTCGTGTTACCGCCCTTACATGCTAAACTCTTTTGGTGACGAGCATTGTCCACCTCGAGACGGGTAACATGTAACCACACCTTGGAGCGCTTCTCTCCACCATCTCCTCCGTGTGTTGCTGCATGTAGCAGATGCGTGTGTGTAAACTGCCCCGCCCCCTTGCAAACAGACGGGGGAGAGAGAGATCTCTTCTGGATTGGAGAGAGATAGAAAATACACCGACTATAGACGCATCTGTTTGTCTTTTTGCATGTTAGAAACGAGTTGGCGACACTAAGACTAAGAGATAATGTTTGTGTAGCAATAATACATGACCTTTCTCTTTCTCAACTCGCTACTCGGAGGGAAGTCGCTGTCATATGCCTTGTGAACACTCCGATAATGCCTCTCCACGTTACCTTTCTTTGGCAGAGCGACGCTTGCTTTACAAATAAGGCAAATAACCTTTGAATGTGACATCACAAAAAAAGATTCTCCCTCCCATTCTGTGTGGAAGTGGTATGTCTTTAGCTTTTTGCTCGTTCCCGCACTCATTTTGTTGTTTGTCTCTCCCGGCACTTTACTGATTTTGTATCGCTGTGCATTCTGTGTTAACAGACTGGAAAGCAATAGGTCGCTTTTTCTGTCAATCAAGTCAACTCCTGAATTAAGTGGCAGGGAGGCCAAAGGAGGAGGGATCAAAACCTGTTTTGTCTATTTTAACGGAGCTGGATTTTTTTTAATTTATGAATGACTCGCGATCTACCAGCATTGCCCCCGCGGTCGACCGGTCGACCGCGGTCGACGTACTGGGCACCTCTGCTCTAAGCTGTGTCAAAGTTAAACTTTAAAAGACAAGTAGTTACCCTATTTTTACATCAATTCCCTTTCACATTTGAACATTGACAATTGTAAGCTCCTGGAATGATGTTAAAACAGTAAATACATCCATTTTTAGTTTGTACCTTCTTATGTAACATCTGGGGAAGCTGCTTTAGGGAAAAAGGGAACTGTTAAATGTGCAAAAATTATTCAAAATACCACATGAGATGGCCTTTTCATATGCAGCGCATGAAATGTGAAACTGACCCGAGTGTATCTGCTGTCTCACGACTGAAGCAGCTATAAAGGGAAGAGCCAAAGGATACTTCAGCAGCCATTGACAGGCTGCCCTCCAAGTGACGCAGGAAAACCTGAGGCCGAGCCTTTAAAGAACTGCAGAGTGGAAGTGTTGCTGGCCTCCGGTCTGTGAGTCAGAGGCCACTACCGCTTTCAGCTATTGATAAAAAATAGTAGCATGAGATGAATCACGGCCTCAACCTTCAATTATCAATACTGCATCGCAACATAGTACCACTAAAGAAACAACAGCCAGACACTGCTGCAGGAAAATAGGCACTAAATATTAGGGATGCACCGAATATTCGGCCAACGAAAATTATCGGCCGAAAATGGTTAAAAAGGCCCTTTCGGCTTTCGGCCGAAAGGGCCTTTTTAACACCGAAAAAATATCACAGAATGTCAGAGAACATGGTTACGTTGATCATACTCCGCATATTTGTCCGGGTGTTTTGATTTCAAGTGGTGGAGTAATCCCGAAGTGGTGAAAGTCTTTGCAGTTACACCCCCTCGAGAAATGTCAGCTGAACACGTTTTACAAATCGCAATCCGCGCCTCTTTCTCTGATATTTTGAAATATCTCCAAGCGGCAGACATGTTGGCTGTGAGCCAGCTGCGAGCATGGTCGCGCTCTGCTTGTCGCCGCGTTTTGATTACGTCATCACAACAACACGTTAGGTTACCAAACTTATAGGTGCATTTGTTGTTGTTGAAGGCCTGGCTGTTACAGTCTTTATTTACACTATTTTGTTGTAGGCTTACTGGCCTAGATGTTTATGCAGGTCTAAAGCACCTTGGCTTTGTTCTGAATGCACTTTGTTGTAGTTATCCTACAGAGAAAAGAAAATGCACTTGACTTGGATTTAATGTACTGTATGCATTCAAAAGTGCTGAATAAATGTTTTATGGACCCATAATAGTGATTATTATTTAAGTTAAGTTTTGCCATAATCATGTCTTTTTCCATAATCAGGTAGCTGAACAACATTGGTAAAAAATGTATACATTATATATATATTTCTATTAATCATTTTCGGCCTTTCGGCATTCGGTTCTCGGCCAACTGTTTCCTATTTTCAGTATCGGTTTCGGCCAAGAATTTCCCATTCGGTGCACCCCTACTAAATATAAGTGTTTACAGATTCAGATTTGGTTTTTTTCTGCTTATTGCGTTGGAATTAAGATTGTTATCAAATATTATGTTATGACTTATTAAATAAGGATATGGTATTCAAATCCAATCTTAAAAATGATATTTGCAGCACAGTTTGTAATTGTATCAATTACTAAACACATACAGTACTATGTTTTCTTATAGGCAGGCTTACACTTTAACTAAGCACCAAGAGGGGTTAATCAGGGGTTAAAGGTCAATTAACTCTGGTCATGTGTGCAAATTATAATGACAAACAATAGATCAGCTTTTCACCACATAATAATAAAGAATTGTAATTGAAGATTAGCCAAAGTCTGGAATATCTCCTATTTGATGACATTTGCAATGTTTTTCTTCTCTGCAGATGATGTTTCAGCACCACCCGTCACATTTATTGGAAATGTGTAGCTTGTCACATCCAGTTGGGGAGTGAGCAGCTGCACCGATTGGGGAAATTCAGATGAGGTTGCAACGACAGCAAAGTTATAATTGTACCATAGTAACATGCTAATTTGTCAGTAAAACACGCAGCACTGATGTGACACAGTATACTAAATACTTGGGTTTATCTGTAATGGTGCGTAAAAAGTAAAGCTAAAAAAAAAACTAAATAGTGTTTAACATTCTGATTGCGCTGCTAGGTGAAACATTAAAGGATCAAGTGCAATTTATCCTCGGGGTGTGCAATCATTTTTCTACTTCTGTGCTCACATGAGCTATTTTGAGTTCATAAGTGGGCCGTTTATTCTTTAAGTGCAAAATGCACTATGAGTACCTGGATGGTGAACAAATAACGGTTGAAAGTTGAGTGTGGAATTCTGGACCACACTTGCGCTTTTGACTATACTTGTATCGAAAAAAAAAAACGAACTTTATTGAATTTATTGGATTAATTGAGCAGTCTACAATGATTTGGTACCGCGAAATAACTTTGCTAACTAGTTAGCTCACAACGACAATCGTCACTTCTGGTGAGGGCAGCTTGGTGCGATTTGAGACAACTACACATTCAAAATTCACGGTGTTCACAGTGCACATAATGGCAGTGTACTAAAAAAAAGAATTGAGAGAAATGCTACCGTCTGTTTAGCACACGCCATTTCCATGTAGATATTTTGAATAAAGAGTTTAACATTTCTCCCTTTTTTAAATGACTACCCAATCAAATTCAGGCAGACAATCAAAGCTCTGCAACCAAATGAAAATGTCCCAGCTTGACAGGTAGCAATTAAAATCCTTAACAACATTTTACTTTTCAGATTTCCCCCGAAGTTCTGTTTGAATGGCTGAAAGGAGCGTTTCACAGCTTGACAGGAAAGACAAAAAAAACAGGTGTTTTCAAAGAGAAGGGCAGTTCACTTATAAAAGCACACAGGCTACACGCAGACATCAGCAGGACATGCAAGATTTCTTTCATCCCAGCAGTCAGGTTTTACCGAGCTGTCTAGACACCGGCTGACCTTTCTGCTGCAGTCCGTGTTTGGCAGAATTACAACGCTTTTTTTTTTAGCTTGTTTGTGCATAACGTAAACTGAATGGTTACTAACCTTGACCTTTTTTCCGAAATTACTCAAAGTATAAAACATTCTCCTGTTTTCCCATCAATTTTGTTACGTTTTGAAAAACACTTACTAATTCATAATGTATTCAGTCATAATTATTATATTTTCTTGAATTATCACTTACTGTAGAAGGAGAGTGACATTCGCCAAACTATCATCAAGAGCAAACTTTCTAGACTTTCTGCTTCTTTGTCAAGTGGGATTTGTGCGTCTGTTTGTCGTGTGATGTTAGTGTCAAACACCTCCAGTGCTGTGACACAGTTGGTCCTCTCCTGGCTCAAATCCAGCACCACCTGCCCATTTTTCCCTAGGAGTTCTCCCTCCCTGTCATCATCAACAAAAAAACACCATCACAGAATTATTGCAGCATTTCACAATTTGAAGAAACAGCCCCGTAACAGCCATAAAAGAGCAGAAGAAGGGCAGAAAACCAACACAACAAAATGGCCATTTTGGGTATTATGATTAAAGGCATGTATTCAGCAATCCTATACACCTACACATCTTTGATAAGCAAGAAAGATATAAAGATTGATCTACATTGTTGGTGTTAGCAACACAGATTCAACCAGAAACACATGTTATACTGTCAAAGCTAATATTAGCTCTTTATCACCCCCGAGAAATGATGTAATGCTACACTAATGGAAGGCAAGGGTGGTGTTTACAGTACACATGGGTTTATCCTGCAGTCATTCATGAGCTAAGCCTCCAGGAGATTTAGTACAACATTACCAAAGCAGGGACTAAGACGAGCGCCCACGCTTTACCCATTGTTTAATCTGGGGATTTCAGAAACAACTATCAACATTTCATATCCAAACTGAGCCCTTTTAGATCAGCTGGCTCTGTTTTCTCACTCAATAAATGCTCCCAAAAACAGCAGTGTACATCTTAATCTCAGATGGCAGAGTTGTTTATATTAATTCTGTAATTTATATGAATCAGGAATTCTTATTAAGTCAATTGTAAGGAAATCTCTCATCGATGACATTTACTCCAATAAAGCTGGCTTGAATATAATTTCTGGTCACATGATGACAGAAGACTTCCACAACTAGCTATATTTACACATCCAGCACAGACAGAGCGATATTAGCATATATATCATATCATGTTTCTTACCACCTCATGAACACAAGTATCATATTAGGCAGGGCAAGTTTATTAATATAGCAATTCAAAGTGATTTACCAAAAAGCTCACAATCATTAAGTAATAGTGCAACATAAACACATTATACAATTGTAAAATAATCCTTTAAAAAAAACAAGCTACAATTTATCAAGACGGGTATAAAATACAAGAAAATAATGTACAGTGTAAGATATAGCTTTAAATGCTAATGTGCTGCTGCTGGCCATGCCCCTCTGCGAAGTGATTGGTTAAAGAAAAACAATGGTGCTCTAGGAGGAGATTCAGGTGATAAGGTGGGCGGGGGTTACCTTGGTAGGCTATTGGCTAATGGTTGCTTAACCCGATAAAACATTGTGACATCACAAAGTTTCTAAAATCTGATCAGCTGATTTTCAGGCAGGTTTTTATATAAATGGATCAGGACAAAAAGAGAGAGAATCTTCTTTCCTGAAACTTTTAGAATCTTTTAACACAGAGCGGAAACATTTATGTATAAAAGACTCCTGATATAGTCCCCTGAGGGGAGTATGTGGCTCTAGATGTTTGACTTCCTCACCAGCTGGTCACAAACTTTGTCTTCCTGCTGTTTGGTTTTGAGCACAGTGGGGTTCTTAGAGCTTTTTGGCTGGAAACAGCTGTCTCCTAAAGCTGAAACCATAAAGTTGGAGGCTGTGAAACCAAAACAATAAGCAGGAAGATGCTCCAACGTGCCGTCAGGGGATTATGTGGTTCTGATACAACAAGACACAACATTCACATAGACATAATCCTCATCCATTGTTAATACAACTATTGATCAGAGGAACTTTAACTGTCATATACACTCCATATGCATCCATATTTCAATCCTCAGCCAAGACACTGCAGTTGCTTGGATTGCTTTCTTACCGTTATATATATATATATATATATATATATATATATATATATATGATAAATATAATCAGTCACGTCTCTGTGGAGGGTTTCATCGGTTCCTCCCTCACAAGACGTGTAAAGGTGAAAGTCACCTTCAAGTACCCGTTCAACAAACACAATCACATAGATACATGATATGAAGAGTCTCTTGTTTGAAGGAGGACAAATGTTCCAGGATGAGGCTGTAATGTGATCTCCTGTAGTCCGACAGACAGCCGAGAGGAGGCTCAATATGAACATAATCACATCTATGACAGAATCTTGCCACATCTCATCAGTCTGAGGCGGAGAGAGAGGCCTCGCTGATCCGTTTTGGTGTGGTCCAGAGAGTGAAGTGGGGATATCACTTCATCCACTGCTAGCATATTAGGCTACCGCTAATTGAATAAATTGGATAAGCTTTAAACAACAGCAGTCTTCTCCTCAGAATCGGCCACTCGAAGGATCATCTGTAATCACATCCTTTCATGATTGTCATATTAAATGTTTTGTCATCTGATCCCATCTTTAATCATTTAATATTCCCTTTTTTTCATCTAACAATTATTGATAGCATAGTGAATGCAACTAAGTACAAACTTGAGCTATTTGAACTTTACTAAGTTTCTTCCACTCAACTTTCAGAGGTAGATACTTTACTTTCTCCCCTACATTTGTCTGACATCTTAGGTTACTTTTCAGATTACAATTTTTCATAACCTTCCTGTCTTTTGAAACCCATGTATTACCAACATTGGTCCTTTTAGTTCATTGAATGTTTGCAATGAACTAAAATGATGACATGTTCCTTTAGGATAAGTCTCACTCTCTTAAAGTTCAAAATCTTTTCAAAAACCCTCTTGGATCCACTGGAGAATGGATCTTTACAATTTGAAAACAGGGCTGTTTTTCTCAAGAAAAGTTTTGAGAGACACCTGTGACTCTCAGTAAAGCAAGGCTGGAAACATATAATAACATGATATAATATGATGCATTGCTGAAGGTTAAACTACCCAACAGTGTAGGAAGGAGTCAATTTAGCACACCATTTTACAGCAGCAAGGCAAGGCAAGGCAAGTTTATTTATAGAGCACCTTTCAACACAAGGCAATTCAAAGTGACGTTAAGAAGCAAGAAACTGCGCAGCGGAAGCACATTATAATGGCATTTAAAAACAGTAATTCTAAAGCAAAGAGAATATAATTCAATCAGGAGAGACGGTTTTGATGTGATGATACATATTTAATGCACAGATACACAAATGAATGTGATAGTAGTTTTGGTGATTAGGCCCCGGTGTGCAGGAAGTATCATTCGGGAGGGTAGAACCGATCCGATGAAAACCCCCCGGCCCGGGGTCTAGACACGGAAGACCGTCTTTACTCATTCATGTATTTCTATCTCCATGTTTCTACTCTCTCTCCTCTCAATAAGTGACCCGGGGCGTCACTCTTCAGCTTAGCCAATCACTTCGCTCTATTCCCAAGAGCCTATCATAGCGTGCGTCGAGCTCTTTAAACTCCGCTCTTTCCCCTCTGACAGCTGTCATTTAAGGTGACTCAACGCAACCCTCCTCCACCCCTTTTCGCCTCCCGTCCCTCCGAATCCAGGGTCAAGCTAAACCACTCCTCCTCAGACCGACCCAACTATCCATTCACCACCACCATGATTGAACTTGCGCTAAGCTTCATTTAACATAAAACAAGCTAATATAAAAAACACATGAATATAAGTTACAGTGCAGTGTAAGATAGTTCAATCGATCAGTTATTATGTTAATCCATTAACTTTAAAACACTGACAGGAAACATTTTACTGCACAATGACTACTTTTACTTTCATAGTTTAAGTACATTGACTGCTAATAGTTGCATTAATTGACTTGAGGGTTTTGAATGATGGAATTGGATAATGTTAACAGTGTGATTATAATTTACAAAATTGTTTAAGAAACCAAATGAAACACTTTTTGTATTTATCCTTAATATCCTTCACAGTTGCAGTATTGCTGCCTTTAATTACTGTCTTTGCGGGATATAGAAGTATAATTAAATCAGTATTTGCTTCATGATCAGGATGAATAATTACGGCTGATTGATGCCGGTATGTGATGACTGTTCATACTTTACTCAATCCAACCCCCTTCTGGCAAAAACACAGACAACATTCAACGTTTTCATTCCTGTTCTTCATCCAAATCCATTACTCACACAGTTTGGTGTGGGAGTGGGTTTACTGGTATAATGAATGCAAATAGCAGAAATAGAACAGCGTGTGGGAACCAGAGCATACATTGAGGGTTTGAATCAGAGCGGCTTTCGCTCACAGAGACTGGAGGTTTGTTTACCGAAGTGCCCTCATCCTGAAAGTACATTTAAACTTAGAAACATCAAACTTGTTTCCTAAGACAGTTTTATTAGATGCCAAATAGAGAAGAAAACTTTCACAGAAGTGATAGTGTCAGAGTGAAAGACAATTCGCTGCCAACACACAAGACAAAACACCAAGTCAGTATGAAACAGTGAAGTCAATGTATTTTCAAAAATTGTGAATCAGAAAAGAATCACAACAGTACTTTTTTGAGCTGGCAGTTTACTAAAATCAGTGGTAGACTGTGTTTCATGAACAAAACAAGCAGTATTTGTCTATTGGAGATTATATTACCTGCAGTGGAAAGTCAATTACTCAAGTGTTGTGCTTGCATACTTCTACTTCACATGTATATTTAAATGTTATGCTACATGTACTTTTACTCCACAAAATGTTTGATGCAACTAAGGTACTTTTCCTACTTTATTTATTAAACATTCCGTCATTAGTTAGTTACATGCTTACATGAAATTATGCAGTATTGAAGTCCTAGGTAATATACAAATTATTTTAAAAAAATAACTACAATTGGCTAAACTTTGACACATTGCAACATTATACATGATATGAAATGTATTTGTGTGTGAGTGCACAGTTCTAATACAATACAAAGAGAAAAAGATTCTGCATAACCAGTACTTTTACTTCTGATTAATATTGCTTATATTACTTGTGTACTTCTACTTAAGTAAAATGTTCTATTCAGGACTATTAATTGTAATAATGAAAGTTAAAAGTTCATAGTGTTACGCCCAGGTCTAGGGGAACCTACTGTAGGCGCAGCACAAAATTGCACACTCCCCACTCCCAAGAAATGGTCAATGAGACAGAAAAAATGCCTCTGGTCATTTTAATTACCTGTTTTAAAGGAGGCGAGACAAACCCACACAAACAAATACACCTTTGCATATAGCTATAAATCTTGCCTAACAAAATAAGTAAAATAAAATACAGGCTTCTTACCTAACCAAACGAAAAACAGGAGAAAACGGGATTTAAACAAAAGAAAAATGTTTCGCACTCCTAGACAAATCAAAGCATGTCAACAATACAACAGGGACAAATCGGTAACTTTAGCCACACAGAACAACAGATCAGATCTTCTACAACAGACACACAGTTGGGAGTAGGGAGTAGGAGAGGTGCATGGCTGCAGCTTAAATGATCTATAACCATAGACTGTATGATAATAATAACACATAGTATTACTACTTTTATTGAAGTAAAAAATGTGAGTACTTCGACCTCTGGATACTACCAGCTTTTGCAGAAACATCTTTTGTTACTGAAGTGTGAAAGAAAAGTGAACATCGAATTGGAAAACATTCTACCTACAGTACAAATCCAATAATAATAATTTTTTTTAAAAACACTCTTGAATCATTCCCAATTGTCCCTAAACATCTTGCTGTGGCAAGAGGCAACGACTAAAACGAACATCTTTTATCTGTTTCCGTCCAGGTTGTTTTCTATCAAGGGAGCGAGCGATAAAAGCTTCCAACCATAAACAAACAAAATGGCTTGAATGGTGCATAATTGGTTGGAGCACAAAAGGACACAGTTAACAAATGAATCATTTGCTTGTGTGCTTTTTTTTTGATTAGACATGCTTGGCTTTGTCAGGCTCCTCTAACCCACACAGAGTCATGGAAAATGTGATCAATTCAGAGACATTAACAAAGCCAAATTATGCTCACCTGGGGGTTTGTGGTGGAATGATCAACTGGGTGGAATGTGTCCAGGTCAATGTGGTGTGTAATATGCTTCCCATGGCACAGAGTGTCCTGTCTACCCAGCTGAGTGAGGCTCATGAGTGTGCTCATGAGTGTGTTCACATGTGTGTGAGTGTGTTGTTGATAATCTCAGAGACGAGCTCGGCTGCTGCAGCCTGTTGCTAGGTTCCCCTGCTCTCCACCTGGCAGGAGATAAACCGAGCAGATGCTTCTCTTTCGCAGGAAAATATCCAATTAGTGAGAGACTGTAGCAGGTACACACATAAACAAGGTCTGAATGCAGATAAAGGATCCAAGCTGTGGTGGAAGCAGTAGTATAAAAATAGGTGGTTACAAGTTCAAGTAAACATGCATTCAAAATCTTCCTTTACTGAATAAAAGTATTAACATCACATTAAAAGTACCAAAAGTAATAGTACTCATGCAGTATTGCTTATTTCAGAGTCCTTTATATATAATTAATGAATTTAAATTAGCAATGTGTTAAACCATTTAATGTTGCACTTAGTGAAGTTACAATTTATGATTTCATACTGCTGGGTAGTTTAACCTATAATAATATATCAGAATTTCTCAGTTGATTTACATCTTATGTTTATAATCTAATTCTATGAAGTAGCTTGCCGTCAAATGCATGAAAAGATATATAAAATAAAAAAATAAAAAAAAAATATGCCTTTCAAATTCCCTATCTTCTCTATTAAGAACAGTGCTAACGCAAGTTTATTTGAAAGCCTGAAACCAACCCAACACGCTGTGAGTTATTGTGAGCCTTTCAGATCCCCACATTGCTGTTTTTGATCATAAATTAATGATGCTTTTTGGCAGCATCTTATTCATACCAAATGATTTCCCTGACCCTGTAGGTTTTCTTTTGATCCATGTAATGAGAGCGGCTCATTATATGAAGCACAACCTTCAATAACAACCTGACTAGAACACAGAACAAAGCAGCGCCACTCAAAGTTAAGAAGATGTCACGATACAAACCATCGTGACATCTGCACATTTCTCACATTTTCGGGCCGAGACTATATGTGAGAAATGTAGAACCTTCTTTGAAAAATAAAGTCACAGTCGAATTGTGAGCAATTATAGGCCCATATCTGACCTTTCATGTTTAAGCAGCACACTAAAACAAAAATACTCAAGTCTCTCAAGTTGCTTTAAAATACTGTGTTGGCCTTTCACATTGTGGGTCATATCCTGAGTGAAGTATCTGTTGCCAAAGCACTTTGGTCGAGGGGAGGAAGTGTGTTTTTGGTAAACATATTTAAAAAGTAAACAGCTCTTGTCTCATGTCACTGTTGACTTTCAACATTCAAACCAGACTACAACATGTCTGTGACCTGATGGAAAATTGGAGCGGAGGTTGAGTAAAATTGTATCTGGACGTATTTGAAGTGCACATGTTGAACATTTTACTTTCAGGAAAGAGTTTGCTAAAGTTGTAAATACAAGAACATGTTTTTGAATATGAAGATGGAAAGCTAAGGGCTGCATTTTTGAGAGATTTCAGTTGATTGTAATGTAGTTCAGTGATTTGCTTTGACCTTACTTGTGGTTTGACAGTTTCAAGGTAATTATTCTTTAGTTGCAGTTTCCTGAAAAGCTATCGGAGGCTATTGCAAACCTCTACCATGATGGTGTTGAGTAAAATGTCATGACCAATTGTAATAATTGAAAAAAGCAATTTCCCTTAGAAAGGAAAAACGTTTTGTTAATTCAGGTCTGGTAACGCTGTTGAAAAAATGTGTAAAGGCAATTGGCTTTATTTTGAAGACCTCAATTGCCATCCCACTGCGTCAAAGTGCTCTGTTTGGAACCGCAGGTTGTTCTGTCCTCCTCTGTGTTCTCTCTGCAGCTGAAATGCTGTTGAGACAACGTCAAGTGAAAGTCACTGGCACTCAGCTAATTTGTAGTCCCTCTCTCTTGTCTTCATGTTGCCGTGGCTTCCCTCCACATCTGAGTGCAACATTTCAATTGGCTCTCCACAGGGTAGCCGCAACTCTATCATTAGTCTTCTGACAAGCAGCGTAATTATTGGATGTCAGGAGACTTTCCCCGGCTGATGGACAAAGCTATTTGTGTTGTGTTACTTTTTTTGTTAGTAGAACTTGAATGTAGGAGGCAGAGGGGATGGCTTATGAGCAATATGAGGAGCTGAATGACTCTTTTCAGCAGCTGAGGAATAGAAATGAGCTCGGTGCCTGCAGTGAGCGGTTGCTATGTCTTGTCACAGTATGTAAATCAGTTGTCACATGAGATTAGCCATGTAAATCCTGCACGCTCTTTGTGTATCTCCATACAGACGACATGTTATGCACGCTCGGTGAATGCTCAGTTTGCAAAGAAATGTGCAGTGTGCAAAATCTCTCAGTTGTTATTTGGTGAGTTTGAATCATGAACACTGGGATCAAATTCATTTCAGATGGGTGAAAAATAAAACATGGTGATTTGAAGCGCCATGATGAATACCCATTCAACCATGGATTTTAAGCTGTCACAGAGGAGGGATTCAGGACCCTTGGGAACTATAACACCCAAGCTCCGATGTAATTAATGATCACCCTGTCAGGTAGGTTACATAAGGAACAAAGGCATAAGAAAGGAATGTGATCTCCCGCCCTCATCAGCAGGGAGTTCGATGATGAAATAAATGTGTCTGTGTCTTCGCTTCCCTCGGCTAATGAACGGATCACTGATCCTTTCTAAATTGATCTCTTCAAACCCTGTGCTCTCTGACAGGGAAAGTTGGAGTCTTGTCACTGGGGCTGCTCTTTACTTTCTGCATTCTCACTTAGAACTGAAAGAAGCTCTTTTAACTCGAGAGTCAGCATATATTGGGTTTTTGGCCCATAATGCAAAGCCATATTGCGTCCATTTACTTTACAAGCCAGCATTTACCCATTCAGATACAGCAGGTGGCAGTGTGTATCTTAAAATTGGTTTATGATCTTTTGAAGTGGCCCTATTAGGCTTTTGGGGATGTTTCCTGTTATATTGTTTTTTGTGCATGTAAATGGTCTGCGAAAGCTACAATCCCAAAGTTACCTCAGGGGGTTTCTCTCCCACATACTCCCCAAAAGGGACTTAATCTAAGTGTGCATAAACCACAGGTTTTTTAACATATTTTTAAAATACATGTACTAAGATGTGAAATCATCAGTTATCTTGATAATGAGAAGCGGGTAATTATCTGTATCAGCTGAAAACAATTCCCTATAGGGCATTCTTCTACCCAGTACATGGGTTGGACATGTGTGTGGTTTTAAACTGCTTGTTATCTGCAATAACACTTTGCATGTATATTATTTCCATGTTCCTCCAGGAAGAAAAAACACAGCTTCTGCAATGTAAATAATAATTAAGGCATCCCATAAAAGGAGAGCTGAAGCAGTAGCCGGCAAAAAGAGGGATAAGAGGCCATTATTAAAAAGGTAGGGTCTGGATTTACAGCACTTGTCCATGCATCCTTTTCAGGCTTGAAGAGCTTTCGTGGTTATAGACTCCCTACTCCTGCTGACAGCAGAGTGATGGGTCAAATACGGATTGTCTCTCTCCAGCTGTCTGTAGATTTGATATTTACCCAACAATATGTCTTTGAAAAAGGACCTAATGATTGTTTTCAGTATTTTTATTGCCTATTGATCATAGACTCAAAGGACATTTTTTCTAAAGAACCGACACTGCTACAGGAAAGGAGCCCACTGTGAGATCCACTTCTTACAAACAAATCTCCACGTAGAGGAAATACACCCAGCTTTCAGAAATAGCAGAGGCTTAGGTAATATGATTAATCGTATAGCTCTGCTGGATATATATTCAACCTGAGTGAATTCACATCCATCAATGTGCAACACTTGAATTAAGGCTTCAAGTCGAACAACTTGACATCAATTCCGACATGTTGGTTGACTAGACTCTCTCTCCATGGAAAAATATTACACATTTCTGACAGGGTTTTAAAGGTCCTTCCAAGCAAGAAGGTTGCCATAGCCACTATAAGCATTGATGTGTATGATAGGAGGCTCTGGGACATTGTCTCCAGGGGATGCGCTGGATACAAAACACTTTATGAAGCCATAGACAGACAGCTGTTTGCAGAGTTCAAGTTTTCAGCAGGGTGTCCCTTCAGCAGGGTGTCCCTTCAAATGATCAGAGTATCAGTGTCAGATTTGCAATCAACTCCAGTAGGTGTTCAGGATCTCATCAGTAGTAAGTGCTGTGCTTGCAGAAAAAAAAAAAAAATACTAATTACTTTTAAAGCTATGATTGCTATATGTAGAGGTCCGCTCAGACTGAGGCTCAAAGCAATGTGTGCTTATGAAAGTCATGTGTGTCAGAGAGGCACTGAGGCTTATATTAGAGGAGAATGTACTCGTTGTATGAAATATATATTGTGGGTGTCTAAAAAAACAACCTTAATCTCCAAACTCATAATTGGAAAATGTAAAGATTCAGTGTTAGATATAGGGCCAGTGGCGGCCGGTGGAAATTATTTTAGGTGGGGCTATTGTAATGGTGAATAAACCACACTGGGAACATTTTGAGAAATTACCCCTTCAATTAAATTGGCTACACTATTTCATCGTTGCGGTTGTATGATTGGTGTTTAGCTACGGTATTTAGCGTCTACAGCACCTCCGCTTTTAGGGTTGACGTAGACCCAAACGTCGCCCGGAGGTCCCCCGGTGTTGTTGCGGGAGCTGCTGCACTAGCTAACGCTCCACTAGCTAACGCTACATTAGCAAAAGAAACGCTTATTTATTTTGCAAATGGTGCGGCGGGCTTCAAACACGTTCCCCTCCACTGGTTTCAACCAAGCACTAAATTAGAGGTTTTCCAACCAAATACGGTTGAACTGACACTTCCCCATATTAATTTGTAAGTAGATTCGAAGATACATGAGTTTCTGACTGCCGCAAGCTGAAGCTTGGTTGCTAGGTTACTAGTTGGGTGTTCTCCAATAAGGGGCCGGGGGAAACAAAGTTAGTGATTACTAGTTCCATGTTGATTTAATTCAATACAAATTGTTGGGGGGAACTGAAAGGCTATTACCGTACTGGTTACTCTGCAGCCCGGACATTTTCCCCAAAACACATTTAGACGCTATCGCAACACAGAAGTACCTTTCAAATCCGATCATTTTTAAGACCTTCTAAATCATATTTAAGACCTTTCTTATTTTTTTGGTAATATTTAAGACCTTATTAAGGCCTTACATTCAGATTATCAAATGTAAGACTTTTTAAGACCCCGCGGGAACCCTGAGGAGACTAAATACCAGAGGTGGAGACGGCCCGTCTACACTACAGGCATCGAAAAATGCTTTCAACGCTTCGCCCATTCACTTGAATGGGGTGACGTAGAAGATTTTTAATCTTCGCCGAACTGCATTGTGAGGAGCATGGCATGGCTTTGCAAGCATCACGAGCATCTTCTATCGGCATCAAAAGTTGAACAATGTTCAACTTTTGAGGCTTGATTGGCATCAGCCAATCAAATCCCGTTTATGCAAATCCCGCCAGTGCAAGCGCAGCCAATCAAACCGCGTGCAAGCTGGGAGAGCCAGACCGCAGTTCATTTCCTCATATTCCAAACGAGATATTACGGTAGCAAATCACCCGGTTCTTTACGACCAGAACTATTTACCGGGATACAAACCGGAGGGAACCAGGCATGGAGGGAGGTGGCAGAGACAGTGGGTGAAACTGGTAGGTTTTTCGCCTGTTTGTAGAGTTTATATCCAGTTTACTTCGTTTTAACATTGCTATTGCTTTGTATGTCGGGGGCGGTAGATTCATGTGATTGGTTGTTGGTCGCGTTGCTCGCAAAAAATCGTCAAGCTTCAGACTGTTCAAAGCTGTTTGAAGAGCAAGCATGGGAAACAAAAGACAGTGTTTACCTCTTTGCATCCAGCTAGTCACACACACAGTTACAATCACACTCCCTGTAATTTACATAATTAATAGATAGTTTAGCTTCTCACCATAATTTGCTGTGGCCCACTGATGTTAACAATCGTAACTGAAAGGCTTCCTGTCAAACGTAAACATTCAGCCACGTGACTCGCAAACTCTCGCGAGAGTTTTACACAAGACGGATCCTTTCTAGCCATAACCCTGCACCGGGCGCTGACATTGGCGCCCGGTGATCATCAGATTTGACGACGCTGATTGGCTGAAATTATGTTTCGGAGCCAAAGCTTACAGATAGCAACAGTCAGCTGCTAGTGGCTGCTGCTGTACTGGTTGAGGGCTCCTCTCTTTGCGCCCAGACGAGAGAGGGTAATGATACACGGGCGAGGCCAGGCAGGAAACATGTGACTTATCAGTAACTTTAGACATCGTCCCCCGCCGGCGGGGACCCTGTTTTTTTTTTTCAGGACACTGTGTCTCAGGGGATCTTAATATTTAAGAACCTATTAATGTGTTATACCAGATTAACGGAAATAATCTCAGCTAACTGACGATATAAACCATTTTTACCAAAACAAAACACAAGTCTCATAAGAAGCATCTAAATGACCCCTTAGCGAAAAATGCTAACGGACATTAGCACAGAACTCAAGATAAAAGTACCCTTATTACTTATCGTAGCTGCACATACAAGATATCCGATTAAAGCTGAGGTTCCACAGATTATTTAGGTATATAGTATCATCACTGAGTGATCCAAATTTGCGACAGGGGAAGCAAAGACAGACATCAAAACACGTACCTTTACGTAGCTTCTAGGGAGATCGTCTCACCGTAGCTGTTAATCTGATCAAAAGATGTGTTCAATGGCATTAAAATGAGAAAAAACGTGGCTGAATCGGTTAATCCATAGGTTGATAACGTTTCTGGGCAATCATTTGAATTATTTATAATCCATAATTCAATTTTTATGTAAAAATCGCAGAGCAAAAGTTAGCTGCTAATGGTAGCCACCAGAGTGGCTGCTGCTTCCGGTCTTGGCAATGCAGCAGTCTAACACACACACATGACCAAATAAGGACTATGTGGGAGTTCCCCTCGACTCCATTGGCTCTGACGGTTAGAAAGAGATGTCACATGTCAAAATCCAGCAGGGGGAGCCAGAGATATGAAAGATCCACCCAAATGGCCCAAGAAGAGTTTTTTTTTTGCTAAATCTGTCTAAAAAGGTAAAATATCACTTGTTTTGCATCAATCTTGATACAGGGTACAGGGCTGAAAAACTTGTCCTACAATGTTTTGATTCATTTTCATTTCATTCAAATCACTTCCTTTTGTATGGACACAAGGTAGCCACGCCTTGCGCTGCTTAACTATCTATTTCTCTCAAATAAGACCATCATTTACAAAATGAACATCATGCTGTATTAAAGAAAATTAGTAATTGAAAGCGTAAACTCTTTAACTAATTGCTTAATCATCTAATAAATCAAGTACATTTTTTCATAGACTTCTATACATTCAAAATTATTTTGCAATCAGCCCCCTGCTGGCCTTTAAAAGTAAAGAAGGTTAAGGGCACTTCAACGCCGGTATAACTTTTCAGATCCAGAGTCTATTCCATTTGTTACAGTCTATGTCAATATCACTATAGAATTCCGTTATATAAATTTTTCCTGTGTCTTCATTAGTGATTCTTTGCATCATGTTCGTAAATATAAAAGTAATGCCAATGGTTTCCACAATTTACTATAAAGACCTCAAATATAGAACAAATGAGAATATCCGAACCGGACTGGATATATTGGATATAATTATTTGTATCTGACTGCATCCCAAATGTTATACTTTTAGTGTCATGGTGTTTTGGAAACACAAAATAAAACAAAAACGCACGACGCTTAGCCTTTATCCACCCATCCAAACACTGTTATTTTAATTATGAAGGTGTTCTTCAACTTTATAGCTAAAAGTTAAGCTGACAGTCACTTTTGTTCTACCGCTATATGCTCCATATGGATCCTCGAATGATGCCAAGGAACTCATTTATAATAAGAACGAAGGAACTGATGAAACACTTGGAATATAAATGTGTCAGACACTGTATGGAAAACATTTAATGACACAAAAGTCTCTATTTAGTTCATACTGCCTTACGACCAATATCACTTTATTTCTTAGTGAGTCAGTGCTTAGGCTCATTAAATCAGACACCAGTGTTTTTTCTCCAGGATGCAGTCAAGGAGCAAACTATTTTTGCTTCAGGGACATTTTGTATCATTATGTCTGTAGTAGGTACATCCTCTTGATGTATTATGAAACCAAGACAAGGCTGTGTTGTATGGCCTCCAGAGATCATGAACACACCTCTACCCCCACCTGCTGGTCAAACTGTCTGCGTTTTTATCCCAACACCCCTCATCAACCTCTCTCTCTGAGGGAGAGCATGAGAGGCTGTGTGAGGGAAATTAAACAGTAGGTGACTTACAGAGAAAAAACAGCAGGTGATTATTCTTAAATGGAGTGAAAATGACTATGGCCTTTGTCGCTAAGAATAGGGTTTTAATTTGCACACTGTGTAATGTGCTTTGCTATCAATTTGCTCCCACCCACACACGCACTTGTCACTCTTTTGTGAGCTGACCCTACTTATCACTTAACTTCTTTTTAAAGGTTATTGTTAACACGATTAAAACTATAGCAGCCATTCTTTACTGAAACTATGATACATTTACCTGTTAGATATAGTTTTGCTTACTCCATTTTCATTTCACAATAGCAATTAGATAATAACAATAACGATCCTGTCCTGTGCTTAGTTACCTTTTATGGTAATGGCCATTACCTCTTCTTCTACAAATTAAATCAAACCTTAACAATTGCAAATACTGAGATGTGAAAAGCAACATCTTTATAAACATTTAAAACATTGACCCAATTGAAGTATGGCTGCAGTGAGTTGTCTTCCTTCTTTCTTTTCATTTGTCTTGGTATTTTTTCACCCTATTAGTGTCAGACACTTTCATCCCTACACCTGATTACCAAAGCGCATAAGTAGCAGAGAAAATACTATATGAGAGTGAGACATACATATTTAATGTTCATTTACAGAGAATGTTGTACTTCTTCCCATAGTGAGACAAACATTTCAGACTATAAATAATCTGGTTGATTTGACTCCTCATCACAGGTAATGTCCTTACATTGTTGGAACAGTCCTGAAAAAACGTTTTTTTATTAATACTTTAGGTATAATAACTGTTTCTTGAATTATGTTGTAACCCTTACAATTAATTTGTTGGTCGCATTTTGTGCTTTTATTTTGAAAGCATCACTCGCCGGAAGTATCCTTGAAGTTGTCCTATTAGCTTGACGTCGCGCGACATGGCTCTTGGTTTGGATGAAAACTTCAGTTCACAGAGAAACTCAATGGGAAGGTGAACGCTAAACATGAAGCTCCTGTGAAAAGTCCCAAAGTATTTGGAGTAAAGCTGCTGGAGACTTTTTTTTTTTTACACTTTGGTCGAAAAATGTAAGTTTAACCGAAGTTTAAATTAACTTTT
Source organism: Notothenia rossii (assembly GCF_949606895.1). Lineage (NCBI taxonomy): Eukaryota > Metazoa > Chordata > Actinopteri > Perciformes > Nototheniidae > Notothenia > Notothenia rossii. Next base: position 51,124,275 of record NC_136908.1, on the reverse strand, counting down.
GAAACAGGCAGTTTTAATGGTTTTAATGGTTTGTTTTTCCAAGTTTGGTTGGTCTTGCTAGCTTAATTGTGACCATTAACGCCTTATTCATTTTAATTGGACTTAACGTAGCTAGCTTGATACGAATGTGTGTGCTAGCTAACGTGACGTACAGAGTTTAGCTTAGTTAGTTTTCAATTGTTAGTATTATTCCGAGTATCCTCCATATACTTATTAAAATGGGTAACTTTTTACGTCCAATATTTACTGTGTTATTTGTGGAGACATACGTGTAACGTGCAGTTATTGCGGTTAATTGTGCTTTTATTAACAGTTTAAATTAATGTTCTTGTTTGTAATCCGACATTTGTTTGTACTTGCATAAAAATGTGTTATGGAGAAAAAGTATTATTCCCTCAGAAATCCCCTCAGGCATTATGGTTTCACCAGTTGAATGAATTATGCTATCTTTCTATGGGAACACTTATTTTTATTTTGTATCTAACCGCAGCTAATTAATGCATCACATGTTAATAAATCTACAAGCCAAGTGATGAGTCACTGCGGTGAACCTCCAGTCTGGCTCCCACACAGATTGACTGTATAAGCAGCAGAAGCCTACACAAAGCCTGAAGTTTAAAGGTCCTTCTGGTCCAGTGTCACCTTCTTTCATGATCCATCTCACGCTGCTGCAGCCTTTGTTTGGGGTACAACTCTGTAGTATAACGTTGTTCAGGAAAAAGCTCCATCCTGAGGCTCTGCATGACCTGCTGGCAGCCCTCCTGTCTGCGTATGTCTGCTGATGTCTTAGCTTCCGGGCAAAGGAAAGCATAACAAAGGATTTTATTTCCTTCTCTCACAATAACCATATTTGTATCTCGTCACACTGGCTAACGGTTTGCTGCTCAGAAAATCCAGCTGTTGCACACTTGATTGCATAGCCATATCTGATGTGGCTGCAGGAAATTAAGCTTAATTAAACACATTTTCATATTGCTTTGAGAAAGACTCAGATGTAATCTCCTGGCGCACATCATTTTGTTATATCAAACAACCGGCATTTGTTTGTTGTTCAGTGACTTAAAGTTCTTTATCAGCCTTAGTTTGTATTCCCAGCTCATTTGGATGGATCAACATGTATTTTGAATTCTCTACAAACTAAATGTTACATACGTAGGCCTTTCTATATCATGCCCCTTATTTCCTGATGGTTGCATTCCTTGCATTCTTGGTAGAGTACTCTAAAGTGTATTTTGAAAGAAGGGAGGTGTCAATTTAGAGTCATATGATATATTGGGGTGTTTACAGGCTTCTGAAATTAAATTAAAATGTTAATCAAAAACTTATCGCACAGGAAAATAATTAAAGGGCCTGGTTTTATATGAGATGTGGCTTTTAGATTATTTCCGATTTTAGTTTTGTTGGAGCAGTCAGTGCTAGGAAATGGCCATTTCTGACTTAGAGGAAGACATTTCTCCAGAGTGTGCCAGGAAATGCTTCCTGACAGGACTGAGTGACGGTCTTCCTGATTGTAGGAATGCCTCTGTGTTTACAGTTTCATTCATTGTTGCCACTATTGTAAACCTCATTTGCCTTTGCAGTTCTTTGCATATTTTAGGCTTAGTTTACAGCGACAACTCTCAAATTATGCCCTAAAGGAAGACTTTATGCTTCTGTGCTGAGACCTTGATGACAAAGGCAGTGAAACTTAGTTTTTCTTTGCTTGGTGACTTCTTACTCAGTTCCTCCTGCCCCTATACTCAATCCTCTTTTATTATTTCCCCCCTCCTTTGAGATTTTTGACTATGATGTAGTTGAGGGCCGTATGGAAAAACCGTAACAGCTTGGGTTCAATGTCGCGGTGGTATCATGTGAGTCTCTGAAGGACAAAGAGTTGTTTGTGCAGGGTCTCAATATGGCCACCGCTGCACTAGTTTAAAGTCTGGGCTGTCGTTTCTGTCAAACAGTCTGACCTCACTCGCAGCAGCCAAAACTAAAAGTCCACTGAACCTTCTCTTTGGAGGAAATGTAAACAAACGCATGGTGTTTGACTGCTGGATTGGATTTCCAAAACTCACGCTTCATGTCTGTGTTACCTCTCCAGGTAGTACTGTAACTATTATTGTTGTACTGCAACTAATTGAGGTTATTGCTAAATTTTATTTGATCAACAAAAAATCGTTTCGCAATACAAATATTTACATTTCTTTGTATTTTATATTACCAATAAATAAAATAGAAGTTAGAAAGAGTATTGTGTATCACGCAGCGTCCACACGGCGGCGTGCGTTGAAGCTTTCCGGTGGACGTGTCTGAAACTCGCCCAACAACCAATCACATGAATCTCCGCCCCGGACAAACAAGCACGCGGTTTGATTGGCTAGAGCTTGTACTGGCATATGATTTGATTGGCTGACGCTTCCGTTGAAGCTTCAAACGTAGAACATTGCTCAACTTTTGAAGCGAGCAAAGCGAAGCGATGGAACCACAATGCAGTTCGGCAAAGTGACGTCACCCCATTCAAAGTGAACGGGCAGAACCATTGAAGCTTCAACGCACGCCGCCGTGTGGACGGGCCGTCAGGGTATGACGCAGCGTCCACACGGCGGCGTGCGTTGAAGCTTGGCGGCGGGCGTGTCTGAAGCTCATAACAACCAATCACATGAATCTCCTGCCCCGGACACACAAGCATGCGGTTTGATTGGCTAGAGCTTGTACTGGCATATGATTTGCTTGGCTGACGCTTCTGTTGAAGCTTCAAAAGTTGAACATTGCTCAACTTTTGAAGCGAGCAACGCGAAGCGACACTCCCACAATGCAGTTCGGCAAAAAGCATGACGTCACCCCATTCAAAGTGAACGGGCAGAAGTGTTGAAGCTTCAACACACGCCGCCGTGTGGACGGGCCGTGAGAGTTAGCAGGAAACTAAATTATGAAATGATCCAATGTTGTTTTTATTGGCTGTAAATAGAACTTAGAAAGGTCAATATCTTGGCAACTGTGAAAGCAAAGCTAAGTGAAAACACAAGTGTACTGTGGCTACTGGATGCAGTGAGGAAGTCATATTTCTCTTGGTAATATGTTTGATAGCTAAACTGAGGAAAGGATCAAATATCTCTCTAAAGACACAGCAATGTCTTGCACTATACTATGACCAGTTACTGTACTAGCAAACACTAATGCATCTATTAATACTACTCTGAGGCAGTTCAATTCTGAAATGCACATCTGTGCCACAGCTGGAAGTAAGCTATCGTAGTGTTAGAGGCACAAGCAGAGGCGTGTGTTTGTGAATATATGCGTCCGTGTGTGTGTTCACTCAGAATGGTCATGTTATCCCAGGCTATTTTCTTTTCAAAAGCATTGTCCCTCCCCCTCAGTATCTTCCTCTCTCTCTCTCTCTCTCTCTCCCTCTCTCTCTCTCCCTCTCTCTCTCTCTCTCTACATCTGGTTGCTGTTAAAGCCACCTTGCAGCAAAGTAGGTAGGACTTTCCGACAGATTTGTCTTCCTATAAAATATATTTGGAAATTTGACTTCACTTGGATACTTTCAGAATGGTGGCATTGATGCATTTATAAAAGGTTTGAATGCTGTGTTTGGAATAGAGCTTTAAGTGAATTGTGAGCCAAGCCTAAAACTTAGTGCATGCAGATCACTATGTAATGTTGTGAAAAGTCTATTTGAAAAAGCTTTGACCATCTCCTTGTTTAGCCTAATGTCTTTTGAACAACATTTTTCAACTCAACCCACAAGAACCTAAGGTTAGCTGATATTAAAGGTCCCATGTCATGATTTTCTGGTTATTACCCATCCCCTTCTGTGTTATGAAGGTTTTTATGCATGTAAACGGTCTGCAGAGTCAAAACCCTCAAAGTACAACCTGTAGCGAGTAAAACTCTAACACAGAAAATACCTCCCCAAAACGCCTCGTTGGAGATACGTCACTGTCCATTGATTCTTCCGTGTACCGCATGATGTCATGCGGTACCCGGAACCAAATGGACCAATCCGTGGAGCCGTTATGTTACGTCAGCGGAGCCGTTACGGACTTCCTCACACACACACTCAGTGTAAGCAGCTCTGCTGATCTCTCCTCCCTGGCTGCAGGCTGATAACAGACAGTTGGGATCGCGGCGAAATTCTCTTTGCAGACCCATTCTCACAGCGTTTATCAACCTTTTTCTTACTCAATATCGAGCCACACTTATTGTTTTTACTTCGGCTGTGACTTTGTGTGTGCTCAGGATGAGTTTGGCTGTGTTTCGCTGTCGCTAAACAAGGAAACCACACCTCCACGGAGCTCAGCACGATTCACAACGTCCCGACCAATCAGAGCACACTGTGCTCACAGGGAGGGTGGGGGCTGGAGCTATTGGAGCTACAACGAGCGTCTACTATTCTAGTAGACCTCAACAATGGAATTATGATCAGTGGAAATGGCCATGACATGGGACCTTTAAGTTATATTGTCTTTGACAGAAAGAAATAGAAAAATCTGCTTCAGAATATGACATCTGTTCATCTGTGATTTTTCTCCAAGGTAGAATATCTGTTTGGAGTTGAAAGACTTTCCTTCAAATTCACAATTCCTTCACAGATTTAGATGAAAGAATAGTGGTGATGTGTTCTGTGTTCCTTTAGGGTCAATACATCTCACGAAAAGACCATAATATGGCTGCTACTACCAAATATTTTCATTATCGATTAATCTGCGGATCATTTTCTGGATACATTTTTAATAATTCTAGTTGATGTCTTTTAAAATGTTTTGTTTTGTCAATCCAAAACCCAAGGATGAAAGTGTTATATAACTGCAGGGAATCTTCATTTTAGAAATTGCTGCTTTTACATTAACATTTATATTTAAAATGGTTGCCAGTAACATACTTTCTTTCTAGACAAATACTTGAACGATTATGCTGTTATCAAAATATTTGGACGAAGATAACTAAATATTTAAAATTGGTTACATATATACAGTATTGTTAAATTTAAAGAAAGCCTATGGTATTTACTTAAACAGCTGGTCCTTTTTTTGTGCAGACTTTTCTTTTAAAATAGTAATTAGTGCTTTGATTAGGAATCACTTTCTGCGTTTGATTAAAGCACCATCCTGGGTGTTCACAGCACCAGGACGATTTAGTATTGAGTCCAAATAAGAGACCATGTTTCCAAACGCCTGATGTTTAGGTTTTTAAATGAAAAAAAGTCTGTGGAGTCTTAAGGAAGGAGGGAGGGAGGTCGCAGAGGTCAGCAGGGATGTCAGTACCAGGCTGTGTTTGGTTTTTTGGATAAGTAACCTGCTCAGGAATGTGTGTATTGCTCACTCCTACACTTTGGCGTTATCAGTCATCATGCACACACTTCTTCACACAGATGGACTCTCCTCTTTTGGCTTTTCTCATTTAGTCAGAATGTTTTTAATGGATCATCAAGGATGTGAAAAGAAGTGGAAATAACTCAGCCTGGCATTTCAAAAATTCCTGGATTTATGAGTAGTGAATGGACAGGCTAGTTAACCTGAGTTTCAATGCAATCTTCTGTCGCATGACTAGCAGAAGGTACTTGTAATTACATTTAAGCGTCAACATAAAAACAATTCAGTATTTCGAAGTAGGTTGTAAGATGCTCTTTTTTTCCACTAAATTGGATTTCTATGAAACTCATAATACCTGTTTTGATGTGGCATTTACCACTAGACACCGACAGGAGAGCAGCCTCAATTATGGTTCACGCTTTGATTTGTTTTATCTTTCAAAATGTTTCATCCTACCCTTCTCTACTTCCCCCGCGGTTGCATCGTGACCAGAAATCGGTACACAATAGTTAAGTAGAGTAGAAGATAGCACACACTGGTGTCTCTCTCCTCATGCCATTTGTTTTGATTGCATTCACACAGTGAGAACACATATTTGGATTCTCAACAAACAACATCAGGCACGAGATTTAGGTTTCTCTCAGGGGGGGAAGCTTTCACCCCGGTGAGAGTAAGGGATGGTTTTGAATCAATCTGTAAGACCTGGATCTGTGGCACTCCTCCACCCTGAATACCCCATGAGAACTGACATTTCATTTGAAAGCTGTTGTATTATTTCTAAATGTAAGGTATTTTCTGGTTTTGCTTATCGACCAAGATCCTGTTTTGTAATGCTTTAAAAGGGCCACACAAAATGTTGTTATGTGTTCATCTTGTTGACTAAATCCCCAGAACATTTTCATGGAGTATTATGTAGTAATACAAAATAGTGTATGAAGAGGTTTTAGAAACATTTAGCAACAAGCACTTAAGGCCCGTTGTTGACATCCTTGCTTTATTCACGCCCTTTATGCACATGTTTTACCCTGCTGGGTGTGACCCTGTGACCCCTTAAAGGGAGGAAATGAAGTAAACCTGCAAGCCCTGCCCCCCCCCATGAGACTTCTGAACAAGTAGAGCCACTGTTTATTATTTTTGTTGGTTCTGAGCTTTAGCTGCACACTCCACATACAGTACTGTGTACAATCTCAACCACTTTACATCTGATTGAGTTTCAATAGAGAAGTGGTGCAAGTAAAGGAGAGCCTTGATAAGAATTCAGCCGTCATGTGGATTCAACTTTGTAATGGAGGTTTGAGATGCCGGGCATGCCAATGCTACAAGGCCCCTGGGAACATAGTGCCATTATTTCAGTTAGGGGCTTGCCCGTGATCACCCGTGACCGCCGTACTGGCGGAAATAAAGCTTGTTGGGTAATAAGTCCTGGCAATCACTTTGTCTTTTGTCTCTCAGGGAGCCTGTTTTTTGTGGCACAGAGTGCAGGGTTAATTGGATGCAGACGTCATTTGAGAAAGAAGAAAGAGGGCTTGTACTCTAACAGGATTAGTGATAACACTATCATGTTTATTTCATAAGGAAATGTGAAAGCATGCAGGCAGGCTTTGTTGTTTAAAACTGATGCTTGTGTGGGAGAGGAGCAGTGCTCTGAACAGTACACATACAATCAAATAGGAACTCACAAGGATTTAAATTAGAGTTATAGAGTTAACTGTCTAGTCTATAACATGTCAGAAAACAGTTAGAATCATCATTTCCTTTTCCCATGTATGGATCTTAAAATGTCTTGTTTTGTCTGATCAACAGTCCAAAAATATCCAGTTTATTATCTTAAAAAAATGGTGGAATTTAATGTCTGAGAGCTTTGGTTTAATCCTTTTTTTTATGTGTCCCTCTCTTCTTTCTCTCTCAGATTCATTGAGCTCAAGATGATGTCGGATGCCAGCGATATGTTGGCAGCAGCCCTGGAGCAGATGGATGGGATCATAGCAGGTAACCACATTGTACACTTGGACGTAAAGACCATAGCACTTTTTTAAGTGGGCATGGCATACTATAGGTTCTAGCCACATCTGGAAACCATTGAATTGCAAGCTGGGAATACTAGGTCCAGTGGAAGGTAACACAATGTGCCCTTCTCCTTCCACTTCTACCTGCAGTTTGATGTAATCCCCCTGAATGTATAGAAACGTTTCAAATAATGCTGAAGTTGTGCTGCTGGGTCACTGGCCCTTTCTGCCTCCACTGCATTCCTCCATCATGAGAAATTAAATAAAGTTTCCATTGTCCCCGCCATGACAGAAACTAATGATTATTCAAGCTCTGTGAGTTTGGAATAAAAACTCCTGCTTGGGAACTTTTGGCCACTCAGCTGCAGATGAGCAGAGCAGGCTTCACTTTCAGAGTCCCCACTTTTCCACTGATGTGTGTAATTATAGCGCTGACCTTTCCAATGGGAGCAAGGCAGTTGATCACATGACATCCCCACTGTTTTTGCAGACACCACAGCCCTCACCGAGCCACACTACCTCGCTACTGGGAGGAGGCCATGATTGTTCGGATATTTATTTATTTGGCTCCCTCTTTGTTGTCGTTGGACATCTTCATTACGGCTGACATTTGAGACGAATGACAGATGGTGCAGAGTAGGCAGCAGCACATGAAAAACTGTACTGGAGTTCAGTCAACATGTTGTTTCTAAGCAAAAAACAGAACATGTAATTTCCTCAGATAAGCAGGAAGATTTCCTTTCCTTAATGGCGCATAGTGGGTGTTTCTCAATGTCGAGGAAGGCTCCTCCAGAGCCACTATTTCAAGGATGCTGCGTCATCGAGTCCCGCCGAAGGACTGTTTCAATGTTCAGGATCCTTGGAATTCTAACGAGGCCGGCGTCCTTCATTGCGGGAAATTTCGAGGCTGCACATGTGTATCCTCCGGTCTTAAAATCCCCACAATGCTTTGCGCACGGACTAATTTCCAATATCTTTGGCGGAAATCACGCACCATTTAAGGCGGGGCCTCGCATATGACGCACACCTGCACACCTGTTAGCCTGTTCCACCATTCTTCGTTTTCCGAGGCTAGGAAGGATTCTTGCCTCGCTTCTGAAGGACCTGACTCGGAAGACATGTCCTACCAAGGAAGCGTCCTCGACATTGAGAAACACTAGGGATGCACCGAATATTCGACCACCGAAAATTATCGGCCGAAAATGATTAAAAAGGCCCTTTTGGCTTTCGGTCGAAAGGGTTTTAGCACCGAAAAAATATCACCGGATGTCAGAGAACATGGTTACGTTGATCATACTCCGCATATTTGTCCGGGTGTTTTGATTTCAAGTGGTGGAGTAATCCCGAAGTGGTGAAAGTCTTTGCAGTTACACCCCCTCGAGAAATGTCAGCTGAACACGTTTTACAAATCGCAATCCGCGGCTCTTTCTCTGATATTTTGAAATATCTCCAAGAAGCAGACATGTTGGCTGTGAGCCAGCCGCGAGCTTGGTCGCGCGCCGTGCTTGTCGCCGCGTTTTGATTACGTCATCACAACAACACGTTAGGTTACCAAACTTATAGGTGCATTTGTTGTTGTTGAAGGCCTGGCTGTTACAGTCTTTATTTACACTATTTTGTTGTAGGCCTACTGGCCTAGATGTTTATACAGTTTTAAATAGGGATGCACCGAATATTCGGCCACCGAAAATTATCGGCCGAAAATTGTTAAAAAAGCCCTTTCGGCCGAAAGGGTTTTAGCACCAAAAATATATCACCGAATGTCCGAGAACAGGGTTACGTTGATCATACTCCGCATATTTGTCCGGGTGTTTTGATTTCAAGTGGTGGAGTAATCCCGAAGTGGTGAAAGTCTTTGCAGTTACACCCCCTCGAGAAATGTCAGCTGAACACGTTTTACAAATCGCAATCCGCGGCTCTTTCTCTGATATTTTGAAATATCTCCAAGAAGCAGACATGTTGGCTGTGAGCCAGCCGCGAGCTTGGTCGCGCGCCGTGCTTGTCGCCGCGTTTTGATTACGTCATCACAACAACACGTTAGGTTACCAAACTTATAGGTGCATTTGTTGTTGTTGAAGGCCTGGCTGTTACAGTCTTTATTTACACTATTTTGTTGTAGGCCTACTGGCCTAGATGTTTATACAGTTTTAAATAGGGATGCACCGAATATTCGGCCACCGAAAATTATCGGCCGAAAATTGTTAAAAAAGCCCTTTCGGCCGAAAGGGTTTTAGCACCAAAAATATATCACCGAATGTCCGAGAACAGGGTTACGTTGATCATACTCCGCATATTTGTCCGGGTGTTTTGATTTCAAGTGGTGGAGTAATCCTGAAGTGGTGAAAGTCTTTGCAGTTACACCCCCTCGAGAAATGTCAGCTGAACACGTTTTACAAATCGCAATCCGCGCCTCTCACTCTGATATTTTTAAATATCTCCAAGCGGCAGACATGTTGGCTGTGAGCCAGCCGCGAGCATGGTCGCGCGCCGTGCTTGTCGCCGCGTTTTGATTACGTCATCACAACAACACGTTAGGTTACCAAACTTATAGGTGCATTTGTTGTTGTTGAAGGCCTGGCTGTTACAGTCTTTATTTACACTATTTTGTTGTAGGCCTACTGGCCTAGATGTTTATGCAGTTTTAAAGCACCTTGGCTTTGTTCTGAATGCACTTTGTTGTAGTTATCCTACAGAGAAAAGAAAATGCACTTGACTTGGATTTAATGTACTGTATGCATTCAAAAGTGCTGAATAAATGTTTTATGGACCCATAATAGTGATTATTATTTAAGTTAAGTTTTGCCATAATCATGTCTTTTTCCATAATCAGGTAACTGAACAACATTGGTAAAAAATGTATACATTTTATATATATATATATATATATTTCTATTAATCATTTTCGGCCTTTCTGCATTCGGTTTTCGGCCAACTGTTTCCTATTTTCGTTATCGGTTTCGGCCAAGAATTTCCCACTCGGTGCACCCCTAAGAAACACCCACTGTGTCACATGATTTTTAATAGAAGACCTTAGAACATTTGCTTGCCCAGTATGTACGTGTATGTTTGTGTAAGCAGGGATAAAGAGAATACTTATAAGTTGGAGTACAATTCTTGCTAAAAGATGCTCAATATCCTGTGTAACATTTGAGTCACTTAAAAAATGAATGTTCTCAGGGGAAATTAACTATATTAAAAATCCCTGATTGATTAAAGTCAATCTTAATTATCAAATAGATGAAATGTCTTTTGTAGCTTCACCCATGAAGTTTTCATGGGACATTTGTTTTAATACAAATTAATTGGAATAAACATTGAGTATGCATATTTCTGCATGCCCTAGTTCTTGTCACAAACCCACACAGGGTTTTGTTGATATGCTCTGCTTTTGTTAATGGCACCCACACAAGAAGAAGAGCTCTGTAAACACACAGTTACACAAACACTTATATTTATAGCTTTGAATAGTCATCCTGCTCCCACCACACCCCCACCAACATATTGGCATTGAATGTGGCTTTGGCAGTAAATCCTTCCTTTTGTTGTTGTTGATGCTTGCCATTGGTATTACACTTTGCCCACAGAGAAGTGATGCAATGACTACTTCACAACTTCACTGTTTGATTTGGGTTAAATCAATCCTTCTCCCTACTGTATCTCTCCAGGCTCTAAGGCCATGGACTACAATAACGGGCTGTTTGACTGCCAGTCGCCCACTTCACCTTTCCTGGGGGGCCTCCGGGTGCTGCACCTGCTGGAGGACCTGCGCGGGATGCTGGAGCTCATGGACAACGAGGAAAAGGACAACCTGCGCTGTCAGATTCCTGACTCCACTGCAGAGGGGGTGGCGGAGTGGCTGCAGGGACGATTGGTAAACAATGATAACGTGCCATACTGTATATTCTTGCATGTGTTCGTGACAAAGAATTTGACTATTGTGTGTTTTTCATGCTTGAAAAATGTCTCCCTCTCTTCAGCAGCATTACATTTGTTATTTTAAGTGTATTGTGATTGCTTGAAGGCCAGATCAGATTTAATACAGCCAAATGTTTAGTTAAAACAATAACAGTTATGATCCCAAGCTAACAACCATCCACGAACTAACACAAACAAGTGAATAAATTGTAAAACTGCATGTCAAAGCAAGGCAGATTTAAAGTGCTTTCATATTTTAAACGATAAATTAGTATTCGGAGAGAAAAGTTACACTAGAGACCATATAAGGATTGGATCAAGCTACGCCAACTTGTGCCAGGAGGGGGTAAAGTAAGGGGGGGGGGTTTGCATTCAAATGTCATTTATGATCAGCGGGAGGATACACCATCGGTAAACATTGTTTGGACCTAGCGAAAGTAAACATGTTGCAGATCTCCAAAAGAACTGTCATTCCAAACCTTTTTCTGTCTGGAAGATAACATCAGCATCATAGCAGGCTTCATTTCCTTAAGAAAGCCTGCTACGAATGATGCTCTGATCTGCGTTGCATCTCTTGATCTTTCTGCATTGCCTATACCGGGACTCTGTTTATTGTAGAAGTGCTGTTATGACGTGCTTCATGAATGATGGAGTTCCTATAGGAGTCCTGCTGCAAATACTTTCCATGGCGTTGACGCGGACGGGGGTCCTTGTTTTTCTTCCCTCACAGCCTCGTCCCCCCATCTGTGAGCTGGAGAGACTTTTGATTGAATTTGCACTTTTCATGTGAGAACACTATCGACCCTCACATGTTCCTCTGAAGACCCAACTCGCATATTTGTTTTTTTATCCGAGAGAATACCATGTGTCTCTAGGCTGGTGTGTATTTTCATTAGGACTCCTCAGTCACACCCGCACTTCAACTTGACAGATAAAGTACAACCCCCTTCTTTTCTATTCAAGCTAAACAAACAGTTGAAATCTCTGATCTATTTGATGCGACAAGTGCAGCATTTTGTTCAGATCACCCGAATCAACACTTATTGTTTCTCATTACAGACTAACGGTCACGGCTCAGAAGCAATCTACCAAGAACGTCTGTCACGAGTGGAGAGTGACAAAGAGTGTCTTATTCTTCAGGTCGGTGGGCACAATTCTCCATTGTAGCTTCAAGGCAGCAGAATAATTGCACTTGATTACGCAATGAAGTTGGTTTGTTTGTTTTGTTTATTTGTTATTCAACAGCATACTCAGAAACTAATCAACAGACATTCAAGAAATCTGGTGAAAAGATTGATGGATGGTTTACACATGATTAGCTTTCAATGCAGATTGGGAATTTACAAAAAAATATTGAAAAAATATTCATTTTAATCTATCTTTTGATATTCAAAATGATCCTGTTGTTTGTGTTGTTTTCCCCTGGCATCTCACATCAGACCGACCAATCAAATACAAAAATGATGACCGATAAAGTAAACAGAGTAAAAGTCTATATTTATAGCTGTGGGTATACTATTCCACTGACTATTCCACTGACTATTCCACTGACTATTCCACTGACTATTCCACTGACTATTCCACTGACTATTCCACTGACTATTCCACTGACTATTCCAAGTGAATTTTGAAGGCATTCTAGCTCAAATTGTGTTGCAGCAGTTTCATAAAATGAACGCTCAAGGCTAGCATTCCTCTGCTTATCTCTTAATGTCAACAAAACCTTTGAAATCTCGAAACCAGCAATCTGGTAGTCCACACTTACCTGCCTTTCATTCACACTCAAAGGGCAGGTAAGTTGGAAAGGGAAGGATCCTTAAGCTTCGTCTTTAAATCTTTGAAAGATTGAAGTTATGGGCTTTTTATAGTTGATCATTTGAGCTAAATGTCATAAACGCTGGTCTATAAACTGTCCCTCAGCCTCCAGTTGAGAGTCCCTGACCGACAGTGTGTGATCTCTGAGTGCTCTGTGTGATTGTTACCAATGAATCTCCATTGTGCAGGTCAGCGTTCTCTCGGATCAGGTGGAGGTGCAGGGTGAAAAGATACGGGACCTGGAAAACTGCCTCGATCATCATCAGGAGAAACTAAATGCTACTGAAGAGCTGCTGCAACATGTGAGGCCTTAAAAAACTTCATGCATTTCATTTGTAACATTATATTTCCTTGTAAAGTGACTTATTATATCTATTAAAAAACATTGATAATATGTTCTGCTTTACCAACCATGCGCCTTGCTCCACAGGAGCTGTTGACCCGGTCCACTCTGGAGACGCAGAAGCTGGGGCTGATGACGGAGGTGTCCAGTCTGAATCTGAAGCTGACGGCTGTGGAGAGAGACCACAGGGAGAATGAGGTACAAGCCCCTCACCCCGCTGTGTGCCGCCATGATGAATGGAGCAGAGATAGCCGAATTTCTTTTTCATGTGATGTCTGACTCTGAATCCTGGAAGTCACCCACTCATTGTTTTTAAAGTCGCTAAGGTCTGTCGCACTCCACTGGAGGACTCTCTCCTCTGTCATGTGGTGCAGGGTGAACTTCTTTAAGGGTTACAGAGGGGCTTAAACACCCCTTGTGCTCCTGCAGCTGTTTCCTGCTATTACCCCCCACTCTCCCCCTCTCCCCTCCGGAGGGGCTCACAGTGTGTGAGAGTTATAGTTTCCATACACTCTGTCCACTAGCTGGGACATATATTCTGGTAATAGAATGTAGTGTTTCCAGACAGTAAAGCTCTCAGGGGAGTTGACTAAATGAAATGCAACTGAATGTATGTCTTTTTGTTTCCATTTAGCTCCCATTCAACTTTAAATCAAATCCTAAAGAAAACAGCATTCAGCCCCATGGTAGCCCCTGAACTTCACATTATGTTTACAATCAGATCTAGCTTTAGAAATCCTATTTAAAATGCTCCAGATCTATTTTGTTCAGTATCAAAAATAAGTTGTAGGTTTAGATTGCAAACAGGATGCAGGATGACCAACCGTTGTTGCTGATTCAACATAAAGGCTATACCAAAAGGCAGCGGTCAGATGTAACCCACAACTTACACACACCTTCACAATAGTGACTGTAATTCTAAGTGTGTTAGACTGCTAGAAAAGTCAGCATGCTGAAAAACAGCATATGAGTGTGCTATACAGTAGGTGGACATTATCCTCCCACAATGCATGCACACATGTATTCTACCCTCACAGCAGCAACACGTTGAATGAATTGCATGGACATGTGAGACAGCCTTATAGAATGCATTTGTATTTTCCTTGTGTAGTTGACTGTGGCCTTCTCAAGAAGCAGTTTCATTTTAACCTTCGAAACTGTATTTATTTTCACTCACTCACATACGATGGAATTTCAAAATGGCACAGAAAAGACTATGCCATAAGCTTAACTAATGGATCCAGGTTAGACATCACAGTTTAAATGGATTGAGTAGGGATGTGAAAGTACTAAATAACAATACACATTCAAATGAAAGATTCTCCAAACCCCGGGGCCCCTACACTGTTGCTGATTGTGATGAAAGCAGTTTTGCAGTAAGTGACCCGACATTCTCCCTTTAGTCCAGGATTTGCCTCGATGTGTGGACTCAGCATCTCAAATTCTCTCCGGTGGGACATCAGTCTGAAACTAATATTTGGTGCTTTTGGCAGGAATTCTCCCACTGTTAAAACAAATTCTGAACCCTCTCCCACACAGTCTCCATTAACCCCCCCCCCCCCCCAGCGGCGCAGGCTTTAAACGGTAACGGGAATTTCTCTCTCCTCCCCAGGGCTTGTACCAGGAAGTAACGGACCTGCGGTTCAGGGTGACTGACATAGAGAATGACAGACTGCAGTGTGAGAAAAAACTCAAAGCTACCAAAGTGAGTGTGCTAAAAATCACTTAAACGCTCACATTTGCTATGACAGGAGATCTGAATTCAATTTGAAGATAGTCAAATGTATCATCAGATGTTTGGACCTTGTGATCTTCCCCATGACATCGATCCTCTGCTTCTTGTCTTTACTCCTATCTTACCAAATGCTTCTCTTCCCCCCCTTTTTTTCTAATGTGATTTTAACATCTTTCTGCTACACGCTAACCTGTCAAGCGTCCAAAGCGGAACAGTGGGCGGTTCACTGGAGATGAGGTGAACAAGGTTTGATCTCCAGCCTGTACTCTTCTCCTTTCTGGCCCTTAAGATGCTCTAAACCTGCCTCTTCTCCTCCACTGCTGCACACTGCTTTCCTGACTTTCACCACACTCGCTGTAAGTGCTTCACCAGTACCGATTAAAGGACTAGAACCTGGTTAACAACCCCTTTTGGGTTAACACCTGCTAACTGAAATGACTTATTTAGGGAATTGTTTGCTAAAGTCACTGCTGAAAAGTATAAACAGTACAATTTTCTTTTCATAGTATCTTTCTTTCTTATAAAGTACACATCTTGTTAATCGGTACTTTAAATATTAGCCAGAATGTTGTGTCCAGTGTTTCAGTGTGTCCACAGTTGAGTGAATTTAGTGAATAGTATGAGTTTGCACTGAATTGTGTCACAAACAACCACAGTGTGTTTAGTAGAGGTCAGAAATGAACTAACTTAATCACTAACAGCACTACTGACTAACGTTTATTTTCAAATGTTATGTTAAATAGGGCACTCCACTAGTTTGACTTAATACATAACCTTTGACTAATTACAGGGTGAGTTTCACTGTGATTTAAAAAAACATACAGTATGTCTTTCATGGCTCTTAATGAACTTCCGGTGATTTGAAATACCTACATTTGTCTGTTTAATATATTGTAAGTTAAATATCTTTGTCTTCGAGCCATCTTAAAACATTACCATTGACAATTTGTGATGGGCTTCTTTTTTCATTCTTTATAGTACTAAAGACTCAACATTCATATTACAATGTGTCTAGCAATATGTGTCTAAAGTTTGTAAGGCAATACAAACTCAAACGTAATGTATCCATTTATCTACCCAAGTTGAATTGACAGATCATGTGATGAGACCCATGACTTCACTCTCTGCTCCACAGGAGGAGCTGCTGCTGCTGCAGACGCAGCTGGAGGAGCGAGAGGTGGAGCTGAGGAGGCTGAAGGAGGAGAGCAGGCTGAGGATGGAGAGCCACAACAGAGCGGAGGGAGGAGAGGGAGGTGGGGGCTGTTCAAATAATTATCTGGCTGCTTCACAGAGTCTAATATTACCTTGATGGGGATTAGACAAATAGACATTTCACATTCCACCAGCACCAGACCCTCCAGCATCCTCTGTAGAAATAATGGTTGCTTTCATCTGGATTTCCCAATTCATTCTTTTTTCTCTGTCTTGCATTTCACGGACAAGCTGAAATATAACGAGGAGATTAGAAGCTCGAGTTCTTACTCAACTCCTTATCTGCTTCTATAGGCTACATACCTAACATTCTGACTGCTTCACTCCTCTCTCCCTCGGCTGACCTTATCTCATCCGCTCTGATGGTGGAGGAATGCCATTTATTCAAAAGGGAGTCTCTTGACCATGCCTGTAAACTCGTGATTATACATCTGATGCAGGTCGTCTGGTTGTTGCTTCAGACGCTGTTAACATCAAATACATGCAGTCAGTGCAGCTTCTTGGTTGTTTTGAATTAGAGGAGAAATCATGTTTAAAGATTAACATGTCATTCAAAATTGGATTCTGATTAACGATCCCACACCGCAACCTTACTTATCTATCTCAATGCAATGAAAAGACTTTGGATTAGGTCCTCTAGCGGTTGGCTCGTATTTAATTGTAGTAAAACACAGAGTCCTTGTTTTGGATAATCCACTCAAGATTTCACTGCAGCTAACAAACACAAGCAGAAACAAGAGCTAGAGCTCACTGTTTTGATCACTTGTGCTGTTATCTGCTTTCAGAGCCAGGGGGGGGGGGGTTGAAAAAAGTTCCACAAGTTAAGTGTCTTTCTTTCTTTCCCAGACACTGAAGTGTTGAACATGAAGAGGGTGTTGGGGTCACTGGCGTCGGCCAACGATGTGAAGGTACGGTGTGATGCGACGCTGTGGTGTGAGGCAACACATGAGCAGTCGCTTTGATTCATCGAGAAACACTCCACACCCAAAATGATCACTTGTTTGTCAATTAGTGAACTTTTGAAACCTTTGAATAAAAGTTCATTATGCCTTCACGCTTCCACGGTGAGCAAAGAATCAGAGACAGTGTTCCTGAGCGGAGTTAAAATGCGTGACTCGTACATCAACAGAGTCAGACGGTGTGACATAAACAACCTCACACTGATGGTTTATGCAGCAACATCCAAGACAGTTTTCTCCGTTGTTTAATTCTTTTTTCACTTTGAAGCCATGTGAGAGAACTTTTTCTAAGAATTCAAGGTTACACCGGGTGAGTCATGGATATTCCAAGGATGCTTGTTTATTTTCAGGAACGAAGGATAAAGGAGCTGGAGGAGTCTCTCACAAAGAGCAAGAAAGTGCAGGAGCTGATCATAGGTCAGTTTGATTAAAGATCATACACATTGATGTTAATCTCTATTTTTGTAAAACTAATTTGCATTCCTGTAACTACTACGATTAATAGTTAATGAAGTTTCAGCACTTTATTTTAAAGGCCTCCCAAGCTCACGTAAATAATAGCAAACATCATGTCTACATATCCAACAGAGTAACATTGTACACAATCATCAAATAATACACTTTAAGATTAACGTTTTTATTATCGATAGATAGATATATACTTAATTCATTCCAAATTATTTTATTACAGCAGCAGTGTGTTCAGGCATTACAATATTTAAAATAAAGTATTAACACAATAAAATACAAATGAAAGGCAAATGTATCTGCAGTAGAAAAGACATGTGTCGCAAATAATAGTGTATATATATGCATTTAAGTAATTTTAAGAGAGCCTAGAAAGGTGTTTGTACACACACATGTTGTTGACTGTCCTAAATGTCCTCTCTCAGAGACACTGAAGGACGATGACTACGACGATATCGCAGATGATCCCTCGGCCTCTGTTTCCATGGCGGTGGATCAGGACTCGCTGGCGTTGGGAGGGGAGGCAGGAAGAAGCTCTGGAGAGGTAAACACAACCTCCTGTCAAAACAATTTTTCACACAGGATGAACCCCAGACTGCAGGCTTCCTTTAGAAAAGCTCCATGTCTGCCTCCCACCCTGAGAGCGGTTTCTCCCAGGAATTCAGAGCTCGTGATCGGGGTATTTGATATTTGTCAGGCTGTGTAGATGTTCGGCTGCTGGGAAAATATGTTTATTTAATCCGGTTTTTCTGTGTTGTCTCAGTCCATCCCTTGTATAGCAGTTCTGTCTGAGATGAATGATCTGGACAGAGAGCGACAGCTACAGGCGGCCCACAGGTAACACGGTCATCTCGGCGTCACTGAAATATACTTCCTCTGTCTTTCATTTAGTCTCAGGGGGGGGAATACAAACTGAGAAATATCTGCACAACATATCTATTCATTCTGACAGATGTTGTTTGAGCTTTCTGGAGTTTCTCCTAAACTATGGGACACGTTGTAAGAATATGCTCTGTGTCTGATACAGTTTCCTTTGAGTGAAACATTTGCTAGTTGTTTAAAGTCCAGCTTCTGTTCAATCAACCAATTATAGTTGTGTCTCTCATAACTACATTATTCTAGCTCATGAGGCTTATGCCCAGGTTAAAAGTGGGCTATGTATTTAAAAATAAAATTATTTATGTTTTTCTATCATGTATTTTTTTGTTTTTTTTGTTTTTAAAAAATGCCTTAATTCCCTCTTTTGCACAAGACGGCTAAATAGCATTAAAACATTTTAGGGAGGTCAGTACACTTTTCTTTAACTTTATTTAATTTTATTTCAGTAGGTTTTACACCAGTGATTTAACTTTTCATTATGTTATATGTCTGCAAAGTTTCAGTTCAACAACTATACTTGATGCTGAGGATATTTCAGTATGTTTGTTTTCTAAAAAAGCTTAAAAACATAAATAATTGTTGTTGTTGTTGTTGTTTCAGTTCCTCAGACATCCCACAGCCGGACAGCTCGGCCTTCAGCAGCGAGCAGGTCAGGTGACCTCCCATGTCAACATGTTGACTGCAGTTAAAGAATCCAACATAATAATCATATTATCCAATTGAATTTGAATCTATTAGTCTATTAGTTTATTTCATGAGTCTCCAGTCACAGGACACACTGAGAGATGATCCTGCTCTGACACCTGGTGGTTAAACGGTGCAACTACATTTATGTATCAGGCGAGAATATGAAGGTTAAACAGAGGTGGGAAGGTACTCTGAACTTGTACTTAAGTAAAAGTAGAAGAACCAGAGTGTAGGAATACTCATTCAAGTCCTGCAATGAAATAGTATCTCAAGTACAACAAATAATCACACCAACCCTTTTTACATTCATTATTTTGTAGAATGTTCTCTCATTATAGTATCTCACTGTAAAAAAGAAAAGAAAAAAACCAACAAATAAAACAAATTGTGTACACATATATATATATATATATATATATATATATATATATATATATATATATGAATATATATTTGTTTCTTAATTATCTCATATTTTCATATTCAAGGAATAATAACATTTCCTTTTCAAAACTATTGCACTAAATGTCATCTAAAATCCTTTACACTCCCTTTAATTGAGATAAACGTTTTAAACATTCTGAATGCTTTAGAGAGCGCGCAAGTTACCGATAATATGTTGGTTGGCTCATCAAAATAATAGTTAGTAACTTTTCTACCTTTTTGTATTTCTTTCTTATCCTAGGCCAAAAACAAAGCAACCCTGGGTTCCTCCTCTCCCATCAGAGCCGGTGACGAGAGCTTCGGCTCGAAGAAGGCCCGCTCCTCTTTCGGCCGCGGCTTCTTCAAACTGCGAGGAGGCAAACAGACCGCCAGCTCTCCAAACCTGGGTAACACTGACGCTGCGATTTCCATGAAAGTCATCACATTTCCTTTGGTGTTAAAGTCACTTTAATGTTTGTCACTGATCCTGGTGTTTGTTTCACTGCTGGTTGAATTGTGAAGACCGCAGCCGGAGTGCCAGTGCTCCTGCGTTAGGTACGGTAGAGCACAACCTGCAGATGTTTGCTCTGGATTAAACAGCTGGATGTGAAGTAACTGCGGTACTGACACTATGTGACCATTTCACCTACTGTAGGTGAACCCGAGATTCACATGCTGAACAGCTTTCCCTCCACTTTTCTCTAAATCAGTGGTTCCCATCTCTCTGACTTTTCAAACCTCCTCATTCTGAGTTTGTTTCAGATGCAACAACTGCAGTTTTCTTATCCGATATACATATTTATTTGGATAAGAAAAAAAATATTTTCATAAAATTCTTCTTATTAAAAAACCATGGTATGCTCATAATAAAACATTGACTATTTCACTACTAATATTTTCTTATAACTGCAGCACATGTTTCAATTGAACCAATAAAACATTTCTGACCTATATGACTGATGGATTGTTGCATCTCTATAATTTTTTCATTTCAAACATTTTGAAGGACTTAAACTAGTTTAAACTCTACTCTACAGTGATTTAGTGATATTAGTGATAGTTTCTCTCCTAGACTCTCCTATATCCTGCTCTGGTTGAGGTTTCTCTCCATGATCTCACTGAAGCATCCACTTGTCCCTTATCCATGACTTGAAACCATCTGCAATGAAGCCGTTTCAATGGGACTTTCCACTTAAATATGTATTTCTCCTTGGTAGTGGTTTACTAGTTGCATGGACGGTACAGCTCAGGTTTCTTTTAGTTTGTTAACATTGTGTCGTAGTGGTGCGTCTGTAGTTGTTATTCTCTAAACTCTGATCTGCTCCATTCTGGTTAAAGTATTTCTTGTGATTATTTTTCACAGCTGAGACGGAACGTAAAGGCACGGATCATCTGGACCTGGCCGGCGCTCCTCCTAAAAAACCTCAGGATGCTCTTCCCTGCTCACCTGAAACCAAGAAGAAGTCCAAGGGCTTCATGAAGTTCTTCGGCAGGTAGGGGTGTGTCAGCTCTATCTAAAGTATGATCATAAGGTTCTTGACTGTATCTGTCATTTATACTGTGACACTCCTGCAGACTAAAGCGCAGTCACTCTACGTCCTTCAACCTGGACGATACAGAGACGGAGTTCAGGAGGGGGGGGGTCCGAGCCACCGCCGGCCCGAGGCTGGGCTGGTCCCGCGAGTCCAAACACAGGTCGGTGTCCAACAGGCGTCAGAGGCCTGTCTCTGTTCTCTCAACCACTGGATAAACTGTGATGAGTACCCCTCTCTGTCCCCTCAGTGCTGTGGACGTCCCCTTCTCCCGCTGGAGCAGAGAGGACGTGTGTGCCTGGCTCCATGAGCAGGGCCTCGGGCTGTATGTGGCCCCGGGGCAGAGCTGGATCAAATCAGGACAGACACTACTACGGGCTTCACAGCACGACCTGGAGAAGGTAGGACATCGCTGTTTGTTTGATTAGTCAATTAAATATCAGCTTTAGTTTAGGGTTTGTCTTTATCCAAAATGTGCACCTGAGCATGTTCCTCAACATTTAGACTCAAAGGGGAGGACGGGGATACTCTGAGATGTTTGCACCTGTAAATGTTCCCTGCGTGACGTTGTGTTCCTGTTCCCGGATCAGGAGCTGTGCATGAAGCAGCCTCTCCACAGGAAGAAGCTGCAGCTGGCTCTGCAGGCTCTGGCCTCCGAGGAGGACTACCGCAAATGCAGACTGGACTACAACTGGGTGACCAGTGAGTGTGGCCCTCTCTGACGACTGCACGGTCCCCACAGCTTTTACATCTAGACTACATTAATGTGTTCTGTGTTTTGACTTCAGGGTGGCTGGACGACATCGGCCTCCCGCAGTACAAAAGTCACTTTGATGAGGCTCGTGTTGACGGCTGCATGCTGCACTACATGACAGTGGTGAGCGGATGGATCACTAGGGAGATTTATGACTTTTTAATTATTCAATCATTGTGGATGTGTTCATGTATGACTTGAATAGTCATCAATAGAATTAGCAGCTATGATCAGGGTTGAAGTTGATGAAAGATTGAACTCTGTGAAAGTGCAACATAATGTTAATTCAACTACTTATGGCCTTTTTCAACTCTTTAAAAGTAGCTCTGATGTCCTGAAAGGGAACAAAATCAAAGTGGGACTCAAGGGTTAAACATCTGTCATGTAGCCCTGGAGCCTTTGTGGAAAAAATGAAACTGACATGAAAGTGACAGGAAACCTTTTTTTGGACGAAAGGTTGTTAATCATTATTTAATATTCTGGCTGAACTTTCCCTCTGAATAAACCATAATGTCTTTTTCTTCTGGCCTGCTTCCCAGGAGGACTTGCTGTCTCTGAAGGTGGGCAGTGTCCTCCATCACCTCAGCATCAAGAGGGCCATCCAGGTCCTCCGCCTCAACGGCTACGCCCCCAACTGTCTGAGGAGACGGCCCTCTGATGAGGTACAGGAAGTCACAACCCAAACTCTCCCTCATCTTCTTTCATTTCACATGTATGCACCCCTGACATCCAGACTCTTCTCCCCCTTCCAGAACAACATGACGCCAGCAGAGATCTCCCAGTGGACCAACCACAGGGTGATGGAGTGGCTGCGCTCCGTGGATCTGGCCGAATACGCTCCGAATCTGAGGGGCAGCGGTGTTCACGGAGGACTGATGGTGAGAGGGGGGGGCACAGCAGGTGTAGAGGAAATGTAACTAACACAGCTGAAACTGGGGGCAGGGTGAATATGGCTACAGATGTCTTTTTAAAAACAAACACAAATGTATAAAAAAAGGTCATCGGTGTTGAAAAATACAACACTTGTTTATTTAGTTTCCTTCCTGACGTCTCCCTCCTCACCTCTCCTCACGGTGTTTTCTGAAATGTCTTCACACTCTGAAGGTGTTGGAGCCGCGCTTCAACGTGGAGGCGCTCGCCCTGCTGCTCAACATCCCCTCCAACAAAACCCTGCTGAGACGCCACCTGGCCACTCACTTCCACCTGCTCATCGGCTCCGAGGCGCAGAGACTCAAACAGGACTGTCTGGAGAACCCCGACTACTGCGTGCTCACCGCCACCGCCAAGGTCAAGGTACTGCTGTACACACACACACACACACACACACACACACACACACACACACACACACACACACACACACACACACACACACACACACACACACACACACACACACACACACACACACACACACACACACACACTTAATCTCACTCAAATGACAGATTAGGGTCATTTTGTACTTTTGATGAATACAAATTGATTGTTTCATTTAAAAATGTAATGAGTGTTTTACAGATTGAACTGTCTACTTTTTGCAAATAATCACACATTCAAATGTTTTTATTTTAGTCGCCCCAGTTCTACTTAAAATATTTGTACTGAATATAAATAAATGTCAACAACTTGCTTATCGTCCTCCTGCAGCCTAGACGCCTGTCATTCGGGGGTTTCGGCACTTTGAGGAAGAAACGCCATGACGATGGCGAGGAGTACGTGTGTCCCATGAACGTGGAAATGCCAAAGAGCAGCAGCTTCCAGGTGGGGGGTCAGATCTACGAGGAGCACCTCGACCACCTGGAGCAGGTACGGAGAACACTTCACTTCTGATGACTGGAGAGTTTTGAGTCTGCTCTGGCTTTTCCCTGACCCTCTGTTTGTGTGCCTTGTGCAGATGGAAGACTCTGAAGGGACCGTGAGACAGATCGGAGAGTTTTCTGAGGAAATCAATAATCTGACGGTGAGACGCTGACCCGAAAAACCCATTGTTGGTTCCCCCCCCCCCCCCCCGACATAAACAGCAGCAGGACATTACAAACTGGAAGGCTGACCGTTAACCTCTCTGTGTTTCAGAGCATGCTGAAGGAAGATGAGTTCTTTCACGAGATATCTGTCGACGCAGCAGAACACGATCACATCTCCGGTGTTTGATGGAAACGCTTTGTTAGAAAAGATCAAACTGTGCCAACCAGAATCTAACCCCCCCCCCCCACCTTTGTAGTAGACATGCTAGACCTCCACCCTGACATTATTCTCGTCCTTCAGAAGTGCAGCCATATCTTTTATTACAATATATATTTATTAAACATATAATGCATGAAGTGAAAATGCCAATGTATCCTTTTTGATTATTCAAGCATGTGAGTTTCATTTTGAGTGAAGTAGGCATACTTGTTATTTCTCCATTTTTTTATTTGGAGTGTCGTACTCAAGTGCGCCGAGTCATTTTTCTTGTGGTACGTGAAGTTGTTATTTTTTCTACAACGGTTTTGGGATTCTGTATTAGCTTAGCATAAAGACTGGAGTGTTGGCTTTCTCTAATGCTATATATTAACATGAATCTCAAGGCTTTTCACCAAACATAGTTACGTCTTCCTAGAACTGAAATAATTAGAGTGACAGTAACAGATGTTTTTCAATCTGCTTCCAGTCTTTATGCCAAGCTCAAAAACACCAAGTGTATTGATCCTGTTTTTTTTTTGCCACATGTCTAACTTTCCTTTAAGATATTCATGATTGAAAGTAAATATGAAATGCCAAAGTCATTGTTTTTAAATTTTGATAATAAAAACAAGAACTTATTTTTAACTCTTTATTTTTTTTCCACAAGAATTTTTATTGGGCCATCGATCTTAAACATACAAACTGTTGACATAAGATCACCTGATTTGACTTACAACAAACATGGCATAGTAACCATCCCCCCACCCCCCTACAAAACAAAACCGAAAAGTGTCACAATACGATATAAAAGGAGCAAAAATAAGTAAATAAAAAATATAAGAGGATATCATAAAAGCACAGAAATACAAAGAAACACTGTGTTGCACAATGCACATTGGGCTGCATGACCATTCACACGCCAAGGGAGACAATCACTTATCATTGCATTATAACCGTCCAGTCTCAAAATAGTAGCTACGGCGTACATTAATGAGTAATAGGATTATCTAATCCCCTAAAGAAGGAATAGAATTAACAAAAGAGAGAATAGGATCCCAGGTTTTGCTAAATGTATCGGAGCATCCCCTTATACTATACTTAATCTTCTCTAAGTAGAAGAAAGACATTAAGTCTTTCAACCACGACTGAGAAGATGGAGGTTTCTGGTCCTTCCACTGCAGTAAAATACGTCTGCGGGCTACAAGTGAAGCAAAAGCAATAACATTGCTCTCCTTGTTAGTGAAATTCCTCAGGGACACCAAAAATAGAAATGGAAGGACTAGGAACCACCGGCTTATTGAAGGCCTTCGAGAGTGTATCATAAAAAGAGGACCAGAATGAACCAGCTTTGGACAGGAGAAAAACGTGTGTGTGGTTGGCCGGAGAGAGAGAGCATCTATCACACATCTCACTTGTGTCAAACAGTTTGCTAAGTCTAACTTTGGTCAGGTGTGATCTGTGCAAGACCTTAAACTGTATCAGTGTCAGTCTGGCGCAAGATGAAGTAGAGTTGACTCTCTAGGGCCCCCTGCCACCATTCATCTGAAAAGGTAACCCCAAGCTCCTTCTCCCAGGTGTTCCTAGTCGCTAAAGGAGACGATAATGCTGATAACATTAACTTCCCCACGGCTGAAATGACTCCACGGACTGCAGGGGACAATAGAATTGTATCAATGAGAGAATCAGGTGGTTGATGAGGAAAATTGGGGAAGTTACGACGAGCAAAGTCTCGGATTTGAAAATATCTAAATAACAGAGTTTGGAAGGTCAAATTTAGTCTTAAGAATATCAAAGGAGACAAATGTTTTCAACAAAAAGTTGTTTGAAATAAACCAAGCCTTGCTCCTTCCACAAAGAGAAAACTGGGTCAAGAGATGAAGGAAGAAAAATATGATTATTACAAATGGGCATTAGCAGGGAAAGGGAAATAATTTTAAAGTGGCGTCTAAATTGCCTCCAAATCTTTACAGGAGATTGTACAATCGGGTTGGATACGATTTTAGGGGGGCACAAATTAACGGCGATAAAGAGATAGAGCCACAAGACCGGGCTTCCATCTGACACCAGTCTGTAATGGGGGAGTTGTGCCAAGTGTGAATCTTTTGAATATTAGCCGCCCAATAGTATGCCAGAATATTAGGTAGAGCAAGGCCACCATCTTCTTTAGTCCTTTGTAGGACAGAATATTTTACCCTTGGGGTCTTTCCTGCCCAAATAAAAGATGAAATAGTCTTGTCTAAGTCCTTAAGTGTGAGAATACTCTGGCTCTTTTAGTAGGCCCGCCAAGTCCTCTGACATTCCAGTTTGTAAACCTGATTGATCCTTGCGTAGCTCTCTGTCTCCTAACAGACAAAGCATGAGCCACAATATCAGCCTTTGGTGAATATGATGAACTAGCTAGTATGCAACACAGAGCAAGGTAACAACTTAATGTGTTATAAAGATGGGCACCAAAGAAAAAAACAACCCAACGAGATCAGATGTCTGAATCTCTAACAAATCCCTACAACCTTGTCCTAAACTCCTATAACATAGATGAGCACGCAGGAAATATTCTGCACACCTCCGGTTAACTACGGTGTAGTTGGCTTCCTTTCAAAATGTATAATTAATTATACATATACATCCCCAGCTGAATTGCAGTCATTCCCCAGTCCACACCCCCACAAACGAGACAGCAGTGACCTCTATTGGCCTAGCAGGGAGCTGCAAGTAATGTTTAATTTAAAGTGGACCTATCATGCTATATTTGAACAATATATTGTAGGGCCATACCTATATAAAACATGTCTGTGAAGTTTTTTTTTCAAAATACCAAACAGATCATGCATTTTAGCCATGCCTCATTTAGCTCTATTTGCTCTTTCCAGGGGCTGATTCTGTGACGTAGCTTTAGTGCAAATGAGCTGCAGCTGACCACGCCCCCCTGCAGGAGAGGGGAGCGTGCTTTGAGATCAGCTGCTGGGCTGTCAGAAGAGGGGGAGGAAAAGAGAGGCTCCTTCCTCTGTGTTTTATTCTTATATGATTATATAGAGTCGTTATTCATTGGTTTTAAAGCTCAATAAATAACAAAGAAGACCTTTGACCGGCACCTTTCTAATTTTGTCCGGAAGATTTAAACTTTAACGGACATGTTGACCAGCGAAAAAAAATCTAACTGAAACTCTGCCGCACGGTCCCCTCGTTCCTTGGAAGAGGCGGGTGTTTGTCATCTGCTGGTGGACTACCGGAGAGAATTACAGTGCTTGCCTCGACGGGGAGGGATTGCATTGAATTACAGCAGCAGGAGCAAACACTTGCGGGGAGGGAGAAAAAGAGCCACAGCGGAGAATAAACAGAAGGACAACCTTCGCTGCTTTTGTGGCAGACTACAGCGCCACTTACAGGCCTGGCATATGTACTACAGCATCTCCAGCGCTTTCGAGCGGCAATGTCCGGCCATGGCCCAACCCCACATTCCCGATAGGTGGAGAGTTGGCCATATAGGCGGAGCTCCTCGTTTCTGACGTCAGAGGTATTTCAAATCTGTATCTCTCCGACTAGCATAACGAGTGTTAGCGGCTGCTCGCTAGCCTCCGAAGCACTGGTAGCCATCTTATTAGCCTCTTTATCTTGCGAGCTGAAGAGTTTAGTTTGTTGCTGACTTTTGCCGCGACTGCCGTGAGTTTTACTCATTTCAACAACGAAAAAGTTACTGAGGCACTCCTAATGACTTATCAAGTAAGAAAAGTAACAGAAGTCTGGGTGTATATGTTTAAAAGCGAAAAAGGATTAGGGAGCAAACGCCAATGCGACCGATCACTCCAACGCCATAACCGGAACCTCCTTTGTCTTTATTTTAAGACACAACACAGTTTTGATAAAAAATAATCAAAGCATCTCAAATTCAGTAGCATTTTATTTTCTTTATGTTGCATATCCAAACACAAGTAGCAACTGTTCAAACAAAGACATATCTGTTACAACATCCCGTTGAACAGGTTAGAGAACATGTTTTAGCAAAATATTGACATCTTTGACGATAGACAGAGGGCAGGTTTAACTCTTACACAGGTGCAACAGCTTCAATGGAATAATCAATACAATTGTGTTCAAATGAAGTGATCTTAAACAGTGCATATAAAAGCTTTGCAAGTGTTAAGGCACTCAGAAAACATCCCTTAAACCTCAATTCTGATATCATTTTGAATAACATCATTAACAGTCTCAACACCTTTCATGATCCATCTCCTCTACTTACTACTTTTGAACCCTTCCAAGCCTTAATATTTACCTTTTTCCCCCTTCCGTGCCACTTACTGATTACATGAATTGGTCCGTGCTGTGATTCTGCTTCATGGTGAACGTTGCATGGCATAAATAGTGTGTATATATAGTGCAATAACCACTGTAACTGTGCGTGCCTTAATGTTTTGAGGAGAGGTTATGATAACTTGATGCTCTAATGAGACCTTTAGAAGGTGAACCTGCGGCTGTTGGA
Source organism: Notothenia rossii (assembly GCF_949606895.1). Lineage (NCBI taxonomy): Eukaryota > Metazoa > Chordata > Actinopteri > Perciformes > Nototheniidae > Notothenia > Notothenia rossii. The sequence goes on along the minus strand of NC_136908.1, from coordinate 51,095,604 downwards.
GTGGCCCACTTTGTCCAGGTTGGGGTTGCAGGCGAACTGGATCATGGGGGGAGGTCCACACATCATGATGAGGGTCTCGTCACCTGGGGCGGGCAGGTGTTCCCGCACCATATCTTCATTGATGAAGCCTTCGCTGTACTCCCAGTCTGAAACAAAGGGGAAGTTTCAGAGATTGATAACAACTCAATGTAGCAATGTTACTATGACTTTTTATTTTTAGATATTTCTAAATACGACTTTTTTTTAAAATATATAATATTTGATAAAAAACTTTTTCAAATCTCTTTTTAACATACATCATATGTCAACACCCTAAAGCGATTTTCTTCGACATACTATACTATGACTTTTTACTGACATACCAGATTATGCGTTATTATTTTAAGATTGTTGCCATTCTATACTATTAATAAATAATACTATTACTTAAAAAAAATACTAAACCTAACGATAACTTTTATTTCAAATACCACACTAGGACTTTTGTGTTTTAACATTCTATACTGACATTTTTTTCGTGATATTTTAATGTCATACCATATTTCTTTGGCAAAGTATACAATATGTTTTATTTATTCTCGCCTATTTTCTTTTTCCCAGACATTCCCACCCATTTGTCTAAATGATGTTGCAACGACACATCAGTCCAACAAGGTCGGCTTCGTTGCCTTTTCTTACAATGAATGCATTGTAAAGCTAAGCTGTGTTGTAAATGGTTAGAAATGAAATAATATTAGTGTTTAATTTATTATATTAATCATATCAATGTATTTTATGGTATTTGTTTTTACATCTTTATATTCATTATTTATCTGCAATTATACATAACATTTGGTTTCCTTTATTGATATTGGGTCTTTATTATTTAGCTTTATATTGATATAAGACAGTATCATTTATAACTGTTAAAACCATTCATCATACATATGTATCTTTGATTGGTGGCTCAAACATTGACATACTGGAGTTTACGTTTAATTAAGTGCGGCATTTCAGCACAATTTCAAGGTACTTTTATTGTTTTTATTTTATACTTTCCTTTATAGTTGTACTTCACATTTTGTTATGAGCGAAACCTTAAATATAAAATAAATGATAAATGTTCTCAGATGTCTAAAGGCATGTTACCTTCAGGTGCTCTGTCCAGGGTGAACCAGAGCTTAAACCGGTCCGGGTGGTTCACCTGGATCTCTTCCAACTCCGGACGCAACAGAATATCTTTTTCAGTCTGAGAGAGAGCAGGAGGAACAAGGTTTCATACAGGAAAACAGATCACTTATAGCAACACTTCATCATGTGACCCTGGCTGAGACCCACCTGGTTGGCGAAAAGCAGGTAGCACACCGTCTGGTCCTTTGGATCCTTCATCACAGCGGTGATGATCTGCAACATCGGAGTGATGCCTGGGAAAAATACAAAAACAGTTCGCCTGATGTGGATATCTGTTCCCTTTTGTTCCAATAAAGAAAAGCCAGATATGTCATGAAATAACTAATTGGATGGTTTCTTCAGTGCAAAGTATAAGGAAATAAAGTCATAGTATAATATGTGGAAAAAAGTTTTATAAAAAAGGCATAGTATAGAATAGAATGTCGAAAATATGAGGGAAAACTGCATAGTATAGTACATCGAAAAATAAAAAAAAACAGCATATGTCGAATATATATTTTACTGCAGTGAGAGTTGTCAAAGAAATTCTGTTGTACTTTGTATGATGACAATACATATATATTCTATTCTATTCCATTTTATTCTATTATATATGAGAAAAAAAGCATAGTATAGTACATCGAAAAATTAAATAAAACAGCATATTAGTATGTCGAAATGGTCAGAAGAAAAAAAAGCCATTATAAATAATGTCAAAAAAGTCAGGAAAAAGTCACGGTATTGTATGTCGGACATGAGTCAGGATCTGCTAATCAACTCCCTGAGTGCAACACCTTGACAGACGAGTAGGAGTTTACCTGTTCCTCCAGCGATCATCCCAACATGTCTGGCTGTCTTCATCTCAGCTGGGGACTTTTTATCTGACTGAATGGCAAAAGCACCTGTTGAGGGAGAGTTAGAGCATCAGATCAGGCAGCTGAGCTGAGTATCAAACATCACTTTAGACCTCCTGTTACGGGCTCACCTTTGCCTTGGTACACCAGGAGACCGCTGGGGCCTCTAAAGTCAATAGTGTCATTGATCCTGAGGCTCTCCAAGAACTGACTCAACTTCCCACCCTCGGGGAATTTAGGATTAACATCTTTAAAGTAAATCTGACAAGAATTGGACAAAAAAGAGAAACTCGTTTAGGATAACAAAACAACACCTAACCATATACAGAAACAACTTTTCTTAAAAAGGCTTTACCTTCACCACTAAGTCCACGTAGCCTTTGTCATCATCACTGGACACCGGAGTGTACGGACGGACTACGAGCTTCCCGTCTACCTTTGCAGACAGATAGATATGCTGCCCTGGAGAGGAGACACACAACGAGTTATTACTCACAGCTTGTGTTCAGATTATAATCAACATGGCTGCTCAAGATCACATACTTTATGCATTTAGCATAAAGTATGTGATCTTGAGCAGCCATTTTAAAAACTGATCATTTATTTGTGTACTTTTTCCAACAAAACTCAGCTTTTACTGGTTCTACATTCAAGATGTGATGGTTTTCTGGGTCTCCTTTGTATTAAACAAGTTACTTCAATATATGGTTACACAAGCTAATGGTTACACAAGCTAATGGTTACACAAGCCAAAAAAATCGTTATGACATCATAAAGTGGCCAAAATCTGATCAGCTCATTTTCAGACAGGTTTTTATATAAATGGATCAGGACAAAAAGTAAGAGAATCTTTGTTCCTGAAACTTTCATAATCTCTTTACACAGAGGGGACACATGTTTATGTATAACAGACATGAACAATTTGATGTTGCACAATAGCTGACCTTTAAGTTAAGTTACAAAATGAGAATGTATGTGAAGCTCTTTTTTTCTTAGCATTTTGCCTTTCCTCTTTTCCTACCTTACCTTCTTCCTACTGAACCTATTTGTGATGTGATATAATTAAATTCCTTGCCATTATGTCTGTCTGTGTTCCTATACATTTTATTTTCATAAATGTTACATGGTTGCTGGTCTTAGCTGGTCTGAGTTTGTCTTAAGATAGTCAGGCATGTGTTGCTAGTCACCCAGTGAAGCTAACCTGGGGGAAGCTGGTTAGCCTGCTGCTGGGTGGAGAGACAAGCTACAGTAAGTCAATAGTTACTAACCGATGGGAAGACCCAGGATGTGTTCAGAGGAAGGCAGGGCAAAGCGGAACTTTCTGGTGTCATGGCTGACAATCTGCAGAAGAAACAAAAAGCATGTCAGAGCAACACCGGCTGCGTTTGTAAACAGAAAAACGTTGGATTTTGTAAATAAAAAGAGTTCAGGTTTTGTGAAGGTGATATTCAGACGGGTTACCTGTTTGTCCAGCAGCCGCAGTGCATACTTAATGTTGGGGTCCTCTAAGGTGAGGGCGGGTCTACTCTTCCTGAACAGGAGTCTGAAGATTAAGTTGACGATGCTGTCAAATCCGCCTCGGATCAACTGTGACAAAGGTCAGAAATCAGGAGAGTGACTCAGCTCAGACCACCAGCAGCTAGCAGAAGCTATCACATCTTTAATATATCTTTGGGGCGTTGTCTTAGTTAAGCCAAGCCAATTTGTTTAATCCAAACAGGAGAAATGAGTCATAGAAATTCCTGTGGGCAGAGCAGCCCCAGCCTCTAACTTAACTTGGTCAGGAAAACTAACTGGCAGCTCCCGTTAGCTTGAGCTAATGCAACATAATTAGTTAAAGTACAATAAACCTAGCTACTTCTTATTAAGATATACTTACACCAATGACGTAGGACAGCATTTTCAGGCAGTTTTGGTAAATGCAACGGTTTGTTTGTCAATGCAGAAAGCAGCAGCAATTGAGTTTACAGCTACTGTCACGATGGTGCGTAGCAAGTACGAGCTGTCAAACTATAAAGTAAGCTGGCGCCAATACACACTTCCGGTCACTGTTTAGAAAATAAAATAATCTTTTCGGAAAATAATGCTTCATTCTTTTAAAACAAAAACACTTAACACATCGTTTTTAGCAATATATATATATATATTAAATTACAAAGTAGATACTTTTTTATTTGTTTATTATCTCTGAAACATTAAGGTCTTTACATTTTTCTAGTGACAAATCAGAACTTCCGGTATGAAAACGGTTAATTTGACAAAGCTGAAGCTGGACGTCATTTCCACATGACAGGCCTGTATTTTCAAAATAAAGCTTCAATAAAACCTCTAACCGTTACGTATCAGAATAAAGGGAGAAGTGTGTGGGGAATTTTACGGGGCCAAACATTAGGGACAGTTTTATACATGGCCCCAAATAACTTTGGACATTCCCTAAAACTGGAGCCCAATTATAGTCAAGCAGCTTTGATAAGCCTATTTGAATGTTGGCACAAAAACAACTGTCTGCCATAACAACTTATTGAGTCTCGGGTTTTAATATACTATTGTACACCACACATAGCTTCAATAAAAACACTCTGAAGAATATATGTGTGGTTGTGTGCTGGGCGTAATTTTGAAAAGTTATCCCGTTTGTGTCCCCCCCCACTTTTCAAATGTGTTTATTATTTTTTTTTTTGCGCAAGCGGTCATCGTCACGGAGGAGCGTCTGTGTGTGCGTGGCACGAGCACATTTTGTGTGTGTGAGAGAGAGAGAGAGAGAGAGAGAGAGAGAGAGAGAGAGAGAGAGAGAGAGAGAGAGAGAGAGAGAGAGAGAGAGAGAGAGAGAGAGAGAGAGAGAGAGAGAGAGAGAGAGAGAGAGAGAGACAGACAGACAGACAGACAGACAGACAGAGAGACAGAGAGACAGAGAGAGTTACGGGGGTTGTTGTTAGCATCTGATGCTAGCTCGGAGCTAACGGAGATTAGAAGCTGTTTCAACAATAAGGAGAGGGAGAGCTCTCTCCTGTCGGACTGAGAGGCTGAGGTAACGTCAGTTTAGGTGAGGTAAAGGACTCTCTGAGCGATTAGATTGTAAACTTTAGTCTAAATTATCTCAGTGGGTCTTAAACGGTTTGGTCATCTATGTAAACAAATATTTCCATCTATTTAATATAGTTGTTCAAAATAAGTTAATAAATAATTCCACTGTGTGGTATAGGTCAGTAAAAAATAAAAAACAGTTTAAAAGGAGAGTGATTAGTAAAATATGCATAAATAAAAAAGAAAGAATGCAGACTAGGTAAAATAAAGATAGGAGAGAGGAGTATATCAATTATTTGTTATTGGTTGTGAGCATATTCTAATGGTTTTTGAAATATTGAAATATATACAGTTCTCTTTCATATGAGTGTTGAGAGCTGTATCCATAAATCTCTTAATTTGTGCACCAGATTGATGCCTTTAACTTCAATTTAAAGAAAAAAATCTTCCCGGGGGTGCATGCCCCCCTAGCGGATGTGAGGTCATCACAAATAAAACAGGTTCACATGGATAGGATACTAGATTAGTTTGCGCACTCATTATATACACTACACATTTTTCTTGGATTAGTTAACACCATAGTCCCTAATATATCTGTAGAAAGGCAGGAAATGGAATTAAATCGAGAACAATGTTTCATTGCGGAGGACCCCCTGTTTTGTGTCCCCCCCACTTCTCAAACCAAAGTTACACCCTTGGTTGTGTGTAGGCCTACAGTATGTGTTTGTGTGTGTGTGTGTGTGTGTATGTGTGTATGTGGGTGTGTGTGTGTGTGTGTGTGTGTTTGTGTTTGTGTGTGCGTGTGCGTGTGCGTGTGCGTGTGTGTGTGTGTGTGTGAAATAATATGTTTTTAAGCTACGATAATTTAATGAGATGTTTTGCTGTAACAGCTAAATTAGATCTTAACTTTAATACACATCGATGTGGCGCAATGTATATGGTGGAAGGACAAACGTTGTTCGCTGGCTGTAGCAGATGTCAGTGAATATTCACTCATATGAATTGATCTGTGCCCAGAGCAACATGGAAAACAATCTGTTTAATATATTGTCTTGCCAATGTGTGGTATGCTCCATTACATCCTTTAGATGGCAGTAGCGACTTGTGAACAGGTCTCGAGGATTAAAACTAAAGCCAAGTCAAAGTGTTTAGAAGCAAACATCCGCATTAAAAGGGAATTTGTCATGCAGGCACTTTTATTTGATGTGACTGAAGTTAGCGGTAGAAGTGACTCACACTTACTTGTTCTGCAAATCAAATCTACAATCAGAGGCTGTCACAGTATCTTATGACACACAAATGAATGCTTTGAAAATATGACATGATAAGCTTCTGTATCAACAGGAAATAAAACATTTTTATTGATCATTTGTGTATATGAAGTCATATAACAACAGTCAGAAAACTCCACAGAGTGAATCACTACACAAAGTGAAACAAAACTGTAAAACACCTCAAAAATGAAGGTATACACAGCAAATATAACTGTCAGCGGCTCGCAGTCACCGCGAGCGATATGGCAGGAAAAAACACTCCAAACAGTTCTACAAGATTACAGAGAAAATGTCCACGCACAAAATACTCAAGCAGGCAGTTGATATACACAAAGGCAACTAGGATCTTTCAACAGCATCAGATTCTAATACTTTACACAGCTTTGTTTTGAAAGGTCAGTGTGGCTTTCCATCAGTGCCACTGGAGAGAATCTTGAGTTCTTGATAAGGGAATTTTTTACAAGAGAATTTAGGGTTTGATTATTCATGCATACTTTGGTAGGAAATTGCAATAACAGGAGCATTGCAGGTATTTCCACACACCTCGAAATCTGATGGTTTCAGCAATGCTGCCCGCGACTGAATTCCCTGATATGTTTACACATGTTTATTTCTGTTTCAATTCAGATTTTCTTTCAGCTTTCATCGGATTATTCCGTCAGTACAACCTTTTTGAATTAATATCCAATTGGTTTGGTCATATTTAAAGAGCCTTTACCTTGTACTTTAATCCTTTTTTTTCATTTAAATCTGAAGCTGTACTGGAATTCATGAATCTACATATGTCAAACATGTCCAATAAAATAATCCCTTGGATGAAGATAAATTGGGAATGCAGCTGTATTGAAGTATATTCAATGATTTTGCAAATGCAATCAGACAGGGGAAATTTTACCCACAAAGGGTTATGAATTAAATTCCTAATATTTAAAAAATATAAACAAAGTGACTTTTTCTTTCAACAGAAAGTGCAAAGTACATCTAATCTCACTGTTAAAGTAATCTACGCCAACACAGTCCATACTGTACATTCAGTTTTCATCTCAAATATAAAAGTTTTTTTTTTTTAATCAACAGGGCATTAAACAATTAAAAAATAAATATTGAAAATGACGAGATATAGTTAATGCATGATGGATGGGTAAAATGATATCTGCGGCTGAATGATCATATTCATGTCACTTTATATTAATTCTAGATATACAATTTTTGACACGCTTATGTAAATATATACATGGCATTTGAAGGGGATGTCTAAATGTAGAATCTCGTTTGGTATTTAACTAATACTCCCTGAAACTTCTGATGCTGGAACTGTGTGCAAGAAGAGAAAACGAACCTGCGAAAAAGGGCGGAAACCCTAAACCGAGGTCGACAGGTGTCAAGCTCCAACCTGTAAGCTGAAAGCTGTGCTGTGTCCTAACCATTTCACTGGAAAGGAGAAACATCTCTCTGGACTAGAATCATCCTCAGGGGTTAGAATCTTTTTTCTCGGGCAACGCCACCCACGTTAACACTATGGGATGAACATACAAGTATTGCACAGTGCTCAACAAAATGCTGTGTGAAGCGACCTGCTCAGATAAAATGTCTTCCCGCTCTTTCTGACACGTGCAGTCGGACAACGCCTCGCGCACGCACTCTCTTTCTCTGCATGTAGAAGGGAAAATGGCGTTAAACGCTACGACATCACTACAGAACAAACTGGTTTGGCTACCTACTGATAAGTCTACATCTCTAAGCACACACGGCAGTCACAGTGATACACAAAGCAGTCCTCAGAGACTCCTAGGGAATGACAAGTAGCTTTTTCATAATAGTGCTATCAACTACACAGTAACATTGAAAACATTTAGAAAGTCCTCCTGAAGCTGAAGTATATGCAAGAGGTTCCTCCAAGATAAGAGACTTCATGGTTTTCATGGAGTAAAACGTATTCCTTTGCTAATTGGACCCGAGTAAAGAACATGATGGACTAATAGCCCACGCAGACCATTCACTTTACGGTTATTTCTCATTCTCTTGATGTATTCCTGTCTCAACAATAAGTAAACACTACTGTTGGCTGAAACGTGATTTGTCATCATTGCTTCTTCTTTTTTTTAAGCCGATCAAGCAGGCAGAGTTCTTCCGCCCCCTGTAGGTGTCCTGAAATAAACCCAGCCCAACAACTGTCCATAAACTGAAGTAAACAATCTAGGTCAAAGACATCCAGTGCAAAACACCAGCCACATAAAGTTAAAATTGGCAGTAAAACATGGCTAGCTCTATTGTCACTGTGAGAAGGCAACGCAAAGCTAAGACTGCGATTCAGGGCACCATTGCAGCCAAAGACATTGTTCCCGAAAGCTACAACCACTAGCGTGGGAGTGTGCATGAAGAGAGGGTCTTTACATAAGTCACCTCTGAAATGGCAGTGTTTAGAAACTCGTCTCGGTCAATATACCCATGTACATTGACCCAATGTTTACACATCGCTCTTCTTTTTCCTTTCCTCTCGTCTGATTGAAGGCAAGGGGATCGTATCAGAAGAGACAGCCCCTGGTGTCAGTAGATCTCCCCCTCCCAGCCTTTAGTAAAGGTTGTTAAAAAAATCATGCAGTTTACGAAAAATAGTCAAGACGTTGAATTGCTCTAAAAAAGATTCCTCTTTAAACCAGAGTCACAACTCCCTGTCTACGGTCCAGCCTCAATGCGATTTACCCTCAACAACTACAAGGCTGTTCAAAGTAAACAGTTAACAAAATATTGTTGAACGAGCTTAAGGACACAATGGCTACAGCTTGGTGCTTTTTTCACTTGGGGTCTTTTTTAGGGGTTGAAGGGAATTTGTTTTCTTTTTTGGAGGCAACATTTTCCATTTTTGGAAAAGAAAAAAAGCCAGTTTTAGTGCGCAACTGCCTTTTAAACTAGGACCTGTTTCACTTAAATTGCCATTTATGGAGAAATCAATGCTTACTGGTTTGCATTAACTATTTTTTCTGGAATCATTGTGCATCAAGCTAAACATATAGGTCCTCTGATTGAGAAATAAGTACAAAAATGTGTAAGAAATCATGTGCTTGTATTATTTCCAGCAACATCATTCCCCCCTCAGAACCATAGTAGTTAATGGCCTTGTATTTGGAGTTTAGTATGTATATATTCATGTCTTCTCTGATCCTTTGCTGAACTTAAAGCCAGACATTTTCCTTTACAGTGTGAATATATTTCCAGTAGTATGTTGCAGGTTGTAATTCTTCTTTTTTTTTCTGGAATGCAATAAGGTAATAAGGTAGCATTTTTAAATCCTGGGATATATAATATTGGCTTTCCTCTATATCTGAATTTACATAATTTAAAATAGAACATCTTATTAAAAACATCAAGATATACACAGATTAGGAAACGGGTAACAACATACAAACACATAAACTAGAAATCATTTTTGTCTGCATACTTATATATACAACTGTGGTACAATAAATTCTTTCAGTCATGCGCTATCTATACAGATCATATTGCTTAAAAGAAGGGGGCGTTTGGTTGGGGCAGAAAAAAGGGCGTGGAGATGGAAAACTGCTGATCAGAGAGGAACAGAAAACAAGAGAACGTGAGAAAAGTACCTGATAGAAAAAAAGCAGAGGGAGGGATGATTGAACAACTAGGATTGTGTTTGATATTGGTAAAGCAGAGAGGTGGGGGGGGGATGGACCCATATATCACTGAGGTATTTACACATACAGGCTATAGAGTACTACAAGGCAGGTGCTGAAAGGGCCCTGCCTATTTCTTGGTGGAGAGCTGGGCGTCCACCTCCTCCTCAACCTTCAGCACGTGCCACTGGGCGATGGGTCTCCGGGGGTTGGCCAGCATGTCGGACCAGTGGCGCAGCTCCGTCCCCGAGCTGTTCAGGCCCACAAACACCTTCCCGATGGCATCGTTCTTGCCGATCTTGTCATAGTCCAGAACAGTTATAACAACTTGCACTTTCTGTGGGAAAAGGAAGAGTGGGAGAGATGAGGGAATGTAAGCATATATCGAGGTGTCATCAGCATATGGACTGATATCGGCATCCTTTTCTTAAAGGTCCCCTATTATACTGTGTTTCATCAATATATTATAGGTCTCAGATATATACAATACATGTCTCTGAAGTGTTTGGCTCCAAACACCAAACAGATCATTGTAGCATCCCATAATCCCCTCTGTTTCAGCCCTGTTTCGAAAGTGCTGATTCTCTGTCTGTTACTTAAGATGAAAATAAGGAGCCACTCGCCACGCACCCTCTGTGAGATGATTGGTTAAAAAGAACACAATGGTTCTCTAGGAGGGGATTCAGGTGATAAGGTGGACACTTTATGACATTATAAAGTGGCAAAAATCTGATCAGCTCATTTTCAGACCGATTTTTATATAAATGGATCATGACAAAAAGGAGGGGACACATGTTTATGTATAAAAGACATGAAAAAGAGGATTTTGCACAATAGGTGACCTTTAAATCCTTACTGCCTGTTTGAAGATGTGTGTGTGTTTGATCTTGTAAATGTGTCTCTTATTTCTCCTTTTATGTAGTATTGTAAACACTTAGTAACTTTTTGCTTATTATAATGCTCTAGGAATTATATTATTTCTATTAGATATGCACCATTCCAAGATTCAAAGGTTTTAATGTCATATGCACATAAGTTACAGTGTAGAAATGGCAATGACAATCCTATGACCCGAGCTCGTCCAACCATGGAACATAATAAAATACTAATACAAAATAGTGCAAGAAGTCTATATACATGTAAATAGAATATGATATATACAAGAACAGAATATTAAATTAAATGTTGTACACTAAGACGAAATCAAATACGGTTTATTGCGGTGATAACTATTTAGATAAATAAGTAGATTGCAAGATGACCAACAGATGAATAAGACATGATTCGGACTAAAATCCCGAGAAAGATCTACTAAATCCTTAGTGGTTTGATCTGTCGTATCTAAAAGTTATGATACACTAAACAATGTATACACCAATAGTAGAGTAATGCAGTAAATGAAGTGCTCCTTAACAGTAACTGAGGCTTCAGAGCAGGAGCCAAACACAGCAGAATGTTTGATTACTCAGAGGTCTGGGACGCAGCCTCGGCATGTGTTTATTCACAGGGACTCAAAGGGGAGGGACCTGGGAATCCATCTCTGGCACTGAATATGATTTAGTGCACAAAGAGCTCTGATTACGTTTCGATCCAGCGCTACACTGAAAGGGATACTGCCACCTGCACAAGCTCAGAGCCACTGTTGGAAAAGAGCATGCCTAATACGCCATGAAATGAAATACTGAACAAGGTTCCCAGATGGCTGCTTGGGGTTAGTTGGTCTTTAAAAGGGGCAGTTGATCTTCAAATAGCTAATTGAATCAAAGCCCTCTTTGATTGGGAATTAGCAGGCTCCTTTGTTAGTCATCACAGACCAGTCAGGATATTCCACTTGCTTTGATTGATTAACCAACCAAAATGAGATCATGAACAGACATTCAATTCATCAAGAGCTTAATATTTGAGGAAATAAGCTAATTAGTTTTCTATCCCAGAGTGAAATGAGCAGATTGATATCAACAATCGAATGTAATAAATAGCAGTTTATCCATCTAACGAGTGTCAAAGTGAGGGTTTGAAGTTTGAAGGTATAATAAAAAAAATAGGTGGATGAAAAAAACTGATAAATTCTTACATTCTCCCAAAAACATTTGCGCTACCTAACAAGACTTTTGTGGTTCCTCATCCACTAACATTTATCTTTTCTCCTCCTCCATGTCCTTTCCTGTGCAAAGTATATTTAACAATAAAAACATATATTGCAATGTTTCTGAATGTATTTTCTGCACTATTTAAGCATTGTGCTTTGGCTTGTAAAATGTGTATTATAATTAACTGTTGTATATTCAAATGTATTTGTATTGCATCTAAGAACATCTGAAAAATCGTTAGAGACACAGTTTCACACTATATTTGTCTTTATGGGGAAAAAGTTAGTATGTTAGAAGCTATAGATCAAAACAAATGAATCCGAATATTGTTACTGAGTGATGCAGAGCTAATTGTGTGTGTACTAAGATGGTCTTCGCTCAATAACAAATCTTCTGTTAGTGAAATAAACCAATTAAAAGAACTGTGTGCAATTCCCACACAAGCTACAAGACAATTAAAACCTTTAGATTAATTGCTGAAAATAGTCCCAAGGTCACTCCACACTCCCCCTCGGCAGATAATGGTGGTTAGATTGCAGCTTTATTCAAGCAGTCTGTATAACTTGTTTTACAAGATGGAACAAATCTGCCTGATAAGTTGATCAAATTAAACTGTATTTATATTCACATCAAGAAAAAGGTTATATTATAGGAGCAAGTCTGTAATTAAAAATAAGCACTTGAATCAGGTTCAATACACAAGTTTATGATTCAATCTGTGGCACTAACATTGTTAAATGATCAACCTGGTAAGATAAGAAATGTACATTTAGCACATTTAAGACATTCAACAAATATTTCTGAATAACGTGCAAGGGGCAATAACGTGTGCAGAAAATAATGCCCGTGAGCAATTGGCTTTTCAAATTGCAGCTGATTTAGACTAAAGTGGCTTTGATTATTCTGTAATGATGAAAAGCCTCTTAACTAATTATTTGGTAAATGAGCTTCCACTTATCAATTGTTTCTTTTCAGCCAAATGTTTGCTAGTTCTAACAGCACCATTCATCTAAACAGTAGAGCACATTACATAGCTATAGTTGTTAGAAACTGCTCTGCAAATGGAGGAGAACGCACCTGGATTTGTTCAAATGGGACTTCAAAGCTGAAGGACTCGTTGTAGTAAGGGTTGAGGGTGTTCTTCTTGATTGTCGTCTTCTTCTTCTTCAGCCTCTTGCCGTTTTGCATCAGGTGGATCTTCACATATGGATCTGAGAATACAAAGTTAAAAAGGAATTTATATTTGTTTACATTTTACTTTTTAAAAAACGTTTTGAGACACTATGTATCTATGTATTACTATACTATGTATTAGTCTGTCCTATACGAGATCATAACCATAAATCCAGCATTAACTTTTTGGGGCGAGGGAAGTGGAATAAGTTAACACTTTTGCTAACAGTTGCTCATTTACACAACCAGTAGACACACAGCAACATTACCTTTCATTTGAAGTTGTGTTTCCTGATTCATTCCAATATCCACTGTGCTTTAAGCTCGGTTTTTGGTCTCCACCGACTCCTGTGTATTTGTTTAGCTGCTAAGTGCTCCACTATGTTCAGAAGCTAGTTGTTAGCTTTGTCTGTCTGCCATTTGGTGTTGGCCAGGTAGTGTAAAGTGGATTTATCAGAGGCATTTGCTGGCTGCTATATTCTCTGAGATCGCCTCTTTTATCGACATGTTATCCATCGTTTTTATATAAAACATATTGATTAAAAACCTTCAGCGAGAAAATGTTGGATTTATAAACAGGGAGTTGTTATAAATAGAGCATGGCCACGATGAGAGGCCTGTGTTTACATCACTCAGTTAACCTTCCCAATTCAAGAGGCTCATTTTCGTCTGTCCAAATGCCATCTCAAGTAGCCCACAAGTGCTCCGCTTCATCCTCATCCACTCTGTTGCAATCAGTTGAGTGTGTGTCGGGGGGAACAGCAAATCGCCAATTGCTTTAGTTTATGACGTTACACTACTCCTACTGATTTGTTTACATCCTCCAAATTGTCATCAGAACTAAATTGGAGAAGAGGATAGTTAGTGTCTTTGTTCCGGGCTCAGACTGAAAACTCCACAAGAGCAGCAATCAACTTTTCAAATAAAGACCATTTAAAGGGACTAGGTAAGGCTGTTAAAATCAAAGAGATCCTTATCAATCTGAGATATGGGCAGTAGAAGAATGTAATACGTTCCAATCATTTTCAGAGGCATTCAAAAAGCATCAAAACGATCATGAGGATTCAATGATAACTGTGATTAAAAAAACACGCAATCTTCTTATTCATTCATTTCTTTCCCCATTGAATACAACGTTTGCTGCTAAAAGAGAGAAATCAATCACCTACTTATTCAATCACCAGTCCTTGTGGGCTGCGTGACAATCCTGCCTTAAGGTGACATGTCACGACTCAAAACTAAGCTGGTTAAGTGCAACGTGTCAACTTCACCTCCAACTTTATGCAGTGGTTTGATTTCTTCAAGTATACAAGAAAACAGGTTTCTGTAACCAAGGCATTAATAGACAAGCATGGCTGATTTCTTATATCACCTATGCTTGCTTCCATTTCCCCTCACAGACAATACCATTTGTGTTTTTCACACTTTATGCTCATCATATCTTGAGCTAATCAACACTATTTTACAGCTTAGTTGTGAGGGAAACAGCAAAAACTGACTTTTCTCATCACGAATAAATCAATTTAAATGCGATAAATGAACACAAAAACATTGGCTGTGGTTTGCAGTGTGAACAATGTTGACCACATTTTGAATGGTTCCACATGCGAAGGCTGCCTTATGACGTAAAATGATCTCGGCCCACAATCATGGCAGCTACAAACTACAGGGGGAAAACTAGTGGCCCGTCCACACGGCGGCGTCGGTTGAAGCTTCAACGCTTCTGCCCATTCACTTTGAATGGGGTGACGTCATGCTTCGCCGAACTGCATTGTGGGAGCATCGCTACGCGTTGCTCGCTTCAAAAGTTGAGCAATGTTCAACTTTTGAAGCTTCGACGGAAGCGTCAGCCAATCAAATCATATGCCAGTACAAGTTCTAGCCAATCAAACCACGTGCCCTTGTGTCCGGGGTGGGAGATTCATGTGATTGGTTGTTGGTCGAATTTCAGACACGCCCACCTGCAAGCTTCAACGCACGCCGCCGTGTGGACGCTGCGTAATGCAAAACACTTAGTGTGTCATTTATTGTTTAAGGTAACACAGCGCTTTGAGAAAGACAAAAACAAATAACCATAATAATCTCAAAGTTGCTAATGAGGTAGTCCTCTGCCTTAGGCTGGCGATATCCCCTAACTACTGAACCTTAGAGCTGTGCATCGGTTGAATAAAGATTAAGACTTTGAATCAGAGCTTATAATTAGTTGTTGCAACATTGCTTGATCTGATCATCTGGATTTCTCCTTGGATCCAATATGCACAAAGTCTTAGTAACGTTCCTGTTTTTGATTATTTTTGTTTGCTTTTTGCCCACACTGGAAAATATCACCCTTTTGGCTGGAACATAATGAGATTTCCAGCAACGGAAAAACAAGCTTAGCTCCATTAATCTTTTATTCAATTTAGGGGGATATGGACATGATTTTAGACTGCCAGACACGTTTAGGCATCTAATATGAATATACAGAGAAAAAAACACACACAAAGTAAGAGGAAGAAAAGCAGAGAGAATAAATAGGGGACATGAGTGGAAAGGTAACAGGATCCTTTCAGAGTGGGCGTCTATAATTACTTTCCTGCTGAGAAGAGCTGGAGAGCTGGGGCGGGAAAAACAGTGAATGAGGGTCGTGTGCTCAGGCCATACATCCAACCCTCTCTAAATGAGGAAGTTCTCCAGCCTCAACTAGTACATTTAAAACTGAAATATGAACACTTGAAACCTCCATACCTTTATCCTTGAAATCATTGTCTTGGATCAAAGTTTTAGTTTGAGAACTCTTTGCACTTAAGTTATAAACTATAAACGTATTTTGTAATGTTTCTGCACTGAACTTGCACAAATCAGTTGCGGTCACGTTTTCCCTCCCTTGGATTGTCTGCATGAGTAAAGTTTCCCAGGGTTTCCTTTGTTTGATCAGCCACAGGTGGCTGTCATTGCTAATAGAACCTCCTTTGTTCTTTTTTAAAAGTAATCCTGCGTAGGCAGAAGTCTGTCTCATCAAGTTCACAGAGGTTCAAAGAAAGTCAAGCACAAAGTCTGAGAAAAAGTAAAAGGTAATAAGGGTCTAATGTGAACATTCGTCACATTGACTTGTCAAGCTTTCCGTTCGTGCATGTCACATTTGTGGGTTTCAATGGTGGCACATTTACCACTCTGAGGTTTCACGACTTTTACTGACAAAAGGTCCTTGAAGACAATGGTAGACAAAACAAGGCTTCATATCTCTAGCCAAAGACTCCCATATTTGCTGGCTGAAATAATGTCAGCTTAGTAAGTTAACACTACAAAAAGGGCAGCCTCATATTAAAATGAGAATGTTGTAAAAGTAATCTTTAATAGTGGTATGAAATGTTCCAATGAGAGTGAGACTAAAGGTTCATGTCCCAGGCAAACCATCGTCAACAGTTAATGATCCATGTAGAAGACATAGAAACAAAGCAGCATCTGTCCTGTAATGCAGGGAAGAGCTAGTGAGTGCTAAGTATGATAAGGGAACATATATATTAAAGGTCCCATGACATAGCCTTTTCTACTGATCATAATTCCATTGTTGAGGTCTACTAGAATAGATTTACAATGTTCAATGTCCCAAAATCACATTGGTTTCTCATACAGCATCTCTGTATAGTATGTGTATTCACTCTCTGTCCTAAACGGCTTGTTGGAGCTCCTGCCCCCCCCCTCCCTATGAGCCCACTCTGATCTGATGAGTCCACCACCGTTACAGCGGAACATCAGTGTTTATGTGTTACAATGGCGTTTGTTAGCAACCAGAAAATGACACCAGTAATGACAAACAGATGAGAATGCTGCGTGGGGTCTGGGTGCCGTGTTGGCGGGACGTTGCGGGGCTCGTTGCTCCGCCCTTTGAGGCTTGAGGAGCGGACAGTGTGAGCTGGATTACTGGTGTCAATTCCTGGTTGCTGCGTGGGGTCGAGACAGTGAGACACCGCAGAACTCAGCCTGAGTACACGCATACACTCACAGCCAGGCTGTTCGCCACACACTCACAGCCTGAGAAAAGATAAGGCTGAGTGAGTGTGTGTATGTGTGTGTGTGTGTGTGTGTGTGTGTGTGTGTGTGTGTGTGTGTGTGTGTGTGTGTGTGTGTGAAGAGCTCCACGGATTGGTCGTCGTTGCGACACTGTGAACACGAAGACAAAAATGGAAAATGGAAATCTCCAACGAGACGTTCTGGGGCAGCACAGACAGGTATTTTCTGTGTTAGAGTTTTACTCGCTACAGGGTGTACTTTGAGGGTTTGTGACTTTGCAGACCGTTTACATGCATAAAAAGCTACATAACACATAAGGGGATGGGTAATAACCAGAAAAGCATGTCATGGGATCTTTAAAACAAGACAATCGCACTTTCATGGAGGGTGTTATCGCATTGTATACTATTTGCTGAGATATTGCTACGACAGTGACGGCAACAACATGTTCAGTTAAATGTAAAGGATCCTCTCATATTGATGATTTTGCTTGAAGACAACGGATGAATAGGATTATGCAAGATATCCTTTCTCCAGTTGAAGAAAAGAAAACACACCTGTGGCTCCTCATCGCTGCTCCTTATCTTTCTGGCCAGCAGATGCGAGTTTGGCATTATTGAGATTTTGGAGGCTCGCCGTAACTCATATCCGGCCCATTTTACCGCCTTATCCCAGATGGATGTAATCTGTCCCATCTCATGGATGAGTGACAGCGCTCATGATGCAACAGCGCTTACTCACGGATGTATAAAGCGCGGAGGCTCGACTTCACTATCCTGAGGGTTACTGATCTGAGTCCTGGATCTTGGCCATAGTTTTATGAGGCGACGCACTATCAGCGGTCCATACATTTCCCCCGGGAGGCTGGAGGCAGGTTTCTGGATAAGTGATGAGCTCTGAGCCAGATCAGCTGCAGCGTGAACTAACAACAACACTTTCATCCCCACTACAATATCCATTTTAAACAAGGCCAAATAGACTGTGATTACTTTTTGATGCAGCTTTGCACAGATGCTGTTTTTTATTTATTTGTGTTTAGATGTATGTTTATGTCAGGGATTCAAAAATACATTATGCCCAAGAAACATTTATTTTCCTTCTTCAAAATGTCGTTCATAAGTGTGGCCGCTGCGAGCGCTGGTAGAGCGGTGGCAAATGAACAATAATACAAGCAGGTTTAAATATAGCCTGGCTGTTATCTCAGCTTTCCTCCCATCAGTTTGGATTTGCCATGGTTGGTGAATCCAGGGGTAACTGTCGGTTTAGTTTTACACACTCAGATCAGCGCAGAATGGCACACAAACACAATTTACAGTGAAAATCTTCTCTGACGCACATAAACCGCCTCCATGATAACTGACATCATTGTGACATTTCAAGAGAATATTATTGTCATAGGAGCATATTATACATGTTCCTGTAACTCACCTGCTTTTCATTATGTACATCCAGTTGTGGAAGATTTCTTACTTACAGAAAAGTAGCAATACTACATTGTAAAAATACTCTTTATTCTCTAGTCCTGCATTCAAAACCATACTCCATAAGTATTGACATGAAGATATACTTTAAGTGTCAAAAGTAAAAGTACTTCTGGTGTGTAAGGGCCCATTTCAGAATCATTTATAATAAATAACCGGATTATGATTTTTGATGCATTAATTTCCATCACAGCTAATACAAGTGGAGCTAATTTAAACTAATGTACTGCTGCTGGATATCTCCACCTATAATTGAATGTTATTGTTGATTATTTAGTTTATTTATACTTTGATGATTGTAATCTAAAAGGTAATGCATTTCCTTATCACTAATAAATTGCTTCCGTCTCTTTGGGCTGGTTTATCTCAATACTGCCTCAAAGTAAACCTGTGAGTCCGACCAAAACAAATAAGCCCTGCTGCCCAGAGGCTTGAAGGTGAACTTTAGCACCTGGTAGGGGCAGTGAGGTTTCATTACCAGCGACACCAGCGCCTGTGTGCTTTGATAGCCTCTCCCACAGTGGAGCCATTATCGGTTATGTTTCGCCTCACAGCCCTGGGAAGTCTTCAGAGGTACAAAGAAGGTGGGACAAAACACTTTTGCTTCCATTACCTCTATAAACCCACATGTCCTCATTCTGCTTACAGACACTTAGCCTCTGTGTCCGACACAGTTGTGAGCCTGACTTATCTTTTATGCCAGGGGAAACACTACGGCGGCTTGTAAAATGCACCATTTTAAACAGCGTTAAGTGAAATTCTTACTGCCCCTTAGCACAGAATAACACCATACATCCGTGGGCGGTTGAAAGACGTGTTGATGACTTAGCCTGCTACGGCAATTACTCTCCTTTATAACTCACTTTGTAGTCTTTAGTCTGTTTGGCAGAACTGTAAAATGCACCGCCCACTGGAGTTAGAGATTCTTTGAATTCTGATTGCCCACAACTCAACATAATGGAGATGTATTGTAATGCTGTGGTGTCGGCTACGGAACAGAGAGGAAATCAACTTGTCTGCAATGAGGCTGGGATTATTTTGAGACGACAGCTAAACAGCTGCTCGGTGCATCAATTAACAACAGCACCAAACAAAAAAATCAACTGTACTTTTTCAACTAAAATGAACAAAGTCTGTTTTTGTGAGAGACGCAGCATGGAGGAAGATTTGGAGGGATGTTTCATGAGGAGCCAATCAAAAGAATTATTTCTGATTATACATTGGTTAATGATAATACCCACATCTTCCTCTGCGAGCCATAATTAGGCATGGTAAACAGGATAACAATAGAGGAGAAGGCTGATCCCAGGCCATCAATTACATGTCCTCCTCCTTAAGACGCCATGTGGATGGAGGCTAATTATTGTTATTACAGACCTGCCCATTATTTCATCCATCTGCTCCACTTTTAAGTCCATTCTCGGAGCAGGGAAGCAGTTGCAACTCAGGAAAATCAAAACACAAACTGTAATTCAGAGTATATTCTGGATGTGTGTAATTAAAAACATGTATTGTACTACAACCGTATGTTAAAAATTCACCCTGTAATCACAGATACAAAAAAATCTAATTAAATGTTACATACAGTATCTGTCAAACTGTCTGGGTTCTCTGCTATTTCCCGTGTCTGTTTGAGAGGAAGCTGGCCTTCCAAGTGAACACATTAACACCTTTTATATTGGCTAGGCGATATGACTGAAAATCCCATGATGCAAATGATCGCAGGTGAGCTAATGCCAGTAGCATAAAATGGCAGCCGAGGAAGGTTTATTTTTTACAGGAGGGTGGCTGCTTGGCACTGGTCTAGTAGATGAAAGGGAGCTGTGAGCTTTTAATGTGCGAGGTGTTACTGTACAGCATGACGTTTGGGCTTATATAGAGGGACTGGGCTGTCAGGCAGGAAGAATTGGACCCAGGTGTATGGTGATTGCAACAGAAAGAGTGAAGGCGGGGGAAGTGCACACCGGGGAATTTTAAAATGAAACCACTCAAGAAAGTCTAAGGGAACTCAGGATGGAGAGGAGGGGTCATTGCGTGATTTTGCATTTGTGTTTCTGAGTGTGTGCATGTAGGGCTCTTGGTGTCTGTGCGAGAGTGTCTGATTATTCATGTATCGTCAAATGAAATGTATTTATTTTTTAGAGCTATAACAATGCTAACACTTTCTATGAAGGCCCTGTCTAAAATGCATTATGAACACAGTTTAAATTCATTAAAATCTGCTTATAGTATTTTCTAAGAGTGGTGAGATGTCCTTCAAACATTTCATAACGCTTTATAACAACAATCATAATCATAACAACACATCAAAATACATTTTATTTGATTTGATAAGATCAAGTATCTTCATTCTTTATAATTGCAGGTATGATATCTTCCTTCCTAATTGTATTGCTACAGAGCACCTATTTAGAGTAACTTATGATCACATTATATGGCATTATAGTGGTATTATAATGCTTTATTAAAGTGGGTGACAGTTATGAAGTATAAGTGACTTAGAAAAAAAGATCATACAATTCAATAATATAAAACATACAATTACAAAAGATATAGACATAGGGAAAGTAGAACAAAGATTAGGGCGAAATGTAGCTTTTAACCGGGTGTGGTTTCAAAAATCCAGAGTAATATGCACCGTTTTCACCTCTTCATGTGGTAAAAAAGGAGAATCCTTCTTTTGCACCCCACGGTCAAATGTTAAAAACAAGGTACAAGACTTCAACTGTGAATTTGTGCTCGTCCTACCAGTGATTTACCAAGTTCTTATCCCTTAATGAATCAACAGACCATCTTTGAAGGAAACTGACTCCATGTTGTTTGTGCTGTCATCTGCGGCACATTCCGTTACCATGACATCAGACCGGTATTCAGACCTGACTGTATTGAGATAAATGTCAGCTATTGATCCTAATGCTGCATGGTCGCACGGTTGGAGGAACGCCACAGAAGGAATAGGATAATTTTTTCTTCTGGGTCCATTCTTTACTCAACACCTTGTCTTCCTTATGCTCTCATCATTAGTGTTTCCCAGTGATGGAGGCAGTATTCAGATTCTTTACATTAAATACAAAAACATAAACAACACAAATACTCTTACTAGTTAAAGTCCTGCATTACATTTGAAAGGAATCTAAGTATTATTAGGAAAACGTACTTAAAGTATTAAAAGTAAAAGTGTGCAATGCAAACTATGTCATTAAATTACTTAAATTACAGCAACTAATGATTATTTTTTGTCTTGGATAGATGTACTTTATATTTTTTGAAATAATTGATTTATTATATATTTTGTAAAGAATCTGAAAATAGTAGGAAATGATTTAAATCTAAATATTAATTTCTAAAACACCTATGTTGTCAGAAAAATATAGCAAAGTTAAAAGCAGAATATTACCTTCAGAAATGTAGTAGTACTGTACTGTAGTAGTGGAAGGAAAATACTGAAAGTACAGGTACCTCCACCTGTACTTAAATGCAGTACTTGAGTAAATGTACTTTCTACCATTGCTGGGTGGCATGTGTTCCTTTTACACAACCTTTATTACACTTTCTTCACCATCTGGACTTTTGTAGAAACATTTTAGGCCATGTCTTTTTCTTTGACATTTTTAATCGTGACCAGTGATGTGTTAGGGCGGTTGTTAAAAAAATAACCTTGTAGGAGAGAGCCGCAGTGCATGTATAATTAGAGACAAAAGGCCTGTCAGAGGGAACGTCAGTGTGCAATCACACAGGCTATGGTAATTGTTCTCACCTGACAAGCCTCCCACATCCATTTTCTTCAGGTTTTTGGCCTCCAGGACGACCACAGTCAACTTGCCAGCAGTGGGGACGTACCGCAGAGAGAAGCAGATATCTCCCAGCTTCTCTTGCTGTTGGACAGGCAGAGGAGAGGACTGTTGTTTACACAGGAAGTACTGACTCCACATTTACTGCATCACTGAGAGGCGAGGTGAGATAGAAATAGCTCCTAAATTCCCATCAAAAGCACGTTAGAAATTGTTCAGTGAACCAAACCTGAAGCTCTGTTCAACAAGCTGGATGTGCCGATATTAACGTGAATCAGAAGGATCACTTTTAATGAGCTGATAGTGTGTTTTAAAAAAAAGTAAAGATATTAACGGTTAAACCAGAGTACATTGACAGTGGGTTGTAGAGTTGTTTACATACATTACAGTGTTTACTTGTATAAGGGTGCACATATGCATATCATTCACATAAGATAGATGTTTTTGTAGTTACTATAAGTGCATACATTTCTATGCAGATGTTGAAAGATCAACACACATCTTTTGGTGGTTAGTGTAAAACTGCTAGAAACACACATTTTCATTCGAGGATATAATAAGTCTGCAATACAAATGAAAAAGATGAAGAGAAAACAATTTAGTTTGGAGGCAAATATGCATACACAACATTTCTCTATATTTGAAATGGTGTGCAGGATAAACTGTAAACAAGGTTATCTATAATCATTTGAGCCAGATGTCCGCTGTCTTATTGAATAAATGGAAAAATAATTAAAACAATCGAGACAAATAACAAAAACAACAAACACACTATTACTCCTATTGCCATTTAAAAAAATGAGTAAATCATTTTAGCAGGTTGATAATATCAAATGATTCATTTGATGGCAACCTCAAAAAAATAATGTAAAATACCTTTAGGACAGGAACAATTTACGATTTACTGTATATCACGATACAAATAAAACACAACACACTACATTATATGTACTCTCTTGTTATAATATAATGTAAACAACACTAGACTCTAATAATGCATCTTATATATGGATTTTATTTATTATACATTCATGTTTTCTTATAACTCTTATCTGTGGTATACAGTATGAATGGCAATCAGTGGACTGCAATCAGTCTTTGAATGAAGATGCATTAACAATCAAGACATTCATCATTATGCACCAATATCAATCCAAAAGGAAGAAAAGGCAAAGTGTTATACATTTAGGTTACGCCATACTCACATCAAAACCTTTAAGAACTGTACAAAAATACACAGTATGTCAAATGCAATGCTTCAAGTCACACTGCGGCTCTGAGTCATAGTCGCAGCCGATCAATTGTACGAGAAGTCCCTGCATGTTTTCAATCTTCTCCTGTGGATTTGGTTTCTCGCTTTGCTTTGAATGCTTTCTAATATCGGCTCTCACTTTTCTTTGCCGCTCATTATCTTTGCTGGAAAAACTGCAATCACTTCACTTGTTCAAACAAACTACCATCACAAACACAGCCTCATTATCACAGGCTGAACAGAGAGCCATTCAGATTCTCACCATCTCTCTTATCAACACGACGAGCACACACAACTCTCTCTCAGGTAACACATGTGGTCACTTTCATTGGAAATGATAAATCAGAGTCAAATTGGACTTGATTATCACACTTTGTTTTATTCCAGGAGTCTTTTATCGAGTTCCAATCATGCACAATGAGTGTGCTGATAATGGTTGCAGAGAGTGTGGTTTTTAACATTATAGACCCCCCTAAATATTGTAGTAGTTGCACAACAAAAACCAATAAATAAATGCATTAGCTTTTAATCAACACTGATTCATGCTCCACTGGAGGCCAGCGAGAGAGGTCGTGGCCAATGATTGATTACAGCTTTTTAATGTTTACAATGAACTGTAAAAGGCCAACTGCTGCCTTTTCAAATCAAAGGGCTTTTCTAAAGCTTTTTACTTCATATTTGACCTTAAAGATAAAGAGAATTGTGACACCTTGGTGTATTAAATCTCCACTGAGCTCACTGTTAAGAGATTTAAACCTGAAAGAACTTCTCTTTCTTTGTGCGTTTGGACTGATATGCTTTCTCAATGCTTTATTTTCTTTGTATATATTTAAAGAAAAACCTTCGACTCCCGAATGACATGTTTCACATATTCAAGGGGTTGTGAACAGCTCAGTAGGAGAGTGATTTCTCTCCTCAGACTGTTTTCTTTGAATATTTAAATATAAAAAGAGGCCCGATGAGGTAAGAGTATCCAGTCTTTCACAGAAAAGAAGAAAAAGAAGAGCAGAGGTATGTATGTCTGTTAAAAGGTATGACCTTATATAGCAACAACGTCAGCAGTTTATTAAATCCAATCTAAGTCTCTCCTCATTTCTTGTCACTTCTATTCTCTTAACTTTTGAATAAAGCAATAAAATGCCCATTCATACATGTATGATGTTTTTTTCCCCATATCCCATTAATAATATGTTCTCACCCCTCAGCACTTCGGCCTTACCGTTCAGTTGAAAACACGTTGGTTCCTGCACAGCTGGGATTTAGGTTTTATACAAAGCCGGTTTTTACCAACACACCCTGGCTGCACAAACACAAAAGTAAAAATGACGAGTTGTGATTTTAAAGTGAGGCTATTAGTTGTGAAGTTTTCTTTTTAACTATTGGAAATAAAGTGCTTTTAAATTGAGTCATCAACAGCTAGCGCTGCCGAGACAAAAGAGTTCTTTTGACCGAGGCAGGTTAATTAACAGATTTTTACAATGTGGCATAAAAGCTAGAGGAGAGATGGATTTTTCATCACTTGTATGCAGTCATAATTACTGTTCGGAGCCACATTGTGATAAGATTTATTAATGTAACAATGAAAGCTTCAATGTTTTTGAAGGTGGAAGGCAGCATTTTGTTCTGCTTCTCCTCTCCACTTAGCTTTACCACGGCAAAGCATCACTCCTGTGTGTCAAGCCGTGAGTAGAATCATCAGGTGCAGCTGTACAATCGACGAAAGAAGTATACTGATGCCCTTCAACTCAAACAACACCAGCAGCCATTCGACACCGCTATAATTAACCTTTAAATTTAACCACCGTAATGCTAAAAAATAGGTTTCCCTGGCAACATGTGCTATATGCCATGACATTTACCATGAAAATTGAATCTCCTGAACTGCTGCCTGGAAAGTCACACTTCTATTAATTGAAGGGGAAGTGTGGACATCTGATTAAGTGACATTTCAAGGAGAGATGGAGTACTTCAGGCATCACATTTGTTGTTCGAGCATAATTGGCTTGCTCAACAAAGCAAAAGTAATCATTGGGATATCACTAATGCAAGCACCAATAATAAAAATGTTTTAATAATGAAGCAGCTGCTGCCAAATCTGAGCCTTGACAAAGAGACAGGTGTCACAAAATGATTTCAAACCTACTCATTTTCCATTTCTTTGGTGTTGATTGAACTTTTGGCATGTGTCAGCCCAGAGAAGTCTTACCTCTTCCTTCTCAGCACTCATCAGATCCCGCCATTCCTCTGTTACGTGGCTGAAGTCCACTTTGTTCATGGGCACCTTGATGTCGCCGATGGCATCGTGTTTAGAGAAGCGGTCGAAGTCGTACACCGTCATTATTAGTGTTTTTCCACCGAGCTCCACATAGGGAACCTAAAGATGATAACAACAGAAACTGATCAAAATGGGCATTTACAGTGTCATGTTTGTAAAGGAGCGCTAATCGTTGAAAAGTTGGATTAAAGAGGCGCTCTGAGAATAGAACAATAAAACATTAAACACGACAATATGATGATGAAATGATGATTGACTAAATAAGAAGTGCTTTTAGGTAACAATTCCTGTAATTCAACGTCAACTTTTTAAGTTAGCAGGCTAGGCTAACATATCAAGTTCTAGCAACCAGTTACGAGGACATAGAAAACAGTACATGTATATCCATAATTTGTTTCTTTAACCTCGGCCATTATTTATTTATAACTCAACAAATCAAAAAATAATCCTGACGTACCAGGAACACATGTGGGATGTAATGCAATCCATTCTCAATACTCTAATATTTGTAAAGCTTATAATGTCCATTTTTTGTTGACAGTAGGAGAAGCCTTGATTTGTTGCATTGTTATTTAGGACATGATAATATCATAAGTTCTGTTGTATACAGACTTCAAATAAACATTCAATTCCATACATTTAGTCCAACACAGAATTAAATGCCAATCAGAGTCAGGTGTGTGTGGGTGGATGGTGACATTTTAGCTGTTTCCAAACCAATTACTACTCCTCCAGCCCCCCCACCGAAAGGCCACCGTTATCAGGCTTGCAACCTGGGTTGGCTAACACACAGGTGGGAACTTTTGATCCATGATTTTTCTTCAATTTTGGGACGAAAGGTATTAAATGGAAATGACTTGATACGACACAAGAATAGAAAGTGCGGGAGAGATAAGACTCCCTGTTTTTCTCCGCCACACATTCGGAATCAAGCATTATGAAAAATATGTACAAAAATAAGCCTTGTATTGAGATGGATATCAAATCACAATATGCTTAACCTAACACCAAACACCTGCGCTCTTCACCGTTGACTGAATAACAAAACTTTTTCCACAGCTGAGCGACAGCCATGCATCTATTATGGCCGAGGCAGGGCCAGGGTGTAGCGGTGCATCTGCCTGTGTTAATCCCAATCACACTGAGCCTCAGCGTGTGTGTGTGTGTGCAACTGTGTGTGTGAGAGATATTCTGTCAGGAGCGTGTTAATGTGCCAGCTGGTTACTGTCTCCACACCTTCCCAGCAGTCACGGCTGCATGCAAATCAGATTGTCAGTGGAACCAAAAGATATCCAGCTACAACAAAGTGACTTGAAATGAGCAAAGCTTTTCGAGCATCAGGGAGAAGCAAGTGAAGATGTACCTTGAAGATGAACTGCTCATTGAAGGTAGGGTTGAGGGTCTTCCTGTGGACTTTGGTCTCAAACTTCTTCTTCTTGTCCGGTAGCAGGTAGACCTTTACGTATGGGTCAGATGTTCCACCCATGTCCATAGCAGGCAGCTCGGCAGCCTGGATGATACCCACCATGAGCTAAAAGTGAAACACAAAGGGTGAAAAAAGTGAGCGACGGCATGTCAGATTGTCAACTAATCCAAATGTCTGTAACAAATCCTTCATCTCACCAACATCCTTACAGATATATGTTTAAAACTAAAGTCTATCTCTTATTTAGGGCCGTACAATATATAGTGATCGCATCTGCAATGTTAGTCAAAATAATCGCAGTTATCAAATCGTTCAGCCCTACTTTTAAATCTTAACACCTTAAGGGCCATTGTCTTGTCTTCTGATATCACTCAATTACTTTTAATGGTGGCTTAAAGATGATTTAGTGTCATTTTCTCGAGGATATAGCAGCAATTTTAAAGGTTATGTGTGCAAGTGCTGACAGCGGCTGTAGAGTGTGTAAAGGTCAGGATGTGTCAGAGCAGGAATGAGAGGACTGTTTCTCTTCACATAGGGCGGATAATTGATAACCACAGTGGGGGGGCCGGGGGGCTGATTGACCTGCCAGTCAGAGTCTCTACTCAGACGCCTCTCAGGAGAACAGCTAGTCAGTCAATCAACTCGCTATCAGGCAGCCATCAAGCAGCAATCTGGAGGCCGACCAGGGCAGAGAGACACCGGTAACTGCGTGCTGCTACCAGTGAAAACATACTATATGAAAGAAGTAGGAAACAATGACATATGGCACCAGTTGGTTATTGCAATAAGGCAAATAACCAACTATTTGAGGGTGAGTCTATTTTACTGACATAAACTATAGATTGATGGTTTTCTTTTTTCTTACAGAACAATGTTAGGATTTTGAAATGCTTCAGACATTCTCAGAAGCAGAGCTGCTCCTAAAGACAACTTTTACATTTTCAGTGTGTGGAGTTTTTTTGTCAAGCATCATTCAAAAGAAAACGTTTTTGGAGGTATTTGCAGGTTAAAAAACAATGAATCAAGTGCAGGCCAGAGGCCTGTACTACGAAGCCGGATTTTCGTTTAGCGAGGTAACTTCAAGGTAAACTCTGGGTTTCCGGTCCTACGACGCTGATTCTCTTCTTACCAGGGTAGATCTTCATGGTAATGTATGCTGATTGCTGAACGGCAAACCAGGGGGGTATACTACGAAGCAGGATTTTCGTAAGCAAGATAACTTCTTGGATTTCCGGTACTACAAAGCTGGTTCACTTTTTAGCGGACTAGATCTCCATGGTGACTTATCTTGGAACCTAGTCTGTGCTCCGAGTTGACCGAGTTGATAACCAGCGTCGTAGGACGGGTTAGCAGGATTGCGTTTGTTTTGGGTTAGTTAAGCCAGAGAAACATCCAGGGTATGTTGAACTGGATTCGTAGTACAGGCCTCAGCATTCAAGTCCATTCTTAACCTGGGAAAGAGTCTACTCTTATGACAGAAAAGTTCCCAACTCAAGTAATGCAGGCTCCTGCCGATAAAGGTGAACGTACATAGAGTTGCGATTGGTTTGATTTTGCCAGTGTCATACTGGGCCATTAGGTTAGAAAGCTAAGCTATTAAGCTAACCTCTGGATCTCGTATCAATATTTAGACCGTTGTTGTTCCTTTTTCTTAAATGTTTCTATTTAATTCACCGTTCTAGCTTTGCTTCTTGCTTTGTGTTGGTGTTTGAGCTTTAAGAACTCTGGTATTTTGCTTTCACGCAATAATGTTGAATTGGACAAATTAGATTATTTCTGCCATCAGAGCAGCTTTTCCCCAGACAATTTATTTGTTGACATAACTAAAACCCACATTGACTAAATGGACCTTATGTGACCCTTTTCTTCATCTCTGTCTTTAAGTAAGGAAACCAACACAAGCTAGACAGTTTTATCAAAATCAGGGGCCCGGCACAGGTTAATTATAGTCTTATTTTACAGTATAAAGTACCACAGATCTGCATTAGATGTTGGTGTGATTCCAGTAGGGAAAGGTCTTCATGAGATGCAGGCGAGTTTCTGTAAATGTACCACATATACACACACACACACACTTACATGGTATTCACACACAGGCACCACACAATAGTGAACACGACACGAGAATATCATGGAAAGGATGGAGTTTCATTGATTCATTAATGATCCCCAGGTTAAGCACAACATTTTCTGCAAATACTGAAATGAGACTGTCAAGATTTCAATGGATCCCTTTGACATAAAAATAACCTAAATAAATGTACATCTGCATGTAGCTTATCAGGAACTCTTACATGCCTCAAAGGGTAAACACAATTAAACTGTACAATCATGTTAGCTGTCGTTTACCTGAACCTAACCGTCACCATTTTCTTTTAGGGCTGTTAAGTGGCTCTAGCATTTTAAGTGTAGCAATTAATCCTCACAGGCTGTCCTTTTGATTTTAAGCCATCCATCAGCAACAGTCACATTATCTTTACTGGCAGAGGCACTGGTGCTTCAGAAGACAGATAAAAGCAGGACGTGGTTGGAAATGTTGATTTCTAGTTAGCCACTTCAGCTGATTGTGTCCAACTCAACTCAAATCCCATTTACCTCAAAACACCTTTGCACCCAAGCCAAACCAAGCAGAGACTACATATAAAATGTTTCATAACCCAAATATTTGTTTGTCTAATGTCATTCACTTAGTCATCCTGATTCTCTCAAAAATGTAGTTAAGTGAAGGAAGTGACTTTGGAAAGCCCCCTTCAATTACAATAACTGAGTAATATGGTGTTACATGGTCATTTTCCAGCTGTTGCCATCTATTTAAACTCTTACATTTCTTGTATGTGAGGTCAACACTTTGAAGACAGAGCTTTTATTGTCAACTAAATGATCGATTATTTTTCCTCAATTAATCATTTAAACCATAGTGAAGCTCCGGAGCCATTTTTTTCAGTAGTATTTTCAGTAAGTGAAGCGTTCCCTGGCCTCTAAATAGTGTCACCTATAAAAAAAAATACAATCTTGTCCATGTCAACCCCATATTTAAAAAAAATCATCACATCTGAGAAGCTGCTTACTCCTTTGCATTTCTTCTTTTCCAATAAAGGATAATATAATGCAACAGAATTCTCACAAATTCACACAGTTCTATACCATCGTCTGCTGAATTCTCTACAGAGGACATTACATTTAGGAAACATGTCTAAATGAATGATACATCTTTTTGTTATTCTAAAATAGCAATGTTTAAAAACAGCTAACATACCAGTGGTTCTTCTCACTTCCCAGCACTATAGTTACTAGTCAAATAACCAACTGATTAAACTTTTATTATTAACTCCTCACTATTGAACATCTTTGCTTTGAGAGTAAAACTAAAATAAATACCTGTTGCTGTGTGTTTGCACATCTGTGTGTGGGATTCAGTTTAACTCAGAGAGTATTAGTGTGTGTGTGTGTGTGTGTGTGTGTGTGTATGTATGTATGTATGTATGTATGTATGTATGTATGTATGTATGTATGTATGTATGTATGTATGTATGTATGTATGTATGTATGTGTGTGTGTGTGTGTGTGTGTGTGTGTGTGTGTGTGTGTGTGTGTGTGTGTGTGTGTGTGTGTGTGTGTGTGTGTGTGTGTGTGTGTGTGTGTGTGTGTGTGTGTGTGTGTGTGTGTGTGTGTGAGCAGCACGCTGACGAGAATGGGTTTAGGATGGTAATTCAGCTTATCGCAGACTGCTTGTCCCAAATGCATCATGGCTCTGCTGTGACCGCTTCACACACACTTCCAAAGAAGACTAATAGTTATTGACCTGACTCATATTTACCGAACAAGCATTGGTTTTCTTTTCTAAAATAAACTGTCTAAGGGGAACATCTGAAATAAATGATGTTTTGAAACTAATTTCTTCTTACTAATGACTGATTTCAAATACTCTGAGTGGACACAATGCAATAGCTCTGGTTTTGACCTGAAAAAGAGCAATGACTATGGTAATGATGTTGAAAGTAGGAATGACATTATAATTCTCCGCCTGCTGTGCTGAGGGGGCTCTTTGTGCTTCATTTGCTGTGTATTTGACTGATGTAGCCGCATCGCTGCTCCCCGAGTGATTTGGATCTTTTACAAAACCTTTTGTCTCATTAGTGTTTAAACCCGGAGTCATCAACACCAGGGGAAGCAGCCATTTGTGGTGGTTAACAGATAGAAACAAAGCTGAGACTCTTTGCCATGAGGACCTGACATTAATCTGCATGTCTCTGCCTCAGTCTCTGTTAAAACACACACCAGTGTTTGCCACTTATTTATTGGCAGGCTGGAACATTTAACTACTGAGTTTTCAGGCTACAAAGGGCAAGTCCCTTAAGCAATTCCTAGGATTTATTAGGGCTTAGGGCAGATGCTTAACTAATTTGTTTATGTAGATCATTGGGGACAGTTTTAATTTAATTTCACCAAATGTCACATAGTTTCTGGGGATCCAAAATCACCTTTACATAACATGCTCCTTGGATTTCCCCCTTACAGTTGACATCATATTTCTTAAGAATACGCTGGATACAAAGCTGCAATAAGAAGATGCACACTATCATTTCACATCCCCATCCAAAGACAGAAGATTTATAGTTGACAATCCTGAAAAACCCTGCATATCACATTACATGACGATAATGTTTGACTTTTATCTTTTAGTTATTTAGTTAAAAACATTTAGTTTTATGTACACTGCATTTGCACGACAGATAAGGTGTCCTTTAAATTAGGGAATGTTTCTGATAACGGTACAATTACTATTACGGAGAAAAGATATTTCGAGGGTAAAGAAAATGTATCAAGATTTGGTTTGTAATGGGATTCAAACTGAAATCTCAAATATGATGGTTAAACATTTATCAGCCCGACTTCAGAAAGTGCATAGTACATAATGCACTGGCACTGAATTCCTATGATAAATTGGCATCACTTTGAGTGTATCCTTCTCTAAATATATGAACACTTTCGCCTTTAAACGAGTCATACTGTACAACACATTTCATATCAAGAATACTCTGGCTTTAAATCTTGTCCTGTAATCATCAAATATGACAATCATTACTCGGGACACTGGTTCAAACACATTTTCCTCTAAAAAAATTATGGAAACACTGGAAAGTACCATTTTAGTGTTAAGCTGTGATTTAATATCGTCCCTGGCTAAATGTTCTGCCTCAGCTACCACGTCTACAGAAAATGTTAAAAAAACTTCATCCATGCAATAAATCAATCACTTATTTTCTATAGTGTTAGCATTGATAGTGTGGGCATCAAAGCCTGGGGATTAAAAACATATATATATGTCCTGAAGGCCTGGTTCTGTCAGTGTAAACGGGTCAGATTAACAGCTGCCTGAATGGGTTTTAGGTTGGGTTTTAGGTCTTCTTTAACTTCAGAGGCAGTCGGAGCAGCACGCGCACGACTGCTCCCAGGTCACTGCCACTAAAGGTGAGAACTGTCATCCATTCATTACACTTTAGCTCCACAGTGGAGCTTATTTCAGTTTAATCAAGAGCTATCGCTGCCTCCCACCAAATGACAGATCCCTTTGTAAAATGTAATTCTGTCCACATGACATATTATAAAATGACTCGATACTTCCCCAAAAGAAATGGTTGACTGAACACTAATGGTGCTGAATGTTATTAGCTTCATTATGACTCTACAATCTGTGCTTTGATGAGTATTGCGCAGGTTAAGTGCTAAAAATGTTGATATCTGAAGGGCACACAAACTGCATGAGGACATTTTTGTACCGATCAAAGTTTTTGCCAGTGTGTATAGTTACTGTCTAATCTCTGGCTGTCAGTTGTGTTTATAATAGCATGGTGAGGGACAGCGCCGTGTTCACGCACCGTGTCTATTATCTGTCACACAACATCTGGCGCCAGGAAGTTGATGTGCTGCCTCATTCGGCTTTTTTAAAACTCAGCCGCTGGAAGAATTAAGCAGATGGGTATCAGCAGGGGCTGTTTTCAATCATGTAGAAAGCAAAGAACAAACCAAACCAGAGGCAAGCTAAATCCCAATAGTGTGCTATATCTTTTACAAAGCTCAGTAGCAAACGCACAAAGTCGACCACCATGAAATCCCTGTGAGATTGCTCTCAAGCTTCAGTGTGTGAACAGTGTTTACAGCAGAAGGAGAATGTTGTGCAAAACCTGGGTTGGGTCCTGTTTAATCTTTGGAGAGATGAAAGTTGGACCCGGTGAGAAGTTTGGAATGACGATACTTACGAAGGAGGACTTTTCAACAACGACAAACACAGAGAGATTTGGAGAACAGAGCCTTACCGTATTCTCGGTGAAATTGTAATCCAGGGAGTATTGTAATTTGCCCAGTTTCTGGTCCTCCTTGGGCTCTTCCTCTATCTCCGTTTCAGTCAGCCCTGTCTCTGCATCCTCCTCATCCTTCAAGGCCTGAAGGAGACACCCACCAAGAGTCAGTGTCGCCTGTTTGTCGCTGGCGCTAGCACCTAGCCAGCCGTTCCTGCCCAGGTCCTGCCAGCGGACCTACTCCTGTAAAAGCTGCCACTTGTTTTATGATGTGTAAGGGGGAGAACAGGGGAGGGGAAGCAAGCACTAAAACATCATAGCAGTTAACACCAGGACATGCTCTGTGATGCACTAAAGCCCCTCGACTGGTCCCCTGGTGATGCTCTTCTATTAATCTTTGGGTGTGTCTGTCTAAAGGGAGGAAGATTTCACCAGAGAAGAAGAAGGAGAGGAGGGTAGAGAGAGGACAGAAAGAAGGAGAGAAAATACTTCTGGAAAAGTTTCATGTTATTTCAGGCAGATCAAGTCTCCGGCATATCAACTGGGAAGAGTCTGCAGTGGGAAGTGAAGTTTCCCTTTTGCAGTGGTGGAAAGTGATTAAGTTAATGTAATCAAGTACTGTACTTATTTACATTTTTTATGTTACTTGTTCTTAGATTTTATATATTATTAATATAAAAACAAATTGTCTGATGAAATATGATATGGTACAGTAGATTAAGTTACCTGGAAGAATAAAAAGTCCTCCTTAGCTAGCTGCATAATTAAAATGATATCAACAAATACAATCCAGTAATATGATACACTTCATACTATACCAAAAATGGCAATTCATTTGAGTGAGTAGTGTAGTTTTGGTAATAATATGTTGATGCTAATACTCATGTTTTGAGTGATATACTTTTGCTTGTTGAATATTTGTGGTATTATTACTTTTAACTAAGTAAAGGATGTGAGTACTTATTCCACCACTGCCCTTTGGCTAGCTTGGCACTGAGGTAAGGGTAGCAGTTGGTGGGGGGTGAAGGAGGGGTGGAGGTGGAGGACTTTGTTTTAAGACCAACATGCGATTGAAGAGGCAAAAACTAGCTCTCAAGGTCATTCATTCAGCATCAAAAGTTGCCTTCCAAGATGTCTCTTACTGTTAGGCATGCAGAGCATTCTCTGAACAAACCAGTGCTCTCATGAGATTCCCCATTCCCATAACTCTGGTTACACCCTCAAGACATTCAGTCGCATTGTCATCATAACCCATGAAGCTTTAAAGTTATCCCCTATGCCGATGGTAGCTAGAAGCATCATGCCAGCAGTGGGGGGTAGGTGCTCCTATTAGTTTGTCAAGTAGCTCATGTGAAAGCAAAAGGCTGAACAACACTGATTGCGTCTGATTTTTTCCACTGCGCCACTTTGGTCTCTGCCTTTTGTTCAAAAATCAGAAATTTCGTATTTTTAAGCACACGTAAAAAAAGGAAGCAGGGTAAAATGATAGAGGAAATGAAATCCCCTGATTTATCAAACAGGTAATTTTCATGATTATGAGGTTAATCCAATTTGTACGCATCTGTTCTCCAGGATATCTATGATCATTTTCACCCGGGTTGACAGATGTGAATGCAAATCCTACTGCACGTCAAAAGCTTCCTTTTGATCGCCAGTTTCAAAAGAACATTTACTTGTCGTGCCTCTCAATCATTCTACGTTAGCTCGACGCCACTCGTTTGATATGTAAATTAAAGATTCAAAAGGCAGCAGACTTTAGTTTGGCACAAAATCAGCATGGTTCAACCTTGTCAATGCATTGCACCCAGTGTTTCTTTCATTCATATATATGTGC
Source organism: Notothenia rossii (assembly GCF_949606895.1). Taxonomy (NCBI): domain Eukaryota; kingdom Metazoa; phylum Chordata; class Actinopteri; order Perciformes; family Nototheniidae; genus Notothenia; species Notothenia rossii. The sequence goes on along the minus strand of NC_136908.1, from coordinate 51,060,054 downwards.
ATATGCAGGTTGTACACACATATATACAGTAGATATACATGTACTGAATGCATAGTTACATATATTTGGTTCTATGGGAGTAAGTTGTTGTCAAGAGGCTATAAAAAGAAAACATCAGAGCAGCAGGCTTAAGAAGATCCAACAGCAATTGGGAACCTACCGCCAGTGACCATCCCGAACAGTCATCAGACACAACACAGATAAGGAGGACATAGAAGGAAGAAACACAAATTAAAACAACCACACACAGGAGTTAACACACCAGAGTCTGGGCCCACCAGGAGAAATGACCGCTTGCCTCGGAAGTGGCAGATTCACCATTCTCAGAGATGAGATATTCATTTTGATTAATGACTACTTGAAAATTGAAAAAAAATAGTTTTAAGGCAGCCAGAATATTGGAAATTAAGGGTCAATCGTTTCCTCTAGAAAGTAAAGTGCTGTACCGCGGCAATCTGGCTGACTTTGCTGTAAAATGAATAAAGTGTTTAGCTTTTAACATCTTATTTATACTTTCTTACCATATCATAAAGTATGAAAACAGTGTCACTGTTTTGTGTCTACATTTGGATCCAGCTCTCAAAGCAGAGGTGTTGCAGCAAATTAAACACTCTTTGTACATGATTCCACCGAGGACGGGGGTATAATGATTCTCCGCTGGCGCAATTAGTGTGCTGACTCCATTTGAAGTGTCAGGGTTTCACTGCTTTCCGTTCGGTTCAGTTAAAAGGTAGAGCTTAATTACATTGCCTCCTATTTGTTTATGTCATTTCTCAGGGTGGATACCACTTCATTACACGGCAAATGTTACTCACACTCTTCAACATGTGAGCAGGTCCTCATATGACAAAAAGAAACACTCACAGGAACACAAATTTAGGAGAAAAAAAGAGAGTTTGGAAATTGCCAGTTAAATGGCTTCCATTAACTCTCATGTAGTTGGAATGCATTATTGTTATATATGTTATATGTTATATATATATTATTATAAAATGTTAAAATAACTATTTCTGTATGTATTTCTTTGGCAACAACTACCAAATATGTCATACAAAATACATACAGCAGTGTAGTTTCATTAAATAATAAGGATGTTTTCGACCATTAGTTTCATACTTTTGTTGAAAACATAACCTAAAGTGTGTTGATGGAGTTACTGCAAATGTGATCAATAACATCTGTCATGATACAGCATTACAAAACATTTAAAAGAGTATTTAGACCAGAGCCAAAAATGTAATAAAACTAAACATTATTGGCCATAGTTGAGAAAAATAATCCTTAACTTTAGCGTAAAGTAATGCACAGAGGATCCATTAAAAAATAAACGTTTTGGCCGTAAGCTTGTATTATCTAAGAAGAAATATGTTTCGGAATTTGAAGGAACAAAAGTTCAAAGCCTTACCTCGGTTTTGGCTCCATCTTGGACATCCATCATGTTGATGGCATTCTTGCCCTTGTCTTTGCCCTTCTTTTTGTTTTTCTTCTTCAAAATCCATTTTTTGCAGACGCAGAAGCAGCATGCCAACACCAGAATGATAGCCACAAAGGCAATGGAGACAACGGCCCATGATGGCACTGTGGAAAGAGCAGACAGGAAAACGTTTGGATTAAACTTCTGGGAGAAATAAAACATCGCAGAGAAGAAACAACTTTTCTCTAAACTGGGTCAAAGCACAATTTGAAGGAATTATTCTAGCAACTGACTGAAGTGAGATGAAGGCAGGAAAATGTGTGTGATTGCAGGGTTGGCACACACTGGATCAGCACCTAAGCTCCTCGGACTCCTAACGATCGGACCTGAGTCGCAGGACAACACCCGACTGAACAGCTTCAGCCAATTTAGTGGAAGTAACAGATGTTGGCATTTTCCACTTGCCATTTAAACAAAAGATTCTCCGACGGCTGACACTTTCACGGCAATCACCGGCAACACAGAAGTGAGAGTGAAGAAAATTGCACAGGGTGGGCTTTAGAGGCATTAACAGTGAAAGAACCATGACAGGTCAATGATGCAGGAAAATCAAACAGATTCACAGGGTTTGACACACATTGTTCACATGCTCCCTGCTCCTACATTACCTTTAAAAATCTGTATGAAAGGGCTCTTTTGTGTGGGATTCAAGGCTTAGAATTTCTTACAGATAGACTGCAGTTTTAAACAAAATCCTTTTCTCAGAGGTGGAGCTGCTCATCCTAAAAAGAAAAGCCCAATTTCGCCGGTTAAATTGCAGTCAAGCAGAATGAATAGTGAAAGGGTCTCTTTCATTTAAAATGTGGTGATCTCTCAATCCATTTCTTAGTGATAATGCCTTTGTCAAAACATTTCTTTTGAAACCTCCAGAGAACTGAGCCGGCCGGACCAATCACTAGTCACACAGCTTGTCAGGTGTTATTACCTTTCGGCTACATTTTGGATTTTGAATCACCTAAAATAACTAGATGTCTTCTTTGACTTTGGACCATGCCACTTTGCTGTGAAGTGTTTACCCCAAAGGCCAGCTGTTTGTTGATGGTGTTTTCAGTTGCTTGGGGGAAGGTAGTCTTTGAGCTATAATTCACATTTCACCTGAAGAGTAACCGCCCTATACTCTAACTTCATATCCAGTAATCTTCACTGCAATAACTTCACACGTCAATATTCCAAAAACATCTGAAAACGACTCTAATAATTAGAAATGTATAACTCTTAATCGTTTTCCTTACAATGCATCTTACATTGTTATGTTAATTGTAACTTTCTATCAAATTCCGTTTATGCAAGTACTATATGACAATGTATCAATCAGTTCTTGCTAAAATCACAATTTCTTTCTAACATTTGAATATATTTATTTGAGGAAACTAAATTCTGGTCGTCTGAAGAGCTGCGATGCTGTAAAGATGCTGGTTTTAAGAACTTAAAAGAAGCATATAAGTCGTATAGTTGCAATCGAAATTATTCAATTGAATAATTTTGAGACTGCACTAGTCATTAAGAGTTGCATTTGCTGTTGCATTTGGATAAAAAACCCTGTAATATTAGTTTCACTATGTGAACAGTTCTTTTGTAATTTGTTTACTGCAAACAGCTAAGACATTGTATATCTTTCCAATAAACCTAATGTGGAATGGGGGTTGAATAATTGCAATTGCAACTGTACAGTATCTCCCTCCACCATATGTTGTCGCTGCACTGTGTCGACCTGACTTGAGAAATGGACACAACCAGCCATCATCTGTGTCACCTGCCACATGTCAGATACTTGTCTCTACAACTCGGGGATGTCTGCTGCCATCCCAGCACACCTTCTCAGCCACAGACAGCCGACACACACACTTACACACTAACACAGCGATGGGAGAAGTTGGTTGCTTTAAGTAGCGAGTAGAGAGACAACATAAAGTCCAGATGGAAAATAACGAGACCTCGCAACAGACTTCTCCCTTCAGCAGTCATAATCGTTGCTCTGTCATTCTACTCAGCAGACACCAAACACCTGGCAGCAGATCCCCCATTTTAATAGAGAGGAATAACAAACAAATGAGCCAATTTTATGAGCATTATTTATTTGTTTCATCCCTGATTTCTCTTCTGAAAAGCAAAGGGAATACTTCTGAATGAGGCAATTTGGACAATATTGAAAATATGCAATTACGAAGAAACAAATATAAAGTATATATTTTCTTCCATAGAAAATGTCCTTTCAGGGAAAAACCTAATAGTGGTCATAAATCCAACCAAGCAACTGATGAGTCTAGCCAAGTTATTTGAAGACCTTTATCTGAAAACCCCCCAAAAAGACCCATCAAAACAGAAAAGTATATTTCATTCTATCTCTCTGGGGTTTTTGTTCGCCAGCATTCATCTGTGGTTTCTTCGCCAAGGTCCGAGGTTAGAGAGAGAGAGGGGAGAGAAATCGATGCTCTGTTGACAAAATCAATAAGCACTCTCCTCCAAGGAAAAACAGTGAGTGATGCTCTAAAATAACTTCAGGATCTACAGCTTCTGCCTTGCCCCGGAGCCCTGTGCTGATGGAGGTGACACTGGATGGGACTCGTTTACAATGAGCCATCCAAAACTGACAGTTTCCTTTTAAAACTTGAAAGTATTCTGCAGATAAACTGTGGGTCAAGGAGAGTTTTCTGGGCTTATATCTCAGAAACATAAAAAGAGACTGGATCGCTATCTTGTGAAAAGACTATCAAAGTTAAAGATTGAAACTTAGATTTCAATTTTCCTTCTACTTTTTAATAACGATATGACCATTTAGAAGTAACCATAACGTATGGCTGTATTAACAGTTAACAGAACATGTATTGATGCTTTACGGATCAGTTCATTGTTGATCTCCAATTCAAATTAAGTACCACCAAATGTATTAAACGGCAGACTACGAAGATTTTAAAAACCTTTATAGGTGACTTATTCACATTTATAAGTGCAGACTCAATGCATTACAGTAGAAGGGACGAAACACAATACTTTTCCCGAAAGATTATAAATCAAAATATCAGTAAAATTGATTTATACAGTCAGGCAAACACCAATTTTGGTCTGTGTAATTGTTTGTAGCTGATCTAGATAGCTTATTTAAATTATTTATCGTCTAATTAAGTTAACAAAGTAAGAACCATTTCAGAGCATTTAACACTGAGTTGATAAAGAAGTTGTGGCATATTTCCAGGTTGCTTTTTGTTTTGTTTTTGAATCCTGCATTATTCAAAATGGATCACTGAAGACCTCTGAATGGGAGCATTCGGTGAGGGTACTGTGGCACATTCCAGCAATTGAAAAACTACTTTCACCTTCCACATACAAATGCAAACACAGTATGGTAAGGAGACAGTCTTTTAAATGGAAGTGTTGGAAAAGTGACATGTTTGTATTTCAAGCCAAAGCATTAAGCAAAAGCTGAAGGAACTAAGATGTTCCACCCAAATAGACGTTTTTATGACAGAAATCCCACAGGTACCTCTCTATTCCATGAACCCAAAATGCTTATGTCACTCTATACTAACTCTTGCATTTCATCAAAGCTCACGACGTCTGATGGAATTTCATTTAGCCAGTTACAGTGCAAATCGATGCATGAACCCAGCCCTTATCTTATTCATCAAGCGTGCGTCTTCGAGTGAAAGGCCCTTCTGTGTTCCTTGATTAAAGAAACCCGAGTCCCAGAAAGCAATAAAAGCATCCTCTAATTAACTACATTGTGTGAGTGTCTTTTCTCTTTTTCTCTGTCTAGAGACAGGGAAGTTAAAAAAGTGAAAGAGAGAGCGAGAGGGATTATGGGTAGCACGCAAACTGCACTTCAACTCTGAGCGCTAATCTCTTGTTCCGCAGAGCTACATGGCGTGGTAAATGGAGTTCCTCTAATGGGTGGGTTGCGCATGATGAAACCCACGTTGGCTGTTCCTCAAGGATGACATCGCTTTTCCGCGCTGTCATTGAAACTGAATGGTGTCGGAGCACTAAACAATAAGAAACCTTCAAAGTACAGTGAGTCACATTCGTTGCACTATACTTTCTACAACTTTGCCTTTTGGCTTTTCACAGTGTTTGCTTCTACTTTGGGTCCAAGGATAGAGGGAACTATATCCTGTTATTAAAGTCAATTTGTGATTCTGGACTTTGCCATTGACAATGATTAATTTGTCAAACTAATAATGTCATAAATATTGCTTCAAGTCTTATTAGGTTTTCTCCCCTTACTCAACTCTGTATTTATAGAGGATTTCTGTTGCACATCTCCTCCTCTAGATAATAAATAGCACTTTACATTTGACAGAAAGCTTTTATGAACTAGATGGAGGTTGATGGATGAATTCAAAGAGTGTGTACACTGTAAGTGGGTGTAATATTGCATCTTGGTTATATCCACTTCCTGCAGCCCACACTAATCCAATGTGACAGGACCCTGTTGGTCAATTAACCTTGACATTATATCTTGTTATGCTTATGAGAGCCTCACTGTCCGTGCCCTTTCCCCGCTGTGGCTGACTTAAGAGAACCGTATGACAGCAGCTTGGAGCAACTGGTTACATAAAAACTGATGATAATAATACTGTATTTAAAAAAAAAAGTCCAGTGTGCAAGTTTCTCCTTTTATACCAAAAAAAAGCCCGATCCATTATTCTGAATATTACTAGAAAATGAAAACCCACTTACTGAAAATCCTATGAGTGAAGTGGCACTACATTAACAGTACATATGTGGATTAACAACAATAGATCCGATAATAACACGAGATGGAAGAGAGCACTGATTGTAATTTCCAGGCACAGACAAAAAGTGCAGTTTAATGTGGGGCCTGAAGAAGAATGGACGGCTCTTTTTATAGCTTCTGAGCAACGGCATATTCAGAGTGAGTGAATGATTTAATTTGACACCTTTAGTTCAGCTAATCTGGCTATATTGTGGAGTTTTTAGTACATGACATGTAGGCATCACCTTCGGGGAACGCAATGTTGGGAGATAATTAGATTACATTAGGTATTCTTTATTGATCCCACATTGTTTTGTTACAGCAGCAGAACCTAAATCCAGCCCCACGTCTGAGGCACCTTCTTTTACAAGAGCTTTTCTTTCTCAATGTATTTTATTACTCAGAGACCCTGTTTATTAGCCACAAGAAATGGAAATATTTCAACAAACATGAAATGGATTACCCAAAAGGAATTGTAGAGACACTCGTATAGTAAAACTACTGGATAAATTGCCATTTGAATGTGTAGAAATATTTTCAAAAGGGGGCAGACATTTGAGCTTTCCATAAGGATGGCTGTTGTCCAATAGCTAGATATCATTTAAGCGCTAAAAGAACTTGGTTAAACAAAAGGAAGACAAACTGGTCATATTTTACTATTTTTAAATATTCACGGATGGAAAACTATGGCAAATTGCATAAAAGTTAATCATGTTTATACAAGCTCCAGCACAAGGAGTCAGTATACATATCTGACTTTACAATTTACTTTTGATTCGGAAAAGCTGAACAACTCTCTGAGAAGATAGTCGACCTATGACTGCACTCGGAGGGAAGGGGCTGCTAGTTGACCAGCCCCTCATGGTGTCTCCTTGCAGGCAAACTTTTGCACGGCGAGGGCAGAGAGTGGACAGCCAGTCGTGTCGCCAGAGCAGCAGGCAGGAAGAGACCACTGCTTATCCTCCACCGTAATCCTTTTTAATAAACTCTGCTGTCTGCTGACTGTGAGCCGCCACAAAGTCAAACAAGTTGTGACACATTCAGGCTCTGACGTATATTTCTGTCTTTTTCCTTTGCGTCATGTTACACTACAACTTTTTTTGGTAAACCCACTTTTTGTATTTGGAGCTGCAACCATCAGCCTTTTGACACTCCTGTTAGTCAGCAGTAAGAGAGTAAGACATTTTCAGTCTGTCCCAAAAGAGTTTCCGTCCTAAAATGTTGTCCCAGAGTGCACAAGATAACACTTTCTTGTATATGTCATGTTGTGGGACACAGAAAAAAACGAAAAACAAAGGAATTCAAATCAAATGGATAACTAAACATTTTACTTTTTACAATGCAAGATTCAAGTTCTCTTATCTTAAATTATGCATACTATGACCACCAGAGGGGAAACATGATTTCAATGTTATCTACACTGAACAAAAATATAAATGCAACACTTTTGTTTTTGCTCCCATTTTTCATGAGATAAACTCAAAGATCTAAAAATAATTCTATATACACAAAATAACAATTTCTCTCAAATATTGTTCACAAATCTGGGGTCTGGGGGGGTCCGAAAACCCTAGGGTTAAACCCTAACCCTAACCCTAACCCTAACATGTCACCCATCTCCTTCGCATAGAGTTGATCAGGTTGTTGATTGTGGCCTGTGGAATGTTGGTCCACTCCTCTTCAATGGCTGTGCGAAGTTGCTGGATATTGGCAGGAACTGGAACACGCTGTCGTATACGCCGATCCAGAGCATCCCAAACATGCTCAATGGGTGACATGTTAGGGTTAAGGTTTAACCCTAGGGTTTTCGGACCCCCCCAGACCCCCCAAATAAAGCAAAACTGCACGTTTCAGAGTGGCCTTTTATTGTGGCCAGCCTAAGGCACACCTGTGCAATAACCATGCTGTCTAATCAGCATCTTGATATGCCACACCTGTGAGGTGGGATGGATTATCTCGGCAAAGGAGAAGTGCTCACTATCACAGATTTTTTCAGATTTGTGAAAAATATTTGAGAGAAATGGTTATTTTGTGTATATAGAAAATGTTTTAGATCTTTGAGTTCATCGCATGAAAAATGGGAGCAAAAACAAAAGTGTTGCATTTATATTTTTGTTCAGTGTATTTACAGCTTCTTTAATGTTTCATTACCTTTGGCTGCCTGAGACCACAAAGCCCCTGAAAAAAGAAACTCCAATATTTATTTCCCTTAAATGTCAATGCTTGTGTGTGTTATTTGCAGTAATGGCTGGTGGAGCCAGCAGTCATGGATCAAACAGCTTCTGTGCTCAGAGGTTAATTGTTATCGGGAAGTAAAGCCTTGGGTGTTTAGAAAACTTACTAAGAAATTCAATACGCTGGTTCCCTCAGAGGCAAGCTCTCCGCTCAAAGAGACGAAACCAAATGGTTTGGTGTGATTACACAGTCGGACCTAGGTGTGTGTGTGTGTGTGTGTGTGTGTGTGTGTGTGTGTGTGTGTGTGTGTGTGTGTGTGTGTGTGTGTGTGTGTGTGCTCATGTTCCTATGGACTTGGATGGCTTTATCATTCACAAATTGATTAGACAACTCCGACATTTTGCAGACGGAATGATTGTTTTTAAGCAACACAATCATATTACAATTATTATGTTTGAATCTGGTTCCCATAGTGGGTGCATTATCTCTTTTTCTGTCGGAGCTATTTTATTTAGTGACTTTCTTATTTGAACATAATACAGGTTTTTACTTTGGTCGAAAAGAAAATAAGCAATTTGAAAAGGTAGCTCAAGCTCGATGAACTTATGATGGCCGTCTTTCATTATTTTCAGACATTTCATAGACAATTCATATCAATGAACAGATTAATTGAGAAATTCTTAACAGAAAAGTGAATAATTGTTATTTGCAGACCTGCAGCTCATCGAATAGGATATTTAAACCCTAGCAAAAAAACTATTTTCATGAGCTCACCAAACTTTATCTTTGGGACTGTTTATAGCGAAAAACGAAAGAAGGCAGACAGTTAGAGCGGGAAGGCTGAGATAAAGTCTGCTGGTTTTCTGACGAAGGCCGAGGCTATATCCCCGGCTCAGAGATATGTCCTGCAGATCCTGATGGACAGAAATTCAGGAAAAACTAAGTCTAGTCAGAGAGGTTTTTGCGTCCAACCTCAAAGCCTGCAGGGCTTAAACTGGGTTATAAGCCCAGAAGAAAACCTCCAGCAGGAGCATCGGCTGAGCATGCAGCGTCTCCTCTTTCATATTCCTCGTTAAATCTGCTGCCTGACTTTCTCCAGACAGTATCGATATTCCACGGAGTAAACAAGTCTTTGGGCATTCATTATTAACTTGGCACCACTGGGGAGCAAACACTGCCTCTGACCGAGTGGATGAGGTGAGTAAACAGTAATTTAGGAGCCTGTGTAACAAACAGATATTCTTTGGGGTGCTCTCGGATGACTTTTCAGCCTAGGGTACACAAAAGAAGACCGCATTATGTTTTTCTTCTCCAGATTGCAATGTCAATACTTCAGATGATTTGAAAAGGGATGTCAGGCCTTGCTAGATATGGTGGGAGTAGGAAAACATCTGCAATAGAGAGGTAAAGGACACGTCAACCTTAGAAGCCCTGTATCTGAATCACAATACCAAACATTGTTGATCTTTTTTATTCAGTCTTTCAAAAGAAAATGTGCTCGGATTGGTGAAATCCATATGGAAGATTAAGTTGTCTGGCTATAAACTAGGTGTTTTATTTTGTAAATATCAACCAAATTCAAATAAATCTTACTTTATGCAAGGGGGATTTTTTATGCCACTATTACACATCTGGAAAAAAGAACATGACCATGGAACATGTTATCATTTGCATTTTGGCTAACGAAATAGGGTTTCTCTTCCACAGGTGCAACTTCCTGTTGTGAAAATCACTTCCATCGGCATCTGAATATATTTATGTATAGATTTTTGCTGAATGCTGATAGTCTTTTATCTCCAGGCAGTGCTCTATCCTGAATGAACCATATTCTCATATACTAAGTACTGTTCAAATGATCCATGCACACATATACAGTTGTGGAAGTATTTGATTGATATATATGATGTGGAACATAGTAGACATCATATAAATCATCTCACAGCAATTGATAAAGCCAGTTATGCATCATCATTATTATTGCATCGAATGCGTGAAATATTACGTGTATTTTGTTGACTCCAGCTTCAACTTGGCAGATGCAGTTCACTTATTTTCTTATTCTTAAACAAATTATTTCAGCCAATACTTTGGCACTCCATAACTTCAGCTTATTTTCAGCTACAGAAACCATTCAAATATTAAACTATTCAGCCTGTTCAGGAATCGATGGGAAACCTTCAACCTTTTCAAAATATTTCATACTTTTTGAAATATTCAGCTTTTTAAACTCTTTTTTTAACATGGAAGTCAATGGGAAGAACCTTCAAATCAGCCAATACTTTAGCTCTCCATAACTTCAGCTTACTTTCAGCTACAGAAACCATTCAAATATTAAACTATTCAGCCTTTTCAGCAATTGATGGGAAACTTTCAACTTTTTCAAAATATTTCACGCTTTTGAAAATATTCAGCTTTTTAAACTCTTTTTTTTAACATTGAAGTCAATGGGAGATGCCTTCAAATCCACTTTTCCTACACTTTGTGCCAATTGCTACTCCTTCCACATACTTTCAGCTAGACACTTCATTCCAACTTTCAAATGATCGCAAGACCTTCAGCTATTCAATTCTTATTCAGATTTTTGATATCTTTTAAACTTTTGGAGATATTGAATTTAGTTTGGAGCTTGGTAGAGAGGCCTTTTTCAGATTTTAACATTATAGTGGATGGAGCAGCTCGTTAAGTCTAGAGTGCTTTGATCTCAAAACAGAGTGCAGCAGTGCTTGAAATTCTCCCCCAAAAATGTTTTAAACTTGCAATAATTCCCAAAGCCTACACTCCTCAGACATATTTGTTCCTGAAAAACGTAGGAAAACCTCTCCTAGGTTGGAACATTTTAAAAAAATTAAGAAAAAATATTAAACAAAATGCCTCTTGAGGGCATGAAGAGACAAAAAGTCCAGCTAGCTCCCAATTGATTCCCATGTTAAATTTTTCCGGATCTTTCTTCAGAACAGAGAGAAGTACACTTTAGACAAACTGCTCTCCTCTTCACATTTACCACACAAAACCCCCCCCAAAAATATGTATCAGTTCATTGGGGTTCCCTGATGCTCACGGTCTGGTAATTTTTTTAATTGGAGCCATAGTTTTTGAACAGGTGGCAAAATTGTCAGATATAATCCTCAATGCATTCTTAATGGGACTCAGTGCTGCAGTTGGTAAATCGTCATAACTCACACACAAACTGGAAGATTGACAATATAGTTGACTTTGACTCGACTTTGAACTGACAAAGGTCAATACGAAGTCAGAGCAGTATAACATCAAGTTTTAAATATTAAATATAATACTTTCTTGCAGCCCTCTTTTTAAATGAACAGAAATAAAATTGAGTCAAGGTTTTTTTTGTTTTACTGGATAGTATTTGATCAATATTACAGTTATTGTATAATTCATTCACTAGTGTTGCAAGACTATTTTAAGCAGTCTTTATTGTGTGTTGCTCAAGTTTATGTAACACTAAACGTATTATCACCAATGAATAATTGATTGAATGAATCTAAGTTAAAACTAGTGTAATTTTGCATCTCTTCATGTTATTTTCATTATGTCTTTAAACAAAAGTTAAACAAATGTTGCACTCCAGTCATGTGTTGAGTACCGGTATTTCTTGGGGCATTTATACAAAATCAATGGTCAAAGAAGTTGCTTCTTAACTTGTTTCCGCATCACAATTATCCTTGAGAAGTTAGTCACACTTACATGGGATTTTGTTCAGCTCATTCATGAACTTGTTCTTCAGCTTGGAGAAGTCCTCGTCCTTCTCCCCGGTGCCCGGGCCGGTGTTGGTCATGTTGGAGCCGGCTATGGAGGCGGTAGTGGAGTCAGGCGCCGGCGCCGCCAGTGCTTCCCTCCGACCCTCGGTCATGGTGGTGCTGGGCAGCCAGGCAGATACTGAACAGAGGAGGGAGGGGAAACAGAGTGGCTTAGATTTATTTTCCTTGCCGCTGTGACAGATGCATGTCAGAGGCAGAGCGTGTGAGCAGCTGCTGGCTCAGGCTAGGTAAACATCAGCTGGGGTCCAGGATGAATTGGCCAGCACGCTGAATTCAGAACAAAGCTACTCACTCATTGCTTAAACTCCAGATTAGCATCACAGAGCAAAGATAACATTATTATTTATTACTGTTGTACAACACAGGCAGTACATCCTGGCACTGCTACCGGCTTAATTGAAAATCGGGGCTCGGGGAAGTCAGTACAGTAAATAAGGTTTCAAGGAAAGGACGAGTACTATATCTTATCACACCCTGCTCTCTGCACACAGCAGGTGTGTTTACTTCACATTCAGGTTTTTTTGTGAGGGGGAAGAAGGAAACCATGTATCAGTAATGTTAAACGGTGCTGTGTGTGTGTGTGTGTGTGTGTGTGTGTGTGTGTGTGTGTGTGTGTGTGTGTGTGTGTGTGTGTGTGTGTGTGTGTGTGTGTGCGTGTGTGTGTGTGCGTGTGCATGTGTTTATGTGGATACAGTCATATTTTTTTTACTATTTTGCGCAGGCTTATCATCAATTCACAAAGAACATAAAGCTTCTACAATATGTCCATACTGCCTTAACAAAAAGGGTAACTATGACACTAAATACTCCATGGCATTATTGTTACGTGTACCCAAAAATAAACAGATAAATAACGTTTTTGTATTAAATGTCTAAACATTTTTGAAAACGAATCATCATAATGTCTGGATTTTTCTGAGCAGCGGTCCGTAATGCAAAGAGAGTAGAGTTAATATTTATCATTCATTGATTGATAAAAAAAGAAAAGAAAAACAGTTGGTGCCTCATTTTATTTCATACACTAATTAATTTGTTTTAACTCGATAGGCAAACTGTGTTAACAAGTATGTAATGAGAAAACAATACAGAAAAATAGTTGTACCTATGTGTTTATAGCATTAAACAGCATGTTTGAAATTGGGAGGCTGAAAAAACATTTAATATACATATATATTAAAACTAATGATATTTATCTATAAAAAAATGTAATTGAAAAAGTACCTACAACAATTATGGCAATTAAACTACATAAATGACAGTTAGTAAACACAGGTCCTTTATTTCCCAGTGTTCTGTATTACTTTGTGTCGTTCACGCAGGACAGCCGGTTAAAGCTGCAGCATCGTGACAAATGTGTGCAGACACAAACTATTTATTGTCCACTTCTTCTGTGCATGTTGTAATTTGGCTCTGTCAGCATAGCAATCTCAGTGGATAATGGCATACTAAAGTTGTGGAGTTCCACTAGCACACAGTGAAGGTAAAATGCCTGATTCGGCTCCTTTGGCGCAGTGCAGTACTCATTAAAGTTACATTTTCCCGTGAATAATATTGTTTGTTAGAGGGAATTGCATGGCAGAAAGGTAATTGAACAATCTAAATGTTACCCTGAGAAGAGCCTCTAATGATATCCGTTTCTAAACCTCAAAGAGCCGAGCACAAAGTGTGTCGCCAGGTCATTCTCATATCATCTTTTTTTTTAAATGCGAGAAAAGAACGTTTCGGAGCTGAAATCCAATTCATGTTCCTCTAAATGTACACAACTAGGTTTGCAAATGCGGCAAGGCAAGTTGTGTGAATAACAGCAGAGATATGTACTGTCTCTTCATCATTTGTGCTCCTCAGAAAAGTGTAGCTGTATCTGGAGACTTTCTTTCAGTTCTCCTGAATCCATGTAGACAAAGCTGTTGAGGAATGGATTGTTAGCTTCACAATGATCACTAGAGGGGGGGGGGGGGTGATATCTGGGAATTCGGTCTGGCAACCAGCCAATCTAGGTTACCACTGCTACTGCTGAGACTGGTGCCAGCAACAAAGGCAGTCAGTGGGTTTTTGAAACAAAGGGAACTCATTGGTGCAGAATTGATAGGCCATTGAATGCAGTGTATACAGTGAATACAATATATTGGAAGGAACTTCAGTCATTACATTTCCAGATGGTGCCAAAAAAAATGTATAACCCTTTTAATGAATGTTCACCAGGGTGATACTTGTAAATGTCAAATATTATGCTGCTTTCATTTTGTCTAACAGAATAATCAAGTGGTCTCGTCCTGTTTAACTTACTAAATCATTTTCAAGGCTCTATGAGTGTAGAAATGTCACTTCAGCACACAGCTCCATTGAACTGAAACACTGTGTTTTAGGGAGAATCAGCATTTTGAAATAAAGTTGAAATCCCTTGTTTTTGGTGCTCAACTCTGCTAACATCTTTTCATGATAACTAGCTGCTGCTTCCCAACATACTGCGAGAGCTTACTGTATCACCGCGCTCTGCAGCTGTGATTTTTAACACTTCGCTAACACAACATCTCAGTCTATCACCAACAGATTTTTTTTTTAAACTGCTGCAACACATTCTTCCAGAGAGAGAAACACTACAGTAATGAAGAAGTATAATCTTAGAAAGAAAAACTTAATAGTGATTTCGCTTTGTGTAAAGAGTGGCAATGAACCTTCTCCTGCCGTGAACAAAGCTGTCATTGGTTACCTCGGCCCTCTCAACCTCCCCCTTTGTTGCTCACACGCCTACGCATGTCCACGTTCACTCAGCCTCCCTTTGGACTCCCTTTGAAATGCTGCAAGGTTAGTGTGGGGGCTGAGCCATTGAAAGGCACGCTTGGCAATGACAGGGATACTTCAACACAGACGAGGACTTTTAGGGAGCACAATGATGCTCTGCAGAGTGCATGTGGGAGGCTTCCTCCATAGAAACATAATTGATCGTACCGGGATGGGGGGGCGCGCATAGGCTTTCACTCAATATTTCCTAACGAGCTTATGTCTGACGTGAGGGATACAAATGCAAACATGGTGGTTCACTGAGCTTGTACAAAAATGTTTAATATAGGAGTAATTACCATGTAGAATGCATCAGGTTGTGGGGGCAAATTGTTATGTAAATGATACCATTTCCAGAGAATCAGAGACCTTTCGGAATGAGACGTGCATCTGACTTAAAATAATGCTCCAAGCTTTTTTCTTAAGGATCGTGTACGGCTGATGCGTCTCAATCTCCGAACAAAATGTCAAAGAAAGCGATGGTGTGTGTGGAGGAACACCCATGGAGTCGGTACGCTGCTCGCATCAGATCAGGCCTCGCACCAGGCATCACATCACCGGTGAAAATGAAACATTGTAATTCAGCTCATATTTGCACCTTAATGACTACTTGCCCCTTCAAGCACAAGATGACAACTTACATATTATCTCCATTGTCTGCAGCAGCTCACAGCAGGCGGTCCACTTGAAGAGCGAGTGCATCAGAGCTTATTTATCTTTATGGTAGAACCTGACTGCCTCGTTGACCTTTTTACCTTTCAGAGAGTAGTCATCAGTATGTAATCATACCGTATATCCACTGCAACACTAATGTAAATGCCACTTTTATGACATACTTGGACGACAGCTTTGAATAATGTTTTTTTGTTGTTGCACAAAATGGCTGTGCTTTCTTCTTACAGTTGCACTAGTACCTTCTTCTCTAATAATTAAATGTCGATTCTATCTTTAAACATAGTGAACTGTGGGTAGGGCTGCACAATTAATAGTATTTTTTATCGATATTGCATATTCAAATAGCAGGAAACACAATATTTGTTGATGGCTAAATATGTTAAAATACATTCTGAAATATCAATCATATTATACAGAATAAAGAAAACATATTTGTTACATATTAGCAATTTCGTCATCGCAATATCTGTCAAAATAGTAGGATTCGTTTTTTTCTTTTTATTTAACACATTTTGTTCATGCAGCCCTGTTTGGCAAAATGCCTATTTTAGAAAATAAATGATATACATTTAGTAGTCACTACAGTGGGAATTGATCCAACCCATCACAGTTATTCCACCTTCACTACCCTGTGGGACAAAACACTGCCGCTTCCTTGCTTCCTATTTTTTGCTACGACCATCTCTCTGTAGGTGTGCCGCTCAGGTGCAAAGTCCCAACCCAATTACAGGACCGCCAGATGGCCCAGCGGGTCCCCAACCCCGCGGGGGAGGCAGGCACACAGCTCCCTCCTCTCACCTCCTTCCCTCTACCTTCCTCTGGTGCTCTCTCTTCGTATCTAACTAGGTCAGCTCCCTCCGTCTATCCTCCTGCTTTCTCCTCCATCATCCTTTCATGTTGCTTTTCCCCTTCCTTGGTCTCCTCCATCAATGGATATCCACAGCCTTGTCAGTCATATTGCCAATTAGGACCATTTATACATAGTTTTCTTTTTAAATCAAGCTGATGGAGCGGAGCAGGAGTCCTTTAACCCTCAAATGAGTTGGCATTAACCACATCTGATTCCCCCTTCTTGAAGCCTACGTTTAAACAGGTAAAAAACTAGTATATTGCAGCTCAAAATGTGTAAGCATCATAGACGTGTGTTTATCAAAGATCTTATTCTCTGCAATATTCCGAAGTCCAGTGTAAAAAGACATTGCTTTTCGTTGAGGGAGCCCTTGTGATGCTAACTCCAGGGTCAGCCTAGAAAAGTATGTCATCCCTGCACCACTTATGGATCAATTGAGCACATTTGGAGATGTTGAAGATGGTCCCCCCTTGTATTGAGCTCAGATTTGGACAGCATGTAGGTATCATGTGGATTGCTAAGCTCCTCACTGGTTCCACTTTTGGCTTATTTTCCAGTGTGCCGGGTGTTACATCTCACGCTGTTTGAGGAAGTAATAAACCTGCCAAAAATCAGCCCAACCGAGGTCTACTGCCCATTCCGTCACCAAACTCAATACATCCCATAGATCACAGCTGAACCGTGCTGTACAGTAAGGAGAGCCTAACACAGATGGCCTTTTGCCAATATAATGTCCCTCTTGTTATTTGATTGGGTTTCATGAGTTAATCACCGAGTAAATTACCAATTAAACCCATTTTATCAAGAATTATCTGCTAATTGTCGGGGAAAAAATGGTTTGGCAAACCAATTTATACCAATTGAGTTCATGAATGGACAGGCACCAGAGGAACATCGGATTGAGTCAATAAGAAAAGTCTAATTTCATAAATAAGTTAAATATATTTATATACATTATATATATTTGTTGAAACGTTATTTTTTCCAGAAGCTGTTATCAAATAATTGAACCATTCTCTAAGTGAAGTAAGCAAATTGGTCATGTCAATGACTTCAGTAAAGGCGGAGTTTTTACTTTTTAAACAGGAGCAGACTCGCCAGCAGAGGGTCATTAATGTTTAGTCAAAGAAAAATCCAAAGCATGAAGAGACTCACAAATGCATCCATAGTGCAGAGATCAACAGTCAGGATCAATAGCAGGGTTCTGACTAAAGAGTCAGACACAAATGAAGACTCTTCTCTGGACTCTATTACAGCAGCTGAAGTAAGTGCACATCTTTACAGAATGAGTCCTTTGTATTCCGCTCACAATAATGACTTGCTAATGAAGTCATATAATGTGCTTTATGACACTAACCGTCTTGATTATTTACCGGTAAGTTGCCAAGAAATGTTAAACAATTTTTAGGTGTATTTACGGTTTAAAGAATGCTTATTCCTGTTTAAAGTATCCTCAGGAGGAAACGTAGGTAGGGCTTTTTTTAGATCTGGATAAAAGAATAATAATATAAAGGACACTTGTTTGATCCAAAGGGAGTGCTGGAAGTGTAATACCGATAAATGACACAACATTAACTCAAAGCAAATGAAAGCTTGAGATGCATGCACAATAGCGTGCTCGAACTGGGGAGATATTAAGCTGGTAAATTAGATTTAAAAAGTAAGTCCATGCTTTATAGACCATTTTATTATCAAACAATTATGACTCAAGTAATCTTTATTGAATGGGATTTTGTTTTGTATGTGGCATACATAGAAGTAGCCCTTAAAACTATGTGTACATGCGGTAAAACTATCTGTTATTGGTATAGCTTATCTGCGGTATATGCATGTGTGTATGTATACAGTATACAGTATATGTGTATGTTGCATGTTTGTATATGCATACTGTATGTATTACAAGCAAATGTATTCATTTAACAACATTTCTGATGAATATTGGTGTTTGAGGCTCAGTGGCAGTGAATATAGGGGACTATTTTAGTCATTGTTAGGGTTTTTCGGTGTTCTTTCTTTTTATCTTTGAACATATAAACAGTACAAACCATTGTCTCATTTGTATATGCATATATACATTTTGTTTACATTGCTAAATGCCAAACCTTGGTTATGCATTGTCGAAACTTAATAAAAAGATTATTGATCAGAAAACGATGTGCTGTAGTTTATGGCAGAATTGTTAACGTGTTATAAAGGGGTCAGATCTTACCTCCTGTTGTTGAGAAGTGCTTGAATTATGAAGAGCTCCTTTTACATCTCACAAAAATATCAATGTTTTAACTGCTGTATTTTAAATTCTGTGTTAATTTAAATTATGGGCACATTTTAAATAAAATAAGAATAGAATCACCTGAAAAAGTAATTTTTTTCTCAGATTATAAGCAAACTACAAAAAGTAATGGACATTTGCAGATGGAGTGTTAAGTATTTGGCAAGTGCTTCCCTAATGGCAGCCCTTCAGTTAACCAAAGCTAAATCCAAGAACATGACTACGTTGTGCATTCAAATGTAGCTAATGAGTCTGTTGGATCAGCCTAGTAGAAAAAGCATTCACGTCTGAAGCCTCCACCTCGGATGAACTCTCAGATTCCTCTCCCTCTTTCCTGTCTGTTCTCTCTCCATCAGCAGCAGACCAATTGCCATTGCTGTATCACATGAAGAAGACAAATACATCTTTTATGGAGTCTACTGGCAGCAAACACAAGCCACATATTAAACCTGCTCAGCCCAATGAACTGACAAGAACATCAGAGGCAGAAAACTCCAACTAGTTGAAATGATGAATGCAGTGGAAATCCTGACAGTGCTGCTACACTTTAGTAAAGTGCATGGAGAGGACAGGAGTGAGTGAACTGGAAAATTAATGAGTGGCTGTCAGTCCCCACCATCTGCTGGAAACTCATTTGCGAGAGGATTCCCAGACATTGTGGTCAACCATAAATACACACAAGGAGGGAGGCTTTTATGTATATAATAATAATAAGTCACGTAAAGGATTGTTAGGCGAGCTGCCTGCAGAGATAAAAGGAGGCAGAGGAGGCCCCGGGGCCACCTTCCCTTGTCCAGAGCAGCCTCTTTACTCACCTGGAGCCAATCTCAGGGGGTAATGGAACTGGAAAAAGTTATTAACCCCGCTTTGCAGCAAGGGCATGACGGCTCTATTAAGCCAGTGCACAAAGATTCCCCCATTTTCAATTACTGCTTCCAAAGCGCGGAGGAAAGTTAGAAAAAGAAGCCGGGGAGAGGGACTCAGGGAACCCAGAACTCAGCGGCTCTTATCATCTACTCTTGTTCTTTGTACAGAGGAGGTCTGACATACCGCCGAGTAGTTGGTGGATATGTTCGGTCTGTTTATATGACAAACATCGCACACCCACTGGAAAATGAGTCTGTTAGCCCGGGGCTGAATGAGAGGCAGTGCAGCAGAGAGGAGGGTGAAGAGTAGAGGAGGTGAAGAGAAGAGTAGAGTTCATACTTTGGGATGCTGAATCTGGCAATAAATCATGTTTCTATGATTAAATCAATATTGAGACTAGGGCTGCACAATTTAACAGCAAAGTTATTGAAGTCACAATTTATTTTAACTGTATTCAAATTGATCTTTTTACCTAATATTTATTTATTAATAAAAAATCTTCTTCATTAATGTTTTTGTTGTTGCTTTTTTTATTTATCATGCATTTTTGAGCTGCGAGGTGTAATTGCCCTCAGGGGGATTAATAAACCTATTGTTTAATGAAGGGTAAAAAGACACACGGAGCGGGCACTTTTCCAATTATTTCATGGGATAAATAGGGTTTCTATTTTGTGATACAAATCATTATTCCTTCTCAAACCATTGCTACACTTCAAGATTCCAATCTAGTGTTACGTGTCTTTTAGTCTTACATTAACTGATTTTCTATCAAAAAAGCAAAGCCTTCAGCAAAGAAGAGAACATATTTCACAATCTAAACTCATTTCATTTAAACATTTAGCTTAGGTTAGCCTTCAAATGCACATTACTTACAATTCACTCACTCAGCAACTGCTGAGGATCTGTACGATGTTCTTCACTACAGCTACCGGCTCTTTTTCTGTTTCCCATTACAGATACAGTTTAAAGGATGTTAAAAAACCCACCTCCCACATTTAGCGACTGTTAGCCCTGGTTGCGTGCTTAGTTTGCAGCGAGGCTGGAGGGGGCAGCGGGGAGGGGGTCGAGGGTCGGGGCTAATATAGCAGTGCCTGGGGAGTGGTGTCTGTTGGAATCAGTCTGATGTAGAGGCGAGGCCAGGGGCCATGCTGCGACTACTGGTAGGTGAGTCATACCCGTAAAGGGAGGCTATTTGGGGTTTTAACGTTCAAGGACTGACCCTTAGAGCAGGGCAATAGACTCCAAGGGGCTTTAGAGACTACTTCATTCTGTAAATAATCTCTCATTTATATATCGGTTCATCTATTTGTCATAAGAAAGGATAATGTTTTTGAGTACATGCTCATGCACAACATCGCTTTGATCTAATTTACCTTCTTAAGCTTCCTGCCCACTCTTTCACGCCTGCCTCTGCAGAACCTGCCCCCCGTGGGGCACTGCCACAGATATCCACACTGACACGTTTTATCAAGGCAAATAATCAGGAGGGGAATTATTCTGTGAAGTTGGGACTTATACAAAAGGCAGCAACTAATAGAATACTAAAGGTCAGTAGTGTTAAGTAATGTTTGAGCGATTTAATATCTCTTATATGAATGTATCTAAATGTACACAGCCTTAAGGTTTATCTCCCCAAAAATATATTCGTATTAACGTGCAAAGCTGTCTGCCCATAACCGATAAGAGTTAAGACAGTGTGCTTTGGTATGCAAGGTCGGGGAGATACCGATTTTCATGACTAGGATTTGTGGAGCCATCGGAATGACTCATTTTGAGATAAAGATGTTTATTGCTGACCCTGTTAAGGATACATGGGGACAGGGAATGGGTGTACTTCAGTATCGATGGTGCCTTCAAATGTGACTGCATACTTGTATTTGCTTGTATTGTATATTTTCAGTTTCTCCTTGGCCAAGCCTTTTAATTGAACTACTCAGTATCGTCATCAGATCCAGTTTCTCACAATTCATCGTTGTTTCACAAATGAGTCCCCACATTACAAATAAAGACTTTCTGTAAATGTTTGTAGATCTGGGAAATGTCCATGGAGAGGAAGTGGGAGGTTTTGTTTCCTGTTCCTTGTTTCCTCGGTTACAGTTGACGTAGCAGATGGAGCCGCTGCACGTCCCTACTTGTCGACATAGCCCTTAGTCATTGTCTACGGAGTCCATGTCAAAAGACACGTCCCTAGAGCTGTTCAAGTTCTCAAACAGACGGTCCTTCAAGTGCTCTTTCCAGACACTTGGCAGCTGACCTTTTAATTCTGTTCAGAGTGAGGAGTGTGTGCAGTTTACTGATGATGTTGTCTTGAATTGGCGCAAACAAGAAATGGAAAAGCAACGGGTGAGTTAGTGGATGAATAAGAGCTGTCTCATCTGATTTGTCTCTGGATAAAAGTGATTCAAAATACATGTAATTTTGTTCTGGGATTGATTATGAATGCAGACGCAGGCACATTCTTTAGAAAGGCTTTGTTGCTGCGCACTTCACAATATTACAACAATGATGGGGGGAGGACATAAGGACTTTAAGCATAGTTTGAACAACTGACCATTTTGCTATTGGAGAGATTATCATGTGTATAAAGTAAGTTTCGATATGTTTTGGTCTAAAGTTGAGGTTCTTGTAAAGTTTCATCTTTTGAAAGTTAAATTGTGAAGTGATTCTAAATGCAACAGGAAGCATTATTTGAAGCTTTGTAGAGGAATCTCATCCAACAGTTTCCCATGGTCTGATAAACCTTTTCCTGCAGTAGCCAAAAAACACATTTGAACTTTTACTGACATTTTCAGGGGAAAAAACAACGTGTCCACTCCTTATCTGATTTCCTACTTAAAAGTGGAATGAAGTGAGTATACAGAGTATACGCTGAGAGGCTAAACTACACGGTATCAGACCCTAATTCAGTTTGGGTGATTTCCGAGGTCACCAAACATCAGCATTCGTATTCAGAGTGATGGAATAAATCAGCTCGTGAAGATATTCTTCACCACAAACACCTACTTCCTGACTCTATTTGACACTTGTAACAGATTGGTGGTCGGATTTCACATTCGAGTCACAGCATCCATGAAACCCCTACTTTTGAATACGCACATAATCACACACACAACTGACAGGTTGCTAAGCCCATAAAGGTGTCATAGAGTGATGCGAGAGTGTGATTAGAAGGTGTCAAATAATTCAGCTTCTGAAATAACAGTCGAAGTGTTACCGATCTGCCATTTTAAGCAGATGTGAATAGATAATGTCAGCACAATGTGGGAGAATGGGATGATTAGGCTGATAACGCTTTCTATGCTAGCTTTCACATTGGCATTCTGACTTAAACCCATAATTCATGCATCTCCTCATGTTGCCTGTCTCCTCGCACACTTTGATGTTTTCCCTTTCTCCTTGTCCGTCCATTAGAGAGCATTTTCCCCATTGGGTATCCTTTCATACGCCTACAGGCTCTCCAATATTTAATGGATGGAAATTGAGGATTTTTATCCACTCTTAGCCATCACACATGAACACAGCACAGCACACACAGTGAAACGAGTTTAGAACCATCCATGTAATATGAGCAATGGGCAGCTTTTATATAAACATAGAGGCTAATTTGCAAACTGGATCTGTACTTCGGGGACCATTCGGGGACCTGAACAACCAACCCCCAAAAGCCAGGTCCCCATGGACGGACCTACTGTTGCCTCAATTTCCAACTAACTTAATAATTGTCATGAAAAAAAAGTAAGCTGTGCTCTTTGTATCAGCAGCACAAACTGACAACAAAGGTACCTGATGAATATCCAGTGAGAGGCATTTGACCTTTGAAAGAGGCAGCACAATAAAAGATGCCATCATTTTCTATCTTTGAACCCGAGTGAGCTGTCAGATTGGATCTTGCTGGCACTATCATTTAACACAACGTGCGTCCCTCAATCATTCTCCACAGTGCCATGGTGGCCTGAAGAGTGAGACTCAACTCGTCGGCAGTCGTGGCAGTTTGATAGATAACATTGTGAGGGTGACATTGAAACAAACAGGCATTGTGACCGACAATCGTTCAGCCGACTGTTTGCCATCGCAGACACTGCATTAGCAGGACTTTAGATTTTCTGGAGAAACTCTGTCATTTACAAGGAGCTTTTATCGCCGTGACCACAGGTTGTGAAGAGCTCCAGTGGTACAGAAAGACGGAGCAGGAAGGGGAAGAGAGCGAAAAGACAGATGTGTCTGTACAGTATATTTCATTCTCTGATAAATCATCATCTCCATAGCTCAGAGATGGGCTATGGCATATTTGTTATGGGGTTTTAGCTACAGAAACCTCCATACGGCACACACTCGTGAGGCAAACTTGATACCATCAAAGAGATTTCTTTCCCTGCAAGTATCAAGTCTGTAGAATGGGATACGATGCAGGAATATCAAGACAGCCCGCGGAATTGGGTTGAAATTGCTCTTGAATAATACAGTCTGCGGCCATGAAAGTGAGATATAGAGACGGAGCACTAAAATGGATTTCTGCCGATATACAGAGGGTAGACATGTGACAATATGATCGCTGCCTGCATGCTTTCAAGAGGTGTAAAGTTGACCCTTGATTGCTCTTTTTTTTCTCCAAGCACACAAGGTCGGCTGGAACCAATTACTATTGTTTGGTATATAAAAACAGTGCAATTTTTGATATCTTTAAATTGCTTAGAACAAACCAATTCACAGTGGTATACAGCAATACACGTGAAACTAGCCAAACCTGGTATTTGAGAAGGTCAAACAGCTTGAAAGTTTGGATCTTCTGCTTTAAAAACGAATTCAAAATATATTTACGTGACTATTATAGCTGTTGTCGTTAATGAATTGCCTGATCCTTTCAGCTTAACCTAGGATTTTACATGCAAAGCCTTTTCTTTGAGCTTTCTCTCGCCTCTAATGTAGACATAAGGGTGCAACGCTTCAGACAACTAACCTCTAACCCACTTGGAGACATACTCATCATGATCTCAGTTTAAGCAGACACAAGACTCCAAGCCAAACATCTGGTATGGTAGTTCCTCCAGGAAACAGCCCACATGATAATTATCTCTGCTGGCTGAGTCCGAGACGTCCATGCTGCCCATGTCCTTTCAGCGCTTCACTGACTACTGCTTCTGCATGGTCCTGTGATTAAAGTAAATGAGGTCTGTGGGGTTGGATTTGTTTTTAAAATCAAGACGGACAGTTTTAGTAATCATCAATTAACTGAGTTTGTTTTTGATATAATATGATCCCTAAATCTGTTATTTTTTCTTTATGGGAAGCTGTCCTTGGTGCTGAAGAGGCTGCAAAGAGGCTTCTGCGGCGAGGAAAGTGATCTTCAGCTGAAGCAAAACATACTGAATGGAGCTAAATGACCATCGTATTTTTCTTTGTTGTCACGGTAACTTAACACTAACAAGCAGTTTGATGTAAGGAAACAGCTTGTATCAAGTAACCCAGAGTTATGATTTATGTTTTACTGTTGAGGAAAGACGCTCTTCATACTTAACAAAGACAGACATGTGACATCGTGACAAAATAATTGAAAAAAGACTAATTAATGATGACTGTTTTGGGATTTAAACATCTTAAGGGCTAATCAAGTTAATATTTGGTAGAAGCACATTTCTAGATGGCTATATCCTGTAGAATAAACAACTTGTTGAGAAGTGAAAGTTAGCAATTTAAGGATAAACCCTTTGCGATGAACCCTGTCGTTTTCAGTGGATCCTTAGACACAATGTACATAAACATGAACATTATACAGAAGGGTGGAAAACAGTATAAATATTTCAGTTAGAACAACTTTTCTCCTTCCAAGAATGTTTCAGCAGCCATTTACAAAGTTGTGACTTTGTTTGGCTCTGCCAGCTCAGTTACACAACACTTGAGATGAATCCTGCCTCCAGAGAAACCCTGCCACAGAATTTGGAAGTAAGTAAACTCTGATCTGCGTAACTTTGCAGAGAAAAGTGCATCCGACACACCTCCCTGTCACAGTGGATCAGGCCCCGGCCCAGAACCACAGACACATCCTATTTCACTGCACGTCTCAATTCAAAGCAGGCTTTTGAATCCTCCACCTCCCCCCACCAGTGAAAACCTCCCTGTCATGGCTTCTCATGAGTGTCTGACTTTACCTTTCCCACGCCTATAGCCGCTCCATCAACACCTTTCTCTAAACTAACAACAAACATGAACACATGGATTCAAATCCCTTGCTTGCTCATTGAGATGCAGAACACAACCTTTCACAGATGACGAACTTGATGAGATGCCTAACAGATGCTGCAAACGCTTAAGCCTTTTGTCTCCATACTTAAATCCAGAGCAGAACTATGAACCACTCTGTAAAGTCAACGTGCTGAGGATTAAAGGAGAACATTAAAAATGCTTAGTGTTCAGGGCAAAATCAACAATTTTGAGTTTTAGGGGGAAATGTGGTTAACACTGATGCATATTCATTGCATATCCAGGTGGGGAACTTTACAAACTGACCTTCTTGAAGCTTTGAAGCCAAACGTATCAGATTCCAATTTGAAAACTGTCTTTCTCACCACTTAGTACTTTTTCAAGGGGGTTTGGGGACCCCCTTGAAAACGAGATGGTGCATCTCAAGGGGTTTATCCCAATGAATAAACATTTATATATATAGATCAAAATAGAATAAGGCCTGAATTAAGCCAAAAAACGCAAATCACCATGACTTTGTTCCATATAATTACAACTGATACAGAATTAAAATGTGTTTCTGTTGGATTTCAGCTCTAATTACAAGAGAAGTGGAGTTGTACGTAACAGATTGTTTAATGCAGTTTGAAGAGACTAAAGCTAAAGACAACATCATGCAGGTGCGTCTCCAGTGACGACTCTTACATCGGCAGTAGAAGTGTAGTTCCTATTGATCCGAGTCTGATTGAACAGCTCAGTGACTGGGGTCTTTGGCTGGAGGAGCGAGTGCCCCCTGAGGGAGATAAACAGGGCTGCAGACACAGAGTGACAGAGCTGCTGCACTATCATGGCACAGGGAGGAAAGAGGAAGCCTTTTCCTCTGCTCAGCTCGGATCACACAGGGCTGACTCTGGACTTGTACTGAGTCTGAAGGGAACTGGCTCGGTGGGAGGGACATGCCTCTGAGAGCAATTAGGGGGCCAATTACTTTCTTCTTATGGAGGACGGCATGTCATGGCTCGCCAGCTTCTCTTTGCGATTCTTCCTGACAGCCGTCCCCGGCAACAATCTACACTGACGCTTTCCATTTTCCCGACTCTGGGTAGAAAGCGCTGCAGCTGGAAAAACTCTAAACAACAACACAAAGAGGAAGTCTAGAGGGGATGCTAATCCACCACTATCAATGCGTTTGGCAGCTCCCCAGGATGCACTGAATAGATCCATAATGAGGAAATGAAGCATAAGCAAAAGCAGTCAATTGTCTTTAGCTGTTTACCACCCTGTCAGTTTTGGCCTGATTTGTCTAAATGTTTTATTAAAATCAGGACACTTGAACATTTTAATTTAATTAACTAAGCATGGGTGCTATTTGATAATACAAATTATGAGACGTGACAATGTGAGGCAGGGTGTGCTGCTGTGATAATTCTTATTTTTGGTAAACAGCAGGAGATTTGGGAGGTGGAGCTGCATGGAGGGATATTTTCCCAGTGAGACGTCTCAGCAGAGAGCCAGTTTGGCACCAGCTTAATGCCAGTCAGCCTCCACTGGGCAAACAGTTGTGTCATTCAATTGGGGCCCAATCGGATCAGACAGAGAAGAGGCCGGCACACCGCCGCCACACGGAGCCAAACTCAAGGGCCCAGCGGAGGTCAGAGCACACAGAAACACGCCGTCCAAACCCTCCCTGCTGGTCCCCGACTGACAGGACTCGTGTGGCGACAGCATTAGGCTGCAAAGTAGCATTAAAATGACACTTTCACACACATTCCTTTTCACTTTTCAAGGTCTGAAAATTAATTGTCTAACTTTTCCAAACTCGCAAGTACATTCTGAAATCATTAAATAAAGACAGTGAGGCATTCTTAATGATCACATATTTGTATAAGTCCCGAGAGTCTATTTTAATGTCCCCGGAGTCTTTTCTTAAAAAAGCATCTGCTTATTAAACACCCTCATCTTGGAATAATCCACAAGGCAGAGTTTATTAAGGGCCATAGGCATTCAAACACTGCATTCAACAAACAATTGTTGACTGTAACTTAAGCAACCAAGCAAGGCTATCTTTTCTTCGTTTTGTTTCTGTTGTTCGGGTAGTGTTTTATTCTCTACATGTCCTTGTTATAATCTGACTGTGTTTGTTTTCATGTTAGCAATTGACGCTGCGATTCGGCCATGTCTCTCTCTAAATAATGTGTCTCAAGAGATTCCTCAGTTAAATCAAGATCAAATGAAGAAACTAATTATTTCTGACAATACCGCTGCTGCTGCTCATGCTCAGCTTAAACCTGCTCTAGTTTCTTAGTTCTCATACCAGCCAATGGTCACTCTTGCCTTGTGTATTGATATGTTTTAAGTCAATGTGCTACTGTTTGTATTTCTCCCTATAGCACTTAGGATAGGATTACTGTGCACCACCAGAAGCAGCAATGCACCTATTATTCCTATAACCAATTATGAACAAAATACAGCTCCTCTAATATATGTTTGTCTGACATAATGAATAATACATATTCATTAAACTGTGAATAACAGGCATGCATGCATTACTTCCATTTCTTGAATACACAGCACTAAGCATAATAGCCGTATAGCTTTCCAACCCTTTTATATAAAGGCACAGACAACAACAATTATGGGAATATAAAGTGCCTTTAAACTACTGTTATTAAATATGTATTTTCACCCTCAGGTTTCTCCAATTCTTACATTTCTTTCTCCAACATTTGTTTAATTAACAACACATGCTCTCTCGCCCGCCCCCCCGTCCCGTCCCGTCCCGTCCCGTCACGCTCTGAATACGAGGCTGCAGCTCCCTTTTCTCCTCCTCCCATCAGCCTGAGAGCTTTTTAACTCACATCTCGCTGCGTTCGAACCTGTCCAGCTCCACCAGGGGGACCCTGGAGTACATGAATGAAGGGACTGGTTTGCTGCAGGCAGAGCTGAAATTGGTCCATTACGGAGCTCCATTTGAGATCGGTGTAGGAGGGAGTGGCAAGGCCAAGCGCTAAAGGGTTTTCCCTTTTTTTGCTTTCTTCTGTCTCTTCCATTTGTAGTCTGAGCACTACATGTTACACATTGTGACCACCAGGCCTACAGTCAACGTTTGGGAACATGATGCAGGAGAGTACTTTATTGAATATTTGTTAATAATCAATCAATTATCACATGCATCATGTTGAAAAACTCAAGGTATTGTTTTTTTTCCACACCTCTAGTATGAAAGTATGACAAATGAAAGGTACCTGTAAGAGCCATTTAGGCACATTATTTTATGGTAATGAATTATGGTTTTGTGAGCCAATTGAATAACTATGAATTATTATTATACTGTTTTTGAAACGTGTTATCTTGCTTATGGACAGCTCTAGTCTATGTTTTGTTATTATTTATAGAAAGCAATCGTATGGGCGTGCTCAGGTATAAATGACGCTGACATCATGACACAGCAGGAAGTCTAGAGAGGAAGTTGGAAAAAGTGTTTGACCGCACACATCCATAAGACCGAGGGATCTTGTTTGTTTATTTGTTTAAATACCGTGCAAATGTTGCATGTCAGCAGTGGGCCACCAGCTGATCTATTGAACCTCTCAATAAAGCACCTGAATGGAACGAGCAAGTATCTGACTTCTTGAATATACGCGAGTCAATACTCAAACTCGCCTCCTAGACTAAGTGGCCTTTGAACATTCATTTTCTTTTGGAAAATTGACCACTACAGTACCAAATAAAGACACATTCCAACTCTTGTATTCAGCCATCTGACCTTGTATTATATCGGTCTTGTAATAGAATGACTCATAAAGATTTTTACCTTGTTGAACAATATCTCCTTAATCACTTTGGTCCCTGTGACTTAAGTAGAAAATAGGAATGGAGCGAGTATGATTAGCTCAAATGGAATGTATGAAATTGCCGCTGATAGTGCATTCAGCTCTGACTGGCCGTGATTATAAAGATGGATCGCCTCTTATGTCGAGCAAAGAATTATTTTATTACTGCACGTTAAGCCCTCCAGCTGCTGTATGAAAGCCCCGTTCATCCAGCTTGTTCTTCACTTTCATTACACTCATTGAAGTACAACAGAGAATCCGCCATCATGCCTAATCAGGGACGTGAAAACAACTTTATCTAACCACACAAAAAGGCACATAAGTGGCATAGTTGTTCCCCAGATTTGCCATCTGTGTTAAGCGAGGGGATCAGGAGAAAGACGAGGATTAACAGCTGGACGAGGATATAAGAATAAATGCTCTCTTGGAGATATTATCTATGAATGAAGAAGATTTAAACGATGTAAGCCCTGCACGAGCTATATGTGCTGATGCTGAGGAGCATACAATCAGGCAGCATTGTAGTTCAAGTGGCACCCTCTCCTTCACAATCATCACGCAAATGGAGATGCTATTTACTGCGATTTATTTCCAGGGATCTAGAAAAAGCGATATTATATATGCTGCTGAGTAATCAACTGTGTAAAATATAATTGTTGTTTCCCTGCACTAGCTCACTGAAAACCGTGAGAAGAAAGAGAAAGATCGAGGTCAGCCCTTCAACTCCAAGGCGTTGTCTGCTGAAATGAAAGCGGCCATTCTCTATAATGAGTGCACGCAGGTAAACAGAATAAATCAACATTACCGGACAGGAAAGCTTTGAGGTGGCTCACTGTAGGGAGAGAGAGAGGCTGCAGCTCAGCATTAGTCAGATACATAGGTGATTTATAGGAGCCATTAATGCTGAGGGGCAGCGCACACATCTCATTACACAAGTTAGATTGTTTATAGTTGGCATAGAAGCTGTGCCTGCGCTGTTATTCATGAGCTATTCAATCATATATGGCTGCTTATGATTCATCATGTCTAGCCCTACCCTTAAACCTTTCCGTCAAACTGAAGATGTGAGTGGGAAAGAAAATAAGGAAAACTTGCAAAAAGGGCATCATAGCGTTATACTATGACTTGGCATAAGACTTGCTGCCTCAAAATACCCACCCCCATGTTTGATCATGTTTATTGTCTCCAGCCATCTGCAGCTGATAACCCTTGACTGACCAAGCTGTTAGTTATCTCATGAGGGAGGGCAGGGAAATATCGCTAAGAAATGACTTTCCTGTACGAAGGCACTACTGCGAGCGAGAAGCAAGAGGGGGCAAATCTACTCAGGATGTCAGGAATGATGTACTGATTGATTACAAGAGGTTTGCGAGACAGCTGTAGTATTAACGCAGTTGTGATCCGTGACTCACTGCTATAGTAATAATATAACGTTTTACTTTTGCCTCATGGAGAACTAGAAAACTAAAGGAAATGGATGAACGTGTGCTACTGAATACAACGTTGTGATTTTATCATGTGAGGAAGAATGTACAGAAGCCAAGGGATCAAAACACCAAATAGGGAAACAGCAGCTCGACACTGTTGCTTCCATTCAGCCGAATGTGTCCCCGTGACATTTAAGGGAATTAGATGGTGTTAGGAGAAATGACAACTGCTTTGTCTCTGTTAAAGAGCTTAGCCGAGACACGGGGAACAATTCTGTATAGCTCTCACATGAGCAGTGAAAGCATATAGGAGAATCTGGGCTTATCTGGTGGTACTTGACTGTGACACCAGCTGGGGGGCAAATTCATGTCAATGAGTCTGGCTCAATGGCAGTTTCTCAATCTCGAGGATACTGGCTTCCAAGCCAATATTTCAAGGATGCTACGTCATCGAGTGCCGCCGAAGGACTGTTCCAATGTCCAGCATACTTGGAATTCCACCGAGGTCGCGTCCTTGGTTTGGGGGAAATTTCGAGGCTGCACATGGGTAGACTTCTCATCCTTAAAATCCCCACAATGCTTTGCGCACGGATCAATTTCAAAAACCCTTGCGGAGAATGGCTGAACCGACGCAGCACACATTTAAATGTAAGTATGTAGTGGCGTAGAACATGTGTTGGTAAATATGTTACTTTGCTACATTTGTTATCACCAAAAAGGTGTTCCGTGAAAGTAAAGCAAGTTCATAATTAGATAGACATCGTGAGGTATTTATTTTCGGTACAGTTTATGTTGAAACCGTTAGAGAGAGTAGCACACTTGTTAGCCTGTTCCATTCTTCTTCGTTTTCCGAAGCCGTGGCTTGGAAGCATACGTGCTTTGTTTCTGAAGGAAGTGACTTGGAAGTACGCGACTACCAAGCCAGCATCCTCGAGATTGAGAAACGGTCACTGTTTCCTTCTAGATTCAGTGATGTCACGTTTCCATACACAGGCTGCTGTTGCTTTGAGAGGGTTGTTGAATACAAGATGATGTTTCCTGCTTTTCTCTATTTAATACCTTATTAAAAGAATATCTTTGGTTTGTGGACATTGAAAAAGACCTTTATGGACCAAACGATTCATTGATAACCGTTAGTTGAAATGATACTAATGTAAAACCATCACTAAAGCTTCCCAAATCTGACAAATTCTGATCATTTACTATTAATTTGAGCATTTACGTTGTGTTTTTTTTATAAATATGAGATCATCTGAATAATATAAGCAGGAATATCCTCAGCAAATGCTTTGATCTTCAGATATTATGATCCGCTACTACGTTTTAAACAAAAGGACATTTCTGTCTAATTGGACTACTCACAACATCCTCCAGCTGCCTCCAGATGTGTGCTGGTTCCTCCATAAATCTGCTACTAAATTGGCCTGATTATCATGTGAATGAGGGTGTGCGTGTGCGTATGGGTTTGTATGTGTGTGTGCGCGCCCTGTCCTGACCTTCAGCTGTGGGCCAACAGTCCTCACTGATCAGGCAAAGGGGAACGGACTGTCAGCTCTGCTGGGTCCTCTGTCAGGTGTTGACATGCTGCATAAACATCGAGTGAGGGGCCGGGCTGACCCGAGGGGCCGAACCCGGCGTGAATAATCTGGAGAGTCACTCAGAGGAGAACAACTTTGACTGGGCTAAATCTGTAAATAAAAGTGAAGGACATATACACCCGGAAGGTTTACCCGCTGTTTTTTGCAGCAGAATTTCTATATTTTACAACAAAACAAACACAAGTTGTTATTGACAGAGTTTTTTTTTGAAATGCTGGAAATGTCTGTAGAAATATGATTTAAAGCATCTAAAAGTCCGAAGTGATGTCTCAAAATGTATTTTTTTGTTAGATATATATTCAAGCACATTTTTTACATTTTAAATACAATTTTAAATGTTGCAACTTGTGCATGAAAAGTTACTTTAAAAGTCAGTTGAGGCATAAAAAAGTGTATTGTGCGATTTCTTTTGTCTAAAAAAGTTAGTTTACCATCTCATGTTTTTTTATTTGATTATTTTTAAATCCACCTGTTGATTGGAATTCCATTATATGAAATAGTTTGATAAAATGCAACACAAGTGAAAATACCAATTTCCGGAAGAAAAAAAAAGTGAAATATTTAATGAGAATAGATTGACTGTTTTGTGATTTATTCAAATCAATTGAGCCCACTGTAAAGAGCAGACCTATTTTGGATGACTGACACATTACGATTGGTCTATTAGCCTCAGTAATGCCATTAATGTCTGCCATTATGAATCAGGCTTGATGGTCTGTGATTGGCTGCTATAGCATATATCCGTTCAGATCTAAATCAATGAGCTCCACTTTTTAAAAAGGACTCCAACAGATGTGACCTTTGAAGCATCAAAGTTACCGTAATTACAATTGCTTAAGACTAATTATAAAAAATAAAAACCTGGCACCGTAATGCTCGGATCCTCGCACAGCATCAAACCTTCTCACTCACACACAGCTGGACACATTAATTATTTAACGAGGTAAGTTCTAGTGATCTGTAGATAACATAGAGGACCTCAGGTCTTTATGTACCGAGGAAAATGAATCCTATCCTATCCTGTAATTATGGATGTGGACACTCATTACCCACAAGGGAGAACATTGTGTGCCTGTGCTGTCTCTCTTGCCCCATTAGTGCTATGAAAACACACACACACACACACACACACACACACACACACACACACACACACACACACACACACACACACACACACACACACACACACACACACACACACACACACACACACACACACACACACACACACACACACACACACACACACACACACACACACACACACACACACACACACACACACACACACACACACACACACCTCCGTCAGTACACAGAGAAACTTCCTTATGGTGATTCAAAGGTCCTCAGCAGTATCTCAGCCTCAGCATAAGGTGCTCTCTAGTAAACGTCTGGATATAAAAATGTGCTTTTGATGGTTTCCCAGAGAAACAGTGGTGTGTGTTTTCTCAGAGGCGGTTTGCCACGCCTGACATGATCCTATTTTGAATGGTCCTCTGCAGTAATAAGGTCATTTGTCTTGTGCAAAGGAGAGAGGATCTATAGGTGTCATAGGCTGAGCTGGAGATAAATGTGAACGGCTAAGACTGTGGCCGGGAAAAGAATGGACGCAGTCAAGCCTTTCCTATCTCAGCTTCAGTTTATAAAAAAAGCGTCTGGAAACAAAAAGAATGCAATTAAAATCTCTGAATCGTCTGTTATCCAGTTTCTTCTGCAAAACATTTAGCTTTACGGGGAATATGATCTTTTGTAGGCCACATTCTCGCTCTCTTTTCGTTTTCTGTGTTGTATATACTGTCATAACTTATTTATTTCCAGCCAAAGATCTCTTGAAAATGTTTGGTTGGATAAAAAATACATTAAAAAAGTTTGCTCATACTGAATAGTTCCATTTGTTTAGGATGGTAAGAAAGTCAATACCAACAACTAGAGTGGAAATGACTGGTCGATTAATCGTTTAATTGTTTGACAACAAAGATATTTATTTCGATAATCTATAGTTTAGTCATTTTTCAGCAGAAATAGTCAAACATACTGTCCGATTGCAGCGTATCAAATGTCAGTCATTTCATTGTAAGCTAAATATTTTGGGGTATTTGGACTTTTGGTTGAATAAAGAAAGACATTTGAGGACATCCGTGTGGATCTAGGAAGAGATAATGGCAAATCTTTTGTCTTTCGTAGAAAAAACAAATATCAGTCATTTGCAAAACAAAAGTAAAAAATATCTGCTGATTAATCGGTAACGGAAATAGTTGCTGCACTAATCAAATGTGGCTCTCCAAAGTAAAGCAAACTAGACCAACCCCAGGATTTGACATGACATTGTTGTCCTTGGTTTGGACAAACAAACCAAACTGCAGCTTTCAAAGTGCCCTACATCTCAATGGGCTTCTAGATGCTTTATACTAGAAAAAAACGAAACAAAATAGGCTATCTGTAAACAAAGCGGAATACTTTCTGTTCAAAACCTCGAACCAAATGGCTCCTTGTGCTTCTCCTTATTTCACATTACATGTAGTGCTTTCCTTTTTCAACTAAAGCTCTTCTTCCTCTAATAACAAAGTGCACACAAATGGGTTGTTCAGTCGGCGCTGCTAACACCTCCTCCATCCTTCTTGTACAGTAGATGGCTCCTTCTCCTCACCGTACAGTTGATACAGTGCTGCTGGAGGTATGAATAGACTCTCCGACCTGTAGCCTCAAAGCATTTCTTCACTCGCCTGTTCATCGTCACACACTCGTCTTCATGTTAGAATCTTCTTGGATCAGGCGGGAATGAGTGTTTTCACAGCTATAGTGGGAATCCGATTATCATACAGGGATCACAGTCGTCATGGAAACCAAGGATGGTGCATGGTGTTAAGCCAGCCCTTACACATCCCAGAACATTGGGAATTAGTGTGAAATTTCAGCTCCCTTAAAATAAAGATGTGACAAATTCCGTCTTTTGTATTGGGAGATATTCTCAAGCGTCTGACCGTGTTTGTGTTTTTTTAGCCTGCAAGTTTGGCATTCATACAACCTGTCGCTTACTCTAGTTGTGATATCTTAACACAGAGCTAGTATTTCAAAAGTAAAACGGTGCAGTGCTGATTCACAGAGGAATAATCAATACTCTTAGGGTGTCAGGAAATTAATAATATTTGAAAGGACGGTGTGATTTGGTGCAATGTAATAGTTTAATCAAAGTTCTTGGCTTTAAATTGTCTCAGTGAATATATTAAATATAATAAATAACACTCCTATCAGAAAACATTGATTACATTTGAATTCTGTTTTCTTGCCGTCAGCCTGGAGGTGGAAGGGAGAACAGCTTGCCAGTCATTTATTTTTATAATTGCACAATGATTATTAATGTCTAAGGAACATTTGGGAAAGAACAGGCTGTAACAGCTGCTGCAGTCAGGACATATTGCAGGACAGACTCCAAACTGAATCATGTTAGAGTACCTTAGTCCCGCCATTTCCATCAATTTATGCCACATGTTTCCTAACAACAACCAAACAGATCGAATCTGCTTTCAATCAAGCCCATTTTGGCCAACTTAGAGTAAACATAGACAGATGCAGACACAGCATGGCTACTATGGCAAATGTAGGCCGGAACAAAGCATTTAAATGACCATAAATATGCAATTTATTTAGTTAACGCCTCTTCAAGAAGTGCTAATGACTAATGCATATGAAAGCTGCAGAGCAGGGTGATCATTTAATATCATGGTGGAATTGACCTGGTATGGT
Source organism: Notothenia rossii (assembly GCF_949606895.1). Classification (NCBI taxonomy): domain Eukaryota; kingdom Metazoa; phylum Chordata; class Actinopteri; order Perciformes; family Nototheniidae; genus Notothenia; species Notothenia rossii. Next base: position 51,023,685 of record NC_136908.1, on the reverse strand, counting down.
ATCCCTATCTTTATTCATCAATACTTACATTTTATAAACAGGACAACGTTTTGTGAGAATCTCTTCTGACTGAAGAAAAAGAAACATGCTGCCGCCCACAATACGACCAGTGTGTAATGTTTGAAGGGCTGGGAAGTCTGAGGGGACTCTCTCATGTTTCTTGGAGAGTGGTCCAGAGAGATGGAAACAATGCTGTGAAGAGGAGATGAAGAGAGAGGACAGCCATCTGCGAGCTGCAGAAAACTTCTGAGTGGAACGTTTGTTTCACACCTCTCCGTCTCTCTCTTTGTCTCCTTTCTGTCACCGGTATCTACTCTTCCTTTCCTTCCATCCTCCTGCATTCCCTTGGCAAACAGGAACTAACTTGACTCAATGAAAGCCTGTTGCAGCTCTAATTTATAGCAGCTTATCAATGTGGATAGCCTTCCTGTTTATTACCCTCTAAAGACATTCCTTGTCCACACATTTAAATTAACCAAGAATGACTAGAATTGCTTCCTTGAAGTTGCACTTCGTCTTCGCAAACCAGTCGAGTTACATTCCAGTACATTTCAGTCAGCTGACGCTTCAATCCAAACCAACTTACAATCAGTCATTTGCTGTAACCCTGAAGATACAAACTCAAAAAGCAAGAATCCTGCAAGTGCATTAGATTTCAATAAGCCAAACCATTGTGAGTGCTCCTGCATTGGCTTCAAATAGGGAACACATTTCTAAGTGCTACGTACAAAAGCGAGTTTTTGGTATTATATACTTTTTGGCAAAGGTGCAGAAAGGTGGGTTTTCAGTCTGCGATGGAAGATGTGTTGCAGTTCTCACATAATCATTACAGGTACAATATGAATTATTGAGGTAATGACAAAAACCTGTTTCTTAGTGTCACAGTGACCTTGTCCGTTGACCCACATTCCTTTGAGCCAAAGTGAGCGGCACATAGGAAAGTATTAGATTGCATTCCAAAGAATTGGTCTGAAAACACAAAACCACAGCTGATACTGAGGCATAAAACAATCTAATCTAGATTCCCACAATGTGTAGTCAGAAATGAATTTGTAATTACCTCCTGGGTTAAAAAGTCACCAGTTATGGACCCAAACATCCATTATTCTCCTGTCATCCAAGAGCGGTGTGCAGAGGCAGAAATTGGTAAAGCACACTGACGGGATGAAAGCAACATGATGCATTTAATCATTAGAGGGACAGTGTCCAGGTCGCTCATTTACTCAGGGCGGAAATGCAACCGAGGGGTCGACCCTGAACCCTCGACCCCCCCCCCATCAGCTTGAACAGTGCAGCCTCGAGGCCACAAACAACGCTCAATGTACACGTGCGTACAACAAAAGACTCGGAGCGCTGACACAGAAGAGGATGCAGCTCAGTTTCTGTGCGAGAGTTATAATAATGCGCACACAGACATGATAGGATGTCTCCTGGATGCTCAGGGACAAACAGATAGGCCTGGATGAATGAAATCAATGTGGTAATCAATAGAGTGGTGCCCGGTGAGCATTAAAAGCTCAGAAGAGTCTGAGTTTTTAAGAGTTAAAGGACCTGACTAGTAAGGTCCTTGACCAGCACGATGAGCGTCCTCAAGAAGGAAGATAAATCTCAGTTTGCTGCCGCTTCAAGCGTTCTTTTTAAAGCCACACATCAAAGGAAACAGAATGTAATCAATTCAATCAGTACAGGGGTTAATGAGGGAGGTTTGAAAGTCCCTGTAAACCTACATTTATATATTTATAAATGTTTCACTTCTACTTTAGTTGCATTTGTCCGTCTACATTTAAACCAATTTACTGTATAAAGTGGTCCAAAAAGAATAAGAGAAAAGTCAAATGTGGATGTATTTCTGCATGAACTGGCTGGCACCACTCTCTGCGCTCTAAGGTTAGATTCCCTCCTTAGTGCCAGTCAAGCTTACTAGACCGTGATGCTAGCTGGAGTGATTGATGGACCAAAGGGAGAAATGCAGGAGGGGGTATGATCCGTGCACCGGAGAGGAAGTGAGAAGCTGCCACTGATCAAACTGGTGCATTTGCTCTTTTCACTCATTTCATGCCACGTTTCTTAATAAACACAAACAGAATTTGGCTAAATTAAGTAAATATAGACAGCTGCAGAAACAGCACGGCTAAGACAACACATGCCTGCGAGAAGATTTTTTTTTCTTAACCAGAATTAGGGCCTCATCAAGGAGCGCTTATGACTAAAGGATGTGGAAGCTAAAGTGCTGGGGCATAATTCAATATTATTTGTGCATTTATATTTGACTGGTATTGTATTTGTGAACCTTCTAACCTCTACAAACATCCCATTTTGAGTGAGAATCTAGTCTGACTTAATACTGACTGGTGCTTTCACTCACAGCTATTAAACCTCCCACACAATCCACTCTCCTTTCTTCAGATGGGAAGAATAACATGACTGACTTCCCATTTTGTTTCCAATTACAGAGCCGTTGTTAAACACTGACCTCCTGCACCTTGTTTCCCTTTCCTTGCCAGTGTCTGCGTTGTATTAATATTTGTCACTTATGATACATGCACATATTCAGTGATTGTTTGCTAAACTAATTTGAAAAATGTCATTACATGTAAATCAGCATGCGGCACCTTGTAGCAATTTCCAAATACTGGAGTGGCTCCTTTTAGACATAATAACAGTTTGTGCTATAATGATGAAAGACAAAGAATTATCCATTTAACTCTTCACCACCCAAATAAGCTCTTTGAATGACAATTATGTTTTATTCTTTTCAACAAATCACAAGTCCATTTTTTTAAACGTTTTGACTAAGACACTGTATGTGAACTCCATTATTTCCTTCGGACATTATGATCAGATTGCAGACATCATTGTTTCATTAAAGACTCAGAAGTTTTGAACAGGAGAAAATGGAAATGGTCTTTCGGCCATTTCTTTTATATTCCTGGTTCTCTAGTGAGCATTTCAAGCAACAAGAAGGTGTGTGTGGGATTAAAATAAACTATGGTGTCCACGTTCAATTTGAGAAAAGAAGCCAGTAATCATTCTTTCAATCAAATGCCCATTACTACGAATAGCCCAAGGTGACCACATGTTTTAAAGCAGGAACCAGCCAATGCTTGCAAAACAGTTTAGGGTTGCTTTTTCAATTCAAATGTTTAATCACTCACTCAATCAAATCCTAAATCAGCAAACAAGATATAAAAGAGACGTGAACACAAATATGGATATCAAAATACCGTATAGAAAGAAAGCGACTAATTGAATATGCATTCCTAACACCAACAGTCAGCCCAAGAACAACAAATATTTCTGCTTCTAAATGTTCTGCTGCTTTTAAATGCATCGTAATACCAATGTGTTTGTGAGATCTGCCCTCTAAGAGTAGTAACACCGTTTCTCTTGGCCCCTGCACTTCCTCACTTCACTCCCCAAGGCTCTGTTGGTGGAAACTATCAATTAAAGGAGAATATTCAGTCAAACTCAAGCCACGATAATCCATGTGAACTTCGCTCTCTCTCTCTCTTTTTTATCAGTGTATCCTGGGTAATTTGTTCCTCCTGCGGGTCTATGATATCAAGAGCCAGAGAGGTTACTTATACTGACAGTAATGGCACAGAAAGGGGTGGATAGCGGGCTGGCTGTGGTGGAAAGACACAGGGGAGAGGAAGAGTTGATTTACACTTTATAAACGTTTAGTAGTATCATTTCCCTTCCACAGGTTGTTGGCGACGGTTAAACAGCCTCCATCGTCAGTGTTTTCGCTTCTTGGGATCTTTACTAACATTAACATGCAATGAACCGTGTGAGAGATGATAGACGATGATTAACACAATATGTTTGCTGGAAGAGCAGATGGTTGGCTTCAAATGTACTGGAACAACTCGCTACACCCCCAAAGAAAACTCAGTCACGACTTCTGGCGGAAGGTGAAGGTGATGACGGATGAATCAGTGCCGTTAATCACAGTCATCTCACACATCGCTATATCTCCGCACAAACACACACCTCCACTTTTCTCCTCTGATCTGAGAGCAGGTGATGTGAAATCGGGCGGAGAGATAAAGGAATGGAGAAAGTGGAATAGAACTGCTTTAACATTTCACTTTTATTTCTCTGCCACTTCATCCTGGCTTTCATCACAAAGTGCATGTGTTATGGGCAGGGGGGGGGGGGGTTGGGGGGAAGGCACTGATTGCATTTCATCAGGCTTTCAAACCTTGCTTCTGTGCAAGTCCTCACCAAACTTCTGCAGGGTAAAAGGTGAGTTTACGCTCACACACAGAGCACTGTGCATGACCCACGAACAGGAAGACACTTGAAAAGCTGTGAAATGTATCCGCTGCTTCTCTCTTCCTCAGACTTGCAATCATGAGGACATGAATCCCAGCTTTGCACACGAATGCAGCGCTCATTTGCGTGGGTGTTTTTTTTTCTTTCTGTGCAAGCCATGTAAGTGTGTTTTGGCCATAGTGGGCCTTCTCCATGGGCTAGCTGATAATACACTCCTGAGTGGACGTCTAAGAGCAGTGATTACCCCTACATTTAGCGAGCCTGCTCTCCTTCAGGGCCTGTCGATGCACCAAAGGACAGAGTTTGGAGAAAATGCCTGATTTGAAGATAACCCCCTGGCCTCTTCCTGTGAAAGCCTTTTAACATGATGGATCCTTTAATTGCAGCAAACCAGGATTGACTGGAAGGTTACGGAGAGATAGTGATACCGCCAGCCCTGGGACATAGAAAAAGGGAACCGCTGGAAATCACATTCTTTAGAAACACTTGCAGCGTGAGTGCAAGACAAAGACTTTGGTTTGTCCTTGATGTTACAGGGAACATCTAAGATTCTGATCAACAGTAACCAACAAAAGAGGAGGGCAAACAGTGGAAATTGGTTTTTGTTCACCAAACATGAAGGTCAGTTCAGACACATGCTGTTCAGAGGAACAGTTTGTTTTGTGTGTCCACAAAAGTCTCCACAGTGCTAGCATCCTGTGGGCTGGTTAATGGGTTTATATTCCCATGCACTTTTTCTTTTAGGATTGACCACATAATGAATTCATCCGTACAAACTTTTCTTGTCTTTAAATAATCTCAATTTGCACTTTGATGTGATTTTATCAAAAAGTAGGGATCTTTTCTGCTCATCATCCGTCTGACCCAGGAAATGATATTGTATAAATGTCTCTCCATTCATTTAAACTTTGATGGGTTTAAAGGCTGAAACTTTTTCATCAATTACTTTGGATCTTGAAAAACGTCCTTCCAGGTGAAGCAAAGGAAGAGATTGGACAATGTATAATAGAAGACAGGATCCAGTTCAATATGTTATGACCATGAAACTAATGAAAGTGATGTTCATAGTTCTTATCCTTTTCCCCACCTTTCTATTACCTTTATCTCACATTCTGTCTAACACAAAACAAGGCTTTGCTTGATGCTTCAACTACTGAAAAAACTGTAGGTTGTTGCTATGCAACAGTTAAATATGTTTGATGTGTGCTATTTTCAAGTTTCCTTTAACCTGCCAGTAACCTGTGCACTGAGTGCTGTAAAGAATTTGCACTTTCAAGGCGCTGTCAGTTGTCTGTACACAGAGGTCTCTTCTGTGCCGTTAGAGGAGAGGAGGCACAAAGCTGCTCCTCTCTTGCTCAGGTTGCAGCAGACAGCACCCTGATTTACACATCGCAGTGACAAGGACGACAGCCGCGGCGTGCCGAGATGGAAATGATATCCTCGCCACCCTGCTTCCTTGATCCCTCTCTTCCCTTTAGGCACTCAACTCTGCGTGTGCCCCACCTCCTGCATAAGGGCTCCTCTGCAGGGAGCAGGGTTTAATGATGGAGGGAGGACTTGAAGAGCAACTAGCAGATGCAGAAGAAATCTCTGTGGGCAGCTCAGAGGGGAACATTCCCTGTGTGGTTGACTCAGAGAAATGTTCACTGTCCAGCAGTCTGAAAACTGTTGAAGCGGCCACATACATTATGTCTGTTCTCAAACTGGTACAGAACCCCGTTTATTAGCTCTGGCAAACACACAGCCAAGGACATCTCATCATCTAATATGTGAGAACAAATGACCACACCTTAGATTTCTGGCACTGACAGTTAAGGGAAGAAATGGAGGCAGGGCAGAGAGGAGGGGACTGAACGGATGGATGCCTCCCAAGTCATGACATCGCAAGCCTAACAAACAGGCAAACACATGCATGTGTGTTCTCAGACCATGTTATTAACACACCAGCGGAAAACACTTAACTCATGCCTATTCAATTATGCTAATGCATACATATACAAATGACCCCGCTTGGTTATTAGCCGTCTCAATTAGGGGGCATGTGTATGGGGGTGCAGAAGAGAGAGAGGAGTGACATGTGGTGATAACAGCAGCTTCAGGGTGAGACTTGTGCAGCTCTTATTGCTTCTGTGGAAGGGGGCCGGAGACCCTCTGTACTTGGGGGACATGCAGCGAGGCACAAAATCAATGTCATGCTGAGTCTTTTTTTGCATATGTGTATGTGTGTATGTGTGTGTGTGTGTGTGTGTGTGTGTGTGTGTGTGTGTGTGTGTGTGTGTGTGTGTGTGTGTGTGTGTGTGTGTGTGTGCGCGCTAGGGAACATGCATGAACAGAAGCAGCCATTTATCTTTCCAGCTCCCCCTAGTGTGTTAATGCAGTGCAAGGCTACAATCAAGACTTCCTGTGAGCGCCATCACCGCTGATCAGAGAGCAGTGTACAGTGCGCTTTCATCCAACAGCCTTTACAGAAATAACACGTTGGATTTCACACTCTCTTACTGTGTTAACCGTTATTACACACAAGATGAAAGATACATCCAATTCATTTATGAAACGGGTGACTTGCAACCAGCTGCAGGACAAACAGCCCCAGATAACTAAAACAACTTTATCGTATCGATGAGTGTACAATATTTCTTATCATGGGCCTATGATCTTAGCATGCTTTGCACGTATGTACATACTAAAACCATGCATTCAAATCAATAAAATGGTTCTTCAAAGCCATAACTGACTCCCAATGATTTATAGTGTGAAATGAAGCATATATATAGACATTTTTATTCATTGAGATGCACCATCTCGTTTTCAAGGGGGTCCCGACAATAGCAACAACTTACAGACATACATAAACAAAAAGACAAAATGCAAAACATGACACACAAGACAAACCCATACAGTCTGTTAAGTGAAATTCAAGCAATGCACACAATCATTACAATTTGAGACAGTCGAGCAAATCAGTTTCATCAATATCAGTTAATAACAAGTACAGACCAGTTGAAAGTGAGATAACAATGCATGTTTAAATATACCCAATGATGCAAGAGATCTAATAGCAGCAGTTAAAGTATTCCAGTCTGTTGGGGCTTTGAACCTGAACGCTCTTCTGCCAATCAATTTTTTAGCAGAGGGGACAGAGAAATAAATCTGAACAGAATATCTAACTTGATGATTTGAAGAGTAGGGTACGAAATACTGCTTTAAATAAGGGGGATAGTTAAGATAAATGCATTTAAATATCAGCTGAAGCCAATGCGTGTGTCTTCTTACATTTAAAGAAGGCCATTTAAGTTGGTTATACATTGTGCAGTGATGTGTACGAAAAGGACAACCAAGAACAAATCTGCATAGTCTGTTGTAGGCTATATTGAGTGGAGCAAGATCTGATTTATGTGCATTTTGGTAAAAAACATCACAATAGTCCATAATCGGAAGAATAAGTTGAGAAGCAATTCTCTTTCGGACACTGAGCGTAAAAAAATTGCGAGAGCGGTGTAAAACACCGATTCCGTAATTGACTTTTTGTATTACATGCTTTATATGTAGTTTAAATGAAAGTTCAGAGTCTAGCCATACCAAGATATTTAAAGCTTTCAACTTTATGCAGAGAAGTGCAATCCTTACATGTTATTACTACATTAGGTTTGGATTTGGGCTTCTGCCTGGTACCAAAGACCATGGTATAAGATTTTGTTTTGTTAAGCAGTAGTTTATTGTGTGATAGCCAGTCCTGTAAGACATTAAAATCCGATTGAAGAGAGATCTGAATTTGTGAAAAATCTGATTTGGATGTATATATGACAGTGTCATAAGCATAAAGGTGAGTACAACAATTAATGAGACAAGAAGATACATCATTTATGTAAATAGAGAACAGAAGTGGGCCCAGAGTTGATTCTTGGGGTACACCCTTTTGTTGGATCAACAGGTTAGACTGTTTTCCATTAACAACAACACATTGCTTTTTACTGTGAAGGTACGAGTTAAACCATAACACTGTATTATTAGATAGGCCAATGCCGTGAAGTTTATCCAAGAGCAGATATCGATCAACGAAATCAAAGGCTTTTGTCAAGTCAATAAAAATGGCAACTGTGAGTTCACCATCATTTGCAGCAGAGTACAAGTCATTCGTACATTTAAGTAGGGCAGTTGTTGTGGAGTGATTAGGCCTGAAACCAGATTGAACCGGAGATAAAATATTATAAGTATTGAGATAATGTGACAGTTGATTATAAATTATTTTCTCCAAAACTTTGGAAATAGAACAGATTATAGAGATTGGTCTATCATTATTTGTATCAAGTAAATCCCCACCTTTATGCAGTGGAATGATGCGTGCACATTTCCAAATAGTCGGCAACTCACAGGTGGACAAAGACAGGTTGAACAAATCAGCAAGTGGGTACATGAGAATATGGGACGCCAATTTTATGAACCTGTTTTCTATACCATCGAGTCCTGCACTGCCATCCACTTTTAATTCTGTGATAGCATTATGAACTTCGTGTGGTAGAATCTTCTTAAAAGAAAAAGAGCTGTTGCAGTATGAGTTACTATTAGAAATACCAGTCGTCAAAAAGGAGTGAGATAGTAGAGTGGAACATACATTAGCGAAATGCTGATTAAATATTTGAGCAATGGATAATGGGTCATGAATCATTGTATCAGCAGTTCTTATTTTATTAATAGAATGTTTACCTGCTTTATTTATAATAGATTGAATTTTTGGCCAAAATTGCTTGGGATTCTTAAAGTCCGATGTGAGAGATTCTTTATAGTAGCTCGATTTAAAATTTCGGGTTTTGGTTTTACTCAGATTTCGAAGATGCCTGTATACTTCCCAATCAGCTATAGTTCTTGAATGACGATATATCGACCATGCTTTATCTCTTTCCCTAAAGAGACTGATGAGTTCAGAATTGATCCAATGGAGATGTTGACCTTTGACCTTAACCGTTCTCACAGGTGCATGTTTGTTCATGACATCAGTGCAGAAAAATGCAAAAAAAAAAGAAGAATGCAGAAAATACCAAGCATCTTGTACAAAAAGTATTGCTGAAATCTGTCCCAATTAAGGGCAACAACATCATTAATAAATAAATCAACATTCAATTTTTTATATTGTCTGATTTGGACTAGTTTTGGAGGTAGTTTAATTAATTAGATTTTCCATACGTAATAAATAATTGAATGATTGCTGAAGCAATCCGACTTGACACCAGCTTTTAAGATTCTGTAAGGGTGTGACACCAGTATCCAGTCAAGCAGAGATTGGGTTCTGAGAGTGATACGAGTTGGCTCATTAATTAGCTATTTAACATTTAGACTACTGAAAAGTTTTTTCTCTCTATCAGATGATTTATCCAACCAATTTTTGTTGAAATCACCAAGCAAGATCACTTCATTTCCGCAGGAAATGGAGTTGATAGTGTAGATTATATGGTTAAAAGACTCTGCAGGTGAAGAAGGTGGCCTATAGATGCTACCAATAGTCAAGCATTTATTTTCATGAAAAATAATTTTAAGAAAAATGCATTCAAAATGTAGAGGCTCTATAGAAGTAGCAATTAGCTCAGTCACAAGGTCAGAGGAGACGTAAATAGCCACACCTCCACCCCTGCTGCATCTATCAGATCTGTAAAGCAAATAATTTGTGATTTGTAGTTCACTATCGGAAATGTTACTACTAAGCCAAGTTTCAGAGAGTGTGATGATTTTAGGTTTATGTAGAACAACCCATATCCGAAGTAAATCAATTTTGGGCAATAGACTCCTGATATTCAAATGAATGATTTTTATACCCTTTAATTCATCCAGTCTGGAAATAATAGCAAATAATGTTCCTGTCACTTGTTACACATACATGTGATTCATTATTGTAAAGATTGCAAGATTCAACAATTAATGTAAAACAGACATACAAAACATTCAAACACAAAAAGAAAAATACAGAAAAACGAACACAAACATTATTTAACAATAACAGCCACTCGGGGCAGTATTGCAATAGTAGTAGTGGGCTCTAACGTGCCAAAGAAGAAGAAGTGACGTCAATGTCACTGTAAAATGTAAACAAACAACACAACTGAAAGAGCCAGGCGGGTGCCCACCTGTTATATTAAGTTATAATAAACACAAAAGAGAGTGTCAACAACTTCTCAGCAGTCATGACATGTCACGTAAACAGGTCTCTGTTTTTAGAGAAGATGAGAAAAATAAAAGAGAAGAGAAGAGAAGAAACCGAGGAGAAAGTCACTTAGCTGCACCATCGAAGTGGATCAACATGCTACCATTAGCAGCAGCCTCATCTCTGGGGATGTTCGTCACCCAGGAGAGTTTGAGGTAGACATGAAGATTGCCTCCGCGTCTTTGTGGGTAGAGAAGCGTTGTTGTGTGCCATCAACAACAACGCAGAGGGTGCACGGGTAGAGGAAAAAGTACTTCATGTTGAGTTCACAGAGCTCGCGTTTGACTGGATCGAAGCTCCGGCGTCTTCTGGTAAGCTCGGGACTGAAATCGGGATATATGCTGATGTGTTTCCCGTTGTAGTCCAGAGACTTTTTCTCCCTGGCAAGACGAAGGATGTTCACTTTGTCCTGGAAGTTCAGCAGCTCGATCATGATGACCCGCGGGCTGGCACGGGAGTTTTGCCTTGCAGTCGGTGAGCGGTGTGCCCTCTCAATGATCGGCAGGGTAGGGAAGGCAGCTGGCTCCAGGAGCTGCGGGATGAGCCGAGACATGAAGCCGATAATGTCACTGCCTTCAGCGGACTCCTGGATTCCTACGAAGCGAAGTTTAGATCGTCGGCTCCGGTTCTCCAAGTCATCAACTTTAGACATTAGGAAGGAGTTGTCTTTCTCAAGCTGCTTGACTCGAGCGACACACTCGTGTACATTGTCCTCATTAGCCCCGACACGCTGCTCAAACAAATTGACCTGGTCTCCCAAACTAGACAGGGAATTGTGTATCCTGCTCAAGCTATTTTGAATGGAATCCATTTTTGATTCAATGTGAGTCAGCATGTCGGTCTTGATTTGCTGAATCGCGTCCCACAAAGTTTGCAGAGACATGTTTCCCTCCATAGTTGCAAATGCAAAAAATACAATAATCCAGAGACCGTAGTGAGCCGCTTTACTATGTTATTAAAATATTCATGGGTTCAGATCATGTGGATCAATGATATGAGCTTTAAAGAGCTAATGTAACAGCGACAAACAGACGAGCTTGAGATGCGCTTACTCACGCTGCGACCATCTTGGATATAATGTCTCTGTTGTCTCTGCATGTTGCTATGGGAATGTGTTCGTCTTCGGTAGAAAGCACTGATGCTGAGCAGGGACAGGGATATAATGGAGAACAGTTGCTGAATCTGGAGTGGGACAGCCCAAGAGAGGTTTTCTCCAAAACAGAGTTTCCATTAGAAAGTCCTTTTTATAGTAGGAATAAATAAAACGCATACCTGTCAGCTGACTGCCTTCAATACACATTTTAATAATAGTTTTGTAGTTTTTCGTGACATGTCTACAGAGTATTTAAAGCGCAGATATAAATGGGACTGTATATACAAGTGCATTATGAGTATCCCTGACTGCGAGCAAACAAAAGGTCTTACGCTCCAGTGAACTGCATGCACTGTGGAAGGCAAGCACACATCCTGTCAGTAAGCTTTGATATTCTGGCAACAGTCGAAGGGATCTAGCCTGGCTACCTGGTGGAACACTGTTGCCCGCAAACTCGACTGACAGTCAGTGTTGGTTCGTAAACACAAATAGATTCAAACTGATACATATTCAAACACTGCTTTGCTTGCTCCTATCAGCAACAATGCCTTCTGCAACCACAATGTAAAACCCCTTGGTATATTATCTAATCGCCATGTGAATATCTGTACACACAAGGATGGATCCATCAGTCGTCATGTACTGTATCTGTTTTGACTCTGGGAGCTGGATTTGTATTTGATGATGTGTCTTATCAAGCCACTTGTTAGCAACTGACCTGAGTCACATTGAGGCTTTAGACATTCACAAGGTTTTCATTCGGATATTTACTGACATATTTCATGATGTATAACAAAACATGAAAATCTCTTCAGCCTTTGTTACATACCACAGACCTTTATTTGTTTTCAAGAAACCAACCACATATGAAAAACCATTGATTTCGAGATGAAAAAACTTGGAAGTGCTAAATGGCTGACTTATTTCAAGGTCCAAGACTCATTCCTGCACCGCTCCATTGGTGCTGTCCACAAGAGGTGGTGCTGAACTGCTCCCTCCTCTGCTTGTGTCCACCTCTCCCCTCTGAGCAGGAGCGCTGTCCATGGTTCTGAAACAGCGCCTGAGCACAGAGGCTTTGCCCACTGGGGGGAAAATATGATTTTTTTTCTTGGCAGGGTTACTGGGCGGAGCAGATTGGACCTGGTCTCTGCCGGGTCCGTCTGTCAGAGGCAAAAAAAGGCTCAGCAGGCAGAAGCTCCACGCCCTGTTTCCTCCAAAGCTGTCACATGTGAAAGCGTCATCAACAAAGGGATGGGAGTGCTGTAAGGAGGTCTGCATACAGATGGACATATAAGACACGACTGTGGTTGGGGCTGGATGGAAAATGGCCCGTTTTAAGGAGAAGGATCTCAGTGTTTTGATTAACTGTGTGAATGTCCCAGGCAGTTGCATGCGGACACAAAAGAGAGAGATCAAAAGAATTCCCCCAACCCTTTTCACCCTGACTTTATGCCAACCTACACATTGTGAATGAGCATTTAGAGGGAAAAAGAACGGCTGAACCCTGCTCACGAGAGGCCAAGCGCTCCGCGTCCTGTCTTTCCCCGAGTGAGAAAGACAGCCAATCAGAGTGAATGAGACAATGAGTCACGGAGAACGCGGACTGCATCTAACGGAGTGGAAGGAGCTTCCTGCCCGCGCTTGGCAGGGAAACTGTACCGAGTGTGGATGGAGTGATCCGGTCACTTCTATGAAAGAAAAGCATGTGCATTTAGAAAATAAATGACAAAAGATACAACAGATATAAAGTCAAAAGTATAACTTTCCGCTCTTCCAATACACTTCAATCCTTCCCTTTCTCTTCTATAAGACATATGAGAGTTGTCATTATTCTCAAATGTCACCACCCCCTAATACCTAAACAAACAGCCACTGTAACACTGCAAGGTTGTGTGAAGGTCAACGTATTTCCTAGATTTAAATACAACTCGGGCAGCGTTTTAACTTGGTGATGGTACAGTACCGTAGAGCATGTGTCATTCAAGGCTTTCCATCCGTTGAAAAACACATTGTGTCAATGGAGACAGTTATTAACTATTGACGAAATGGGAAATCTCACAGCTGCGCACACACACACACACACACACACACACACACACACACACACACACACACACACACACACACACACACACACACACACACACACACACACACACACACACACACACACACACACACACACACACACACACACACACACACACACACACACACACACACACACACACACACACAGCAGTTGTTGAATCACATGACAAGGCCAGTGAGCAAACTGTGTAACAATAAAAGGATTTGTCCTTTAAGACAAATGAATGGATTATGCTTACGTAAATGACTTATTTTACACTCTCAATCTCATGGTAACAATATGAAAGGTGTATATTGTTCAGGTCCACTATGGGATGTAGAAAAACACTTCCAATGGAGCCTTGGAACTGGATGTGAATAGGATTCAATTAACCTTTTAGGAAAATAAAGGACTGGGAAGGTGGTGGAAAAATGAAGTCAAAATGGAACTGAAATCCAACTGAATTAGTTTTGCGTTTGAAAAGATTGAGCTTTCATAGCTGGTTCCAGCTCGAGACAATGGAATCAAATAGACAGGGGCTATTTGAAGCCCCACAATCCACCACCTCTTTCATGTTCCCAAATGAGAGAAGAAGAAAAAAGAAAAGGGCAAATGTTATTAGGTACAGAGAAGCTTTTGTTCTGTCTTCACTACTGTACGTCTGCGTGCATGAATGGGGAGAAAGAGATGGACTAGTTCATTTCGTCTGAATCTGGGATAATTACACTCCAGAGAGAGGGAGAGATAACAAATGACAAAGAGGACATGACAAACAGCGCAGTGATTCCATTACAGTCTAACTTCTTATTAAATGACAAAGAAAGCAAGCTCATGGATAGGAAGCCGTGCTATAGATACAACTGCTGAATACGGAATGTTTTCTCTCTGTTTTCACACACTTTACTGTTGCCATGCTGAGCCCGAGGAGAAGCTGATAATATGGAGCTCATGCCACGGATCCCATCAGCTGTGGAGCCTCGACCAGCCAGGACCCCTTCACAAAGGTGGACACGCACAAATTGGATTTCCCACAAACCAAAATTGCTACCAGTTTTCCACTACTGTACAAAACATGATCTTAGTCATCTCTATTAAGATGTTTAACCATCACAATATGAAGGAAAGGAACTGTTGCAAATGTGTGTCTTTTCACTCTCTCTCCAAATTTGATCTGATCTCTGAAATGTGAATTTCTTCCTCTCCACTAATTCCTGTCATTGTAAATCTGATATGCTCTGACATCTGCCATGCTGGATGAGCTGCAGTCAAAAACACACTACACCTCCTCTTCTTCCTCCTCCTGCTCCATAATGACTCTTCCTGTCACAATTACAGTACAGCTTCCTACGAGCCGTGTATGCTCACACACATGTGCACACACACAAAAGCAGCTCCATTTCAAGCACACATGACATTTCAAAGCAGCAACACTAACAAGAGCTCTCATGTGACTGTGTAACCATGTTATCATCACCACCAGAGTGCTATCCTCGTTTGTTGTTTGTTTGTCTCTTACCTGGCAGCACGCTGTCCTTCTTAACAATCCCCGGAAGGGGTTCACACAAGTTCTGCTTTCACTGAGGGAACTCGATGAGACACTTAAAGAAGAAACAAAAAGGCTTTTTAAAAAAAAAGCAGTGTCCTCCTTTTATTTTCTCACACACACACAACGGCTCAAGAAGTACTCGCGATCACACACTCGAACACCCAGTCAACAGCTCCGACAACGAGCTGCTTGCTGTTCCCTGCCTCTCTCTCTCTCTCTCTCTCTCTGTGTGACACTCGCCTCCTCTCTTCCCGCCCTCTTACTCCAGCCCCCTCCCCCAATTTCTCTCTTCCTCTATCTCCTCCTTGCTTGCCCTTCTTCTGTCAGACAAAATGCACACCTCCCCAATCTGTCATCTCACTATTTTCTGACATTTTCCTTCAACTCCCGCTCCATGAAAATAAATATCAAATGAAGTTGTTATAAGATGGGCATTCGCAAACTTACTTGTGTTTAGTGGAACATTTCAGACAGTATTCCCTCTTAGATAAGTCCATTGTGAACGCCTTATAACATCAGATGGTGTGATTGATGAATAAGTGTCATTTAAATCTTCCCCCCATCCTTCTGTCTCACTCCATCTATTCCTGTCTCTTCTCGGGTCCCGCTGGTGCATTTTATGCTGCTCACGTCCCTTTCTTCAGAAAGATAGTCAAGGGCATTCCCAGAGTAAGTGTATGCTAATGTGCTGCCTGGAGAAGCTGCATGGCGTCCCCTCAGACTCTTTGCCTGTCCAGATGTGGCTCCTTAGATGTCCCAGAGAGGGGGAAGCAGATGCAGAGGCAAAGGTGGAGAGGCAGCAAAAAAAACGGCCAAACGGTGGAGGCTGATGGACACTTAACTTGATGGAGGTTAGGTTATTTAATAGTGCTTTATTGGCATGACATGTAGACGTATTTTTTTTAATCAACTCCAATTGATCAGAGCATGTCTAATCAAGTGCTTGGTGTCTGCTTGTTTTGTCTACGGATTCATTATGAGGCAAGTGAACAGTAGCCTTTTTCTCCTCTACGATACATCTGTCTTCTACGCTAATTTGTGAGCTGCGAGAGAACAGGAAGTCTGCCGCAAAGTGTAACTCAGAGGGATACACAGCAGCGGGCGTGGACAGATGTTACATGTGCGTACCGAATGTACACACACACACACACACACACACACACACACACACACACACACACACACACACACACACACACACACACACACACACACACACACACACACACACACACACACTAACAGACATTTAGCTGGGCAGAGGCAAAGCAAACAGGCAGTCTGTGTTAATGATTAGCAACTAAGACCCTGCCTGCTCTCTTCTGCTCAGACAGCTCCTCTGTACAAAAGCCTTTCTTCACTGGCGCTGTGTGTGTGCTGTGTGTGCTGTGTGTGCTGTCACTGTGTGTTTGTCTGTGTGTTGTGTGACCACAGGGGGATCAATTGCTGAGTTAGGTGATGTGGCCAGTGCGGATGTGTGGCCAAGGAGTCTTACTGTTCGACCCTAATGAGGAGAGAAATAAGGGTGACCTTGCTGTGAAGACCAAGCCAGTTTGCTGTGGAGAATACTTCTTTTCTATTTAAAGAAAGTTTGCCAAATACACACTACCCCACTGCAGAGGCTATCCAGTATCACAGCTTTGGGGCTGAAAGTGGAACACCTCCAACACCTCTCAGCTTATCTCCCTTGCAAACGTAAACTGGCAGGAAGATGCATTATAGCATTAACCAAACACTGTCTCTGAGAAAGAGTGAACAGCTTAGGAAGTATGAATATGGAGTTGTTGTGTTCAGAGTAATGGCTTTCTAAACAGAAGAAATGAAGGCGGCTGTAAATCGCTAATGACTGAATTGTTTCTCGGGTTGCAGATGATAGCCCTCAGCGGACGTCACTGAGCTGTAAAGGTCCAGCACTTATCTGTGTATGTTAACACAGCATTCATAAATAACCAAGAGAATAAGATTGTAAAATGTCCCTTTGCTGCTAGGAGGGAATCATTCGGTAATAAAACAGAAACCTTGAGAGTGTTGGCGCACACTGCACTAGAACCCATTTTATTCTCAGTCTTTTTGTATATCTCGTATCTTGGGTTTTGCCGTTTAGTTTAATAAAAAGAGCCGTTTTGTTTTGCTAGAATTTGTGCCTGAATTATTTAGAAAGAAAACTCTAATGTCATCAATACAAAAAGGTGTCAGAAAATGGCGGTGCTGTTTGACACATGAAAATGTTGACTTTATTAACCATTGATCAAATAAATAAACTATTACACTGTCAAAATGACGAGAAATATGTTTTATAATGCTGCATGAGCACTTAATGTTTAAAAAAAAAACTTTTTCCACCCAGGAGAAGTCAACACTTTTTAAGCCGTGTGAAAAAACTCTCATGCCCTTTCAATAGAAATGGACATGGCATATGAACAGAGAATGTAACAAAAGCAAATCTTTCATATGTGGAGCCTGTCAGTGGGGAAGCCGGATGGAACATAAAGGAAATACGGGGAGAGGGATCAACGGGCGGAAAAGAGGAATGAATAGGGTGGGCTGGCATTTAGAGGAAAAAGGCGGTGAAGTAAAGGGGGGGAACAAAAAGGACAATTTCCAAAATGTCAGGAGCATTTGAATTGCCACCTGCAAATAACTGTACTTATTCAACCACTAAGAGAGGGGTTATATAACAGGAAGTAGCAATTGTAACTCATCTCTGCAACTACTCAACTCTTGACTTTGCATTAAATAAACTCATATTATTTAATCTAAATGGTATAACATGTGGAGCACAATGCGAATCAATGACGTCCGTTGTCATTTTCATTTCTCAATACCAAAGAGTTGTGAGTGTATCTTTATATGTGTTCAACACAGTAAATGTATGCAAAGGAACAAGCGATATTTCCTGAAAGAATTGCCCATCATGCCTGAAAAACAAGGTCCATGGGTGGACAGTTACGAATGTTTGGTGCATCTGGTATGGACTTATCTTGTTTTATTCTCCTTAAAAGTAGATAAAGAGAAAAGAAAAAGGGAACATTTAAGAAAATGTTGCTCCATGACGACCATTGAGTTTATTCGAACTCTTTAAGTTAAGGGCTAGCAAAGGTTATCGAGGTGTAGATTTTAAACTGAGGCGAAAGGGGACCCATTGATACTGAATAAGAAAAAATCCTTTCAAGTCAATCATTTCTGCTGTATCCAATTAAAGTTTTTTTTTTACTTTCATTTGCGAGCCTCTCTTGACCACCACTACTTATGGGTGGAGAAAAAAACCGTCTGTTTCAAGTATTTGACAAAGTGTAACTCAAATGCTCATGTATCAAATGCCTTAATGTCATTTGATGTGTGTGTGTGTGTGTGTGTGTGTGTGTGTGTGTGTGTGTGTGTGTGTGTGTGTGTGTGTGTGTGTGTGTGTGTTTACATGTGAAACCAATATGTACCACGAGAATACCGAACACACTTTCACCAATCAATCTGCACACTTGGCTGTGATTTACAAAATGACTATCCCTTGTCTAACTTCGTATCACTCTTTGCATATATGTTTAATATATATTCATTTCATGTATAGATTTGGCCCACCAAGCATACTGTATCATCCAGAGCTCATTTCTTTCCCCGACAGAGAAATGCACTACCAACTGTAGGAGAGTAGCCCTATTTACAGCCGATGCTCTTGTTGAATCTCTTGCTCTCTCCCTCTCCTGCAGGCAGGATGCTGCCATGAATCACTTACAGCTTTATCGGTGGTTAAGTGGCTGTTCAAATATGGAGCTATTCAGAGAACTCTTTTCAATACACACAGGTGCTCCTTTCACCACCACCCGGTTCCTCTCAATGACCAGCATGCTGCACATACTGTACATGCACACACAGACATCCAGTACACAACACCTGCTGGGGTCACGAACACTTGCCAACCCCATTGATGTCACACAGATGTTGGGCTGGCATCTGAGGGTACAAAGGGGGCAGAGGAAAAATACATTATTGTGGTGTGCATTTGATGTCATGGAATATTTTGCTGGTCCATCATTGGATCTTGTTATTGGAAAACACATTTCAACTGAATCATTTGGTTGTTTCTTGCATTAAACAGGATGTGAATATCTCTGGAGACTCATTTAAAAAGAAACTCAACAAGTGTTTTTGTAATAACCTGCCACCTATTGATACATTATTAGAAAATATTGATTAGTGTGTCCCCAAATGAATATTCACCCTGTAGTGAAATGAATACGTGGTCGCTGGAAGGTCTTAAATGTACACACAATGTACAGTGTGTATCTTTACAAAGCATGCGACACACATGCACAACAAGGCTTCATAAGCTGACTTCATTATTGTTAATTACTTTCAACTTAACATAAACCCAGCAGAGGCTATGCTGATAACTCCAGTTGTTTACTGTTCTCATCATCCTTTATCTCCTCCTCCTCTTCTCACTCAGAGGTCACGTCTCATTCGTTGCAGCCGTGATAATTACGACATTCTGATGGAGAGACGAGTGGCCTTTTTGACCTGAGAGTCCCCTTGAGTCCCACACGTGAGGTGGAGAGAGCAACGTGAGAAGAATTCATTGGGACTGATGACTGGAGCCCTCTGTAGTGAAGGAGAAACACACAGTACAGTATGCAGAGTACACATCTTAACACAGATCCAGACTCTACGGAGCATATTTGTGCTGACAGGAACAGCGTTTGTGTTTTTTGGAGGGTCCCTTCGTGGGACGGGATCAGGAAGTCAGCACTGCCTGTTAGAGCCCCGGGCCGAGTGTGTGTAGGGGACTCAGGGGGAGATTAGTGGGGATTTAGTGAGCAGTAATTACCCTTGCTCGTAGAGGGTCTGGTAATTAAATTACCTTAGCAACCCTGTTACTGGCCAGACACACAGAGCTCAGAGGTCGGAGAGAGAAATATCAGAATTTGCAGAAAGTGTTTGTCATCAGAAAGCCTCACCTTTTGTGTGGTTATCCTCACAGCTTTAGCATATAAATTGAAATCCTAAGAAGGTATCACATGCATAATGCAACGTATGTATTTCTTAAGTCACCCACCATCGTCATAAAACATACCTCGTGCAATTCTTATCGCACATTATGGAAAACGCCATGCCAGTGTGAGGGCTTAAGGTACAGTATCTTGTTAACCCTATCACAGCAGTATAATGACAGCACTGCAGAGATCAAGCTGCGTGCTTTATGGTTCAATGCGTGACAGAAATGAGCTTTTCTGAAGAGGAACTTCCATCAGGCATCAATCATACCGCTAACTTACCATTTCTTTTATGGATGGAAGTTGTGCCTCGGAGTAGGTTTGTGGTTAAGTGAGAAATGAGCTGAGGTTAAAGACCAGTGGATTTGGAGAGAGGAAAGTGAGACACAGAGAGAGAGAGAGAGAGAGAGAGAGAGAGAGAGAGAGAGAGAGAGAGAGAGAGAGAGAGACACACACACAGAGAGAGACACAAAGAGAGAGAGAAAGAGAGAGAGAGAGAGAGAGAGAGAGAGAGAGAGATGTGGGAGTAGCAGCACTCCCACACGGGGAGGGAAGGCATGATCCACCATTGGATATCACTCGCTCCTCCAAACTGACATACACAGTAAACACGCCAACAGCAACTCACACGCAGAAATGTAATCTCACATCCACTGCACATCTAAATAACGACATCACGAAAAGCAATGACCAGCATGATAATGCAAATCATCCATTAAAATAACCATAACGCTAATAAGGAGGGAGAATAGGGAGCGTGCAGTCAATTAATTACCTTTAATTGTAGAGAAATGGAAGCAAATTAATCACAACTCTAGCTATTAATGCACTTCAGTGAGGTAACCATCCCTGGTTAATATGGGAGGTACTAATTGCATCCTGCAAACCTTGAGTTTGTTACTTTAAATTCATTTATTGCTCAACCTTGCGCTGTGTGACAGTCACCCACCATTAACATGCAGCAGTCGAGTAGCAGTCGAGTACATTCATGAGCTGCAAAAGGAAGATAACATCCCAAACCTTCCTACATCCTGCACAAGCAGCCGTGCAAACACAAATGCACACTGACATGTGACATCGTACTCACCTACACACTCAACAAATAGCATCCCCCGCTGACACAGACCTACATTATTAGCAAGTGATACTAGCCTGATTATTAACCAGTAATGTGATTAATTTACTGTCATTTCTACACAATTAGAGGTCATTAATTTAATTCTCCCTCTTTTAATTTCCTTTGATTCATTCAAGCTTTATAATAAAGGCCTCTCTTATCTGAACTCAGTTGTTTTTAGGAACTCTTTGCAGTTAACTAAATGAGTGATACTACTCTACTGCCAAGTGAAGGCAACACATCATAGAGTCTCAAGTTACCCAGGTTTAACGCTTCTGGTAGTTCCTCTTGGAAATAAATGTTTTGCTATTGGTAGTGATGACCGTGGGGTAGAGTTTATTCTCTGGCATAAGACAAATGAAAGTAGCCAATCCTCCCATTTGAAAAGATATTGGCTTTTTTTTACATATCACTTCTTTGATAGGTCACTTTGAGTGTTCTTCAGTATTGCAATAGTATACATTTCAAAACTGCTCCACCAAATGAAAATCTGCTCAAAAATGGGCCAACCCTTCGAGAGACTCTATTAATCAACTATACCATAATAATATATTTTCATTGTCTTTGAGCTCAAAATATGAATTGTAAACATCAAATTGGAGATACAGAGTTCCACAATTAAATAAAGTTAGACTTAATCTCATGTTGTGCACCGGTAATCCTAAAATGAAATATGAAGTTCATTCCTAGATCAAATGTCATTAAAGTGTCTCGAAAATGTTTTGAGTTTTATGTTAAATGTCTTGTTTCTTGTCTTATTTGTCCTTAGTTGCAAATGGAACTGCTGTGATTCAAGAAAATATCAGAGTTGATCTGACAACATACACTGAACAAAAATATAAATGCAACACTTTTGTTTTTGTTCCCATTTTTCATGAGATGAACTCAAAGATCTAAAACATTTCTCTATATACACAAAATAACCATTTCTCTCAAATATTGTTCACAAATCTGAAAAAATCTGTGATAGTGAGCACTTCTCCTTTGCCGAGATAATCCATCCCACCTCACAGGTGTGGCATATCAAGATGCTGATTAGACAGCATGATTATTGCACAGGTGTGCCTTAGGGTGGCCACAATAAAAAGCCACTCTGAAACGTGCAGTTTTGCTTTATTTTGGGGGGTCTGGGGGGGTCCGAAAACCAGTCAGTATCTGGTGTGACCACCATTTGCCTCACGCAGTGCAACACATCTCCTTCGCATAGAGTTGATCAGGTTGTTGATTGTGGCCTGTGGAATGTTGGTCCACTCCTCTTCAATGGCTGTGCAGAGTTGCTGGATATTGGCAGGAACTGGAACACGCTGTCGTATACGACGATCCAGAGCATCCCAAACATGCTCAATGGGTGACATGTTAGGGTTAGGGTTAGGGTTTAAGCCTAACCCTAACCCTAACTGTGTGCTGTCTAATCAGCATCTTGATATGCCACACCTGTGAGGTGGGATGGATTATCTCGGCAAAGGAGAAGTGCTCACTATCACAGATCTTTTCAGATTTGTGAACAATATTTGAGAGAAATTGTTATTTTTAGGGCCGGGACTTTAACGCGTTAATTAAGATGAATTAATTACACAAAAATTAACGCGTTAAAAAAATTAACGCATTTTAATCGCACTTGTTTTTGCACCGCGGAACGTTTCTCACTGGATGAGTTTCAGGGGTACCGATTATACTGGAGCACCAACTAACGTTCATGACTTCAAACAACAACACAACACAACAACCACAGTGAACAATAGTCAAACGTGAACGAAGAAGCTGATGAGACCGC
The DNA here is from genome assembly GCF_949606895.1 of Notothenia rossii. Classification (NCBI taxonomy): domain Eukaryota; kingdom Metazoa; phylum Chordata; class Actinopteri; order Perciformes; family Nototheniidae; genus Notothenia; species Notothenia rossii. The sequence continues at coordinate 51,000,625 of NC_136908.1, read as the reverse complement.
TTTGGTTGGCCCCGTGGATGGGACATTTTGTTTTAAAAAACGGACGGATGGAAGCATCGATAAGAGCACGGTTGTTTGCAAATTATGCAAAAAGGAATTTGCATATCACCGCAGCACATCAAGCCTCAAGTATCACCTCAATGCAAAACATATAGCAGCCAGCGTGGAAGCTAGCGTGGACGTTAGCTCGACTCGGAGTACAAGGACCCACACCCAATTCGCGTTGATCAAACAGTGGCCTATGCAACAGAGAGATTTTACTTTTCATCAGGATATTGGAAGAATAGGAGGGATTGAGGTCAATCACTGGCACTTTTTTATTTTATTTTAAATGGTACACTTTATGTTGAACTATTTATTACGTTGTTGGTGCAACTGGCACTTTATGTTGAACTGTTTATTGTTTTGGCCAAGGTTATTGAGAGAGTTGGACTGAAATTGATTAGATTTTTTAAATCAACTGTTGGTAAATTAACAAAGTCTGTTATGGCCTCTGAAGCAACAGAGAGATGTTTCCTAATAGTCAGGGTTTCCAATGTTCTGAATGTACTTGAAAGTATTGTGTTTTACTTAAAAAACAAAGTGTTATAGTTTACAGAAGGTCTACCTACCTATAGGCTACCTGAATCTCTGAAATGTACTATATTCCTAAATATGCTATTGCTAGACTTTATGGCAAATATTGCACTTTTCTATTGGTCTTTGTTAAGTACCACCTTGAAAAAAATAAACAATGTTTTGATCCTTAAGCTTATGTATTCAGTCATTATTCAATGGTATACTAAAATACATGTGAAAAAAATTGCTTCTTACTGTTCTCAGGTCAAATATTTATATGTGATTAAAAATGCGATTAATTGCGATTAATTAATTACAAAGCCTGTAATTAATTAGATTAATTTTTTTAATCGAGTCCCGGCCCTAGTTATTTTGTGTATATAGAAAAAGTTTTAGATCTTTGAGTTCATCTCATGAAAAATGGGAGCAAAAAAAAAAGTGTTGCATTTATATTTTTGTTCAGTGTAGTATTACCTTATTATATTGTATTAAATCTCATTTCTTTTAAAAATGAGTACTGACAGGTCATTTTCTGTCTGCGTGCTAATGAAGTAAGTCTAGTTAGACGTGTATATTTCTGTGCCAAACATAGAATACAGAACATGGCAGCCCACTTGCTCATTAGGCAGAATTGACTCTGTCTGTCTGTCTACCACCTGTGTTTGGGGGGGGAAGGCGGACAGCCATATGTTTCTTATGGGGAATGATTGATGCCTTTATTGTACACTAGGTGTTTAAAATGTCAGCCATGCCGGGGTTGTCCTTTTATTTTTGTTGTCTCTTTTCAGTTGTTTTCATCATCTTTTCTGCGCTAACTGGAGGGAAGCGGGTGGATTGGCAGCTCTCCAGAAGCCAGTCGATCAGCAGACGTGTATCACATAACATTGCGATTACCTTCCACTGCAGCCCACTGGAACATGTAGAGGATATGAGGAGCTGCTGCCAGATATCTGCTATGGCACCTGACGGCTGCGATGCTATCAACCCGGCAGAATTAGGCCGCCTCACAGAACAATAATTACAACAAGAGATCTTAATCTTAACCGTGAGAATGAAAGCAAAGAAGGGTGGGGTGGGGTGAATCTATGTACGGGAACATTTCCCAGTCACAAACGCTGTCTGATGTCACAACCCCCTAAAGAGAGTCACCTTGAGAGTGCCCTTCATGGCCCTCCCATCACTACACTGCTTACTCCTAAAAAAACAGATCTCAAGACACTTGATTCCTTCTTTCATGAGGACACAAAACAATTTTTTAAGACTGTTATTATTCAAGGACCTGATCAAAATCCTGATTTACCAGACACAGAAACGGAGTTACAACATAAAATTACAGAAGTAGTAACCACACCAAAAACCAAAATCAAGCTATAATTGCAACTTTACTTAAAAAAGGCAATAGTATATACATGTGCATTTGTAAACAAAATAATCCATTGAAAATAAGTTATTCAAAATATGTATATTATTGTATATTTGAGTGTTGTAAAGAATAAGGTGATTCAGATTTTTATTATGATTATTATTATTTTTTAAATACAATACGGCATTTGGTATTGGATTATACTTGAGACGTTTCAATTGCACACCTTACAGTATGTGATTAATACCACAGATCGTTTTTACAAGTATCACAAGTCGATGGACATCCCCAGGAAAAAAATGCTATTTGATGGAAGCTGAAGCCTGTAGAAAGCCATTGGAAAAGACGGGGTTAGAGGGTGACTTTAGTCAGTGTCATGGAGTAAGACAGACACTAAGCAGACTCTTTATTCTCTGTTTGTAAGCTTCAAACCCACGTTTATTCTCTGGCTAAACTAACAAGACTGCAGGCAGAGAGTGAGGAACCCTGGGACTCTTAGTTTAACCTCGCCTGCCCTGGTGAACTGCATTGTTTAAGCAAGGAAATTGGGGACTACAGAAGGAGGAAGAAGAAATACACTTCTCCCAGTCCATCTGAGCTGCGAGCGTCTCACTTTTTCCCCTTCCTCTGTCTCTCCGTGGATAGCACTTTCCCACTTTGGATATGTCACAGACAATAAGGATGAAAAATTGGACCGTTCTCTGGGTCCCCAGTCAGCTCCGTCCTCCACCTTCACAGGCCTGGAGGAGGCTGAGCTCCACGCTCACAAAATAAAACAGGATTTAACAAGGCCAGAATCACTCACACCGCCTCAGTAAATGGCCACTGAAGCCTGCCTGAACCGGCACTAGCGCTACATACAGACTTTAACATTGAAGTTTGGAGTGAGGGGATGGAGTTTGACATCTAAGGTTTGATACCTGGACAAAGTACAAATGAAACAACCATGTGATATCAAACCCCATATGCCTGAGTCAACATGAATACAGTCTCTGCTTGGCTACACTGGAAAATGCGAGCAGAAACTGTGCCCTCGTGTTTACATACTTACATGTCAACACACAAAGATTTGCACCTGAGAACAGCAATTTACAGCTCTGTAATTACTCTGCATTACTACTACTACAATATATTACATTTGATAGCACAGGCATGATAAATGGCATTTAAGTCATTCAGGGTGACAAATGCAATCTTTCTTATTCTATAGTGGTCTGTATTTCTACATATAGGTAATTTCTATAATTATGTGTTGTAGGACTTTGTGATAGACGAAATAATGAAATGCTGAGAAAGTTTGTGATTTCCTTCGTGCTACTCACAAATCTCTCACTAAAACAACCAATTGGCCATTACAGCAGGAGACAAAGAGGACAGTTGGTTCCAAGTACACAACGTACACGTGACTTTAACACATCTCCATATCAATATTAATGTGGGCCTGTGCCGTTTGGAGACAACAAAGCCCCAAGTCTTCCTTTGTGCTTAGTATTCAGCATGAGAAACAGTAGCCATCAGAGTCCCAGACGCCAAATGATTCATCTTTTTTTGTATCCTGATAACACGGCTTGTACTATGACAGGTGGATGTATTGTACGGTAATTGTATTTCCCTCTGAGATGAGGTAAAATTCGATAAGATATTATTCAACCGAAATGCATTAAACACTCTTTGACAGAGCATTAGTCCACAGAGAAGCAGCAGCAGCAGCAGCAGCAGCATTGTCCTTTAGGGTTAAAGTAGACTTGCTCATTTGTATTCATATATTCACAGCGTCAGCCTCTTTCTGGGTTTACTGTAAACTCTGCGTTTGGGCTGAGGATGTTCCAGTCAAGTAAGCTTTAATCAAAGTAGCTAAATAAGCAATTAAGAAGGTTCAGTAACTCCACGCAGAGAAAATAACTTTTCCCACACGTGCCGTTGCATTTTTATCCAAATGGATTGTGAAGAAAAGCATGTGGCACATCGTTTAAAATAGGTATGCCTACGTTCTGAGGAATATATCCTTAGAATATAAAATATAATATTCGAATGCCACCACAAAGCTGTCATTTTACTTTAGTGCATTTTGAAATGCACCGTACAAGTTTCTCCACTGGGTATAATACATTTTCTGGACCATTAAAGTTCTCAATGTAATATAAAACATGAACACCATAAAAACCACCACGTCAGTGCAAGACAACAGTTGAATAGTTTTAAGAGACACTTAAATCGTCTACATGGGGAAACTAGTGTGTTACATTAGGAAATGTGAGAAAACTTTAAAACAATAAAGAAGTTATTAATATAAATAATTGCATAGTAGAATCCTATTTCAACAAAAGGAATTGAAAATAAAAGTTGCAGAAGGAGCAAAGGTCCTTACATTGGTTTGAAAGTGATTGGGAGAACTTCCACCGTAGATATTAGCTTTATGTTTATATTGAAACAAACAAAACAGAGACTTACCTTTGAATGAACAACGCCTGCTGCCGTGTGTCTTTAGATGCTTCCTCCACACTCACCGACAGCCACTCAGATCTAAAGGAGATGGAAATGAAGAGAAGTGTGTCGTTGGTATATAATTAAAGAAAAACATTCATCACGCTATGCTCCAGGTGTTCCTGAGATACTTCCAAGGGTTCTTTGAAGACATCTGAATCAGAATTGATTTACACATAGAAGGAATTTAATTTGGTATATGTGCTGCATACAAACACAAAAATGTCTTCAAATCTTTGTTTGGTATAATAAAACAAATTGCCCCTTGCGGGATTAATAAAGTTGTTAATTGATTGATTGATTGATTGATTAAATCGTCATCACCACATAAGATGTTTGCTCGAGAATCTTTGTTGTAAATAGCCAACATAAGCAACATAAAATAGGCATAACGGCCCGTCCACACTACAGCTTCGACAGCTTCAAAAACGGTTTCCAACGCGTCTGCCCATTCACTTTGAATGGGGTGACGTCACGTTGCCTCGCTTTTCGCCGAACTGAATTGTGGGTAGCATAGCGGAGCTTTACTGGCGTTTCAGGCTGCAAAAGTTGAGCAATGTTCAACTTTTGAAGCTTCTGAAGCTTTCATATGCCAGTACAAGCTCTAGCCAATCAAACCGCTGCTTGTGTGTCAGGGGCGGGAGATTCATGTGATTGGTTGTTGGTCGAGCTTCAGACACGCCCGCCGGCAATCTTTTTTTGAAGCTGTAGTGTGGACGGGCCATAAGGGTGGATTGATTGTCATATATACTCTGTGTCCATTTGGGATTGAATATGGCAACGTTTTCACTTCTCAATCAGATTCAATATCAACAAAGTTGGTTTGCACATTCAAAAAATGTAGAGGTAACACTTTAACAGAAGGGGAGCACTTCAAAGAGTTTGCGGGAATACTACGTTTCAAAGAAATATCTGCAGGTACAGAACACAAAGAGCCTTCTTCACATTTGAAATCTTTGAAGAATCAAAGTGCACAGTGGGCTGGATCCAGAGACAGATGAATAAGCCTACATCTTTTCCCCTTGTTTATTGTTCCATCACCTCAGTTCTGCTTGCATGTCCGCGGTGGAGTGATAGATATCCATTATCGATGGACTGGTTTCACAGACAATTGGCCATATTCAGAGAACTGCCAGTGGGGAGCATCCGTGTGATGGAAACCTGGGACAGAGAGCAGCTGGGGATCTCCTCCAGACAGAGGCTGCCTGCTGTGGAGGTGTGGGAGGATTTACAGTGCTGCCCAGGTGGGGGTGTGGGGTCTGGGTGCTGTCTGCACTCAATGTCCTATTGTTCAAGGCTGATAACGCGAGACAATCCTTTAAAAAAAAAAACGGGGGGAACTCAACTGATTAGCTGGAGTCAATTCATCAATTCGTTGATTTAAAGCTTCTTAAATTTCAGAGAAAAAATATGTGTTTTATGGCATTTAAAAAACGTTGTGATTTGAAATGCTGGATGTGTTACTGTAGCTAGTGCACAATTTAAAATGATCTAAATCAGGCCATTTGTATTCAAGATAACTTTTCACAACCTTATCTGTTGGTCAATCATGAACTATACTAAAGCCTAATACAAGTTCAGACAGTTGCCAAAAGGCATATGTCTCATCATCTCTAGGGACTATAAATAACCCCCAGCATTGGTTGACCTTTGTTGACCTTTGTTAACCGAAACTCGGTTCCAGATGAGAACCGATAAGAAAATGCTGGGTACCGGGTACCCATACAAAATACACAATTTTGGTTCTGCTTAACGGTTCCTAAACGCGGTAGACCCTGTATTCCACCGGGTCCGTCTGCGCCGCGGGTCCGTCGGCGCCGCGACGATCCGGTGGAATACAGGGTAAGGGCGGATGGCCATCTGTGTGTTCTGGAGAATCACAGAACGGCCGGTCGTCAGCGGGCCGTTGAAGGCCGGCTCGGTACACTGACGGCCGGCACCGCCCTTAACGGCATCATGTAAGTTGCGCTGACAGGTGACAGACGTCCACAGTTGCCCCGGAGCGAGGCTCCCCCCGCCCTCCCGTAGACAGTTCACGAGCTCAGTCACTTCATAACACCAAAGATGGATCGCGGTAAACGCTCTAAAGTGAGGCTCCACTACATTAAAAAAGAAAAAGACAAGGCACAGTGTAATGCCTGTTAATAGCTTGCCACAGGCATAGCTCAGTCAAAAATAAAGCACAGCTATTGTGCAATACATTTGTACTATTGCATGTATATTTTTTATTTGTAAAAATGTCAGTTAAAGCTTAAAAGAATAAAGATATTTGTGTTATCTAAACGTTTGACCTCTTTCTTTTACAATTTTGGAATTGAAACGGGGAATCGATAAGAACCGGAATTAATAATAATAATAATAATAAATGGGATTTATATAGCGCTTTTCTAGACCCAAATACGCTTTACATTATGAGTCAGGTCGACAAACAAAACAAGAACAAAAACACAAACAAAAACAAAAACAAAACAAAAACAGAAAAGCAGTCAGGAGGATGTTGGTTCAGAGGGGGGAGGGGCGGGTTTAAGGATAAGCAGAGTTGAAGAGGTGGGTTTTGAGACGGGGCTGGAACAGGGTGAGGGAATCAGACTCACGGAGGTCTTGGGGGAGGGAGTTCCAGAGCTTCGGGGCTGCCACAGAGAAGGCTCTGTCCCCGAAGCTCCGGAGTTTGGCCTTGGGGATTGAGAGCAAACCGGCTGAGGTGGATCTGAGAGACCGGGGTGGTTGGTAGAGGATGAGGAGGTCAGTGAGGTAGGGGGGGGGGGGCAGATGGTGGAGGGCTTTATAGGTGAGGACCAGGAGTTTGTCGTGAAGTGGAATTGATAAGCAGAACCGGAATAGATACATTTCAAACGATACCCATCCCTAGTTAAGAGTGAGCTAAGGCCTACATATGGGTTGGAGTGAAATTTAAATAAATGTCCAAAATCAGATGTTTTTGAAGTGGTAGGCAGGCCTTTAAATGGCAAAGTTGAAAGAATATTACAAAAAATACATAGAAAGGCTAATGTGTGTGATTTGGTTAAAGAGATTCAGAGATGCAGTAGTTTTGAGGAATTCTGAAACAGATAAATACCTAACGTCAAAGCTCTTCCATGTATTCAATATAGTGTGAAGGCTATCTTGGCTCACTTGTTGAATCTGAATGATCCTCTGGGGACCATGAATATCCATGTTTTATCAAAATCAATTAAAAGACCCTGCTTTAACGACCCACACATTAGAAAAATAGTCCGGCAGCACAGTAGGAGATGACACTATAAAGACCACTCTGCACTGAAGTTGAGTGACTGCAGTATGACTGCTGATGATTGCCCTGTTATTCTGCCCCTCACACTGTGAAAAGTGTAGTCAACTGCCAACTGACGCACACATTACCTCTTACCTCTCTGAGGGGAGTATAAAAGAATATCATTTGCAGGCAGGGCATTCATTCATATTTCAATGCACCTGTCATGCCTCATCAGAAAACATGAATTAGGATGGAAAGTGGAAAAGTAAACCAGTTCCATTTTAAATAGCACTGGACACATTCAATTCAACTTCTAATGCATTGTGTTTGATTTCATAACTTCCAATTACTAGTAACAAATGATAGCCATTATGAATTCTAAAGTAGTTTAATATACAATTATATTTATAATATATAGTTTAATATTATATATTTATCATTCTGTAGTATTTGAGGTGCATTTAGTAGCATTTTACAAAGTAAAACTGTCCATTGTCCATCCTTCCATCCAGCCTTTTTTATAGGAAAATAATTTCTAATGTGTCCTTGAATTATAGTGACAAACCAGATCAACATGTTATGCTTGTTTACAATGTCGGCCTTTTTTGATTTCTCCTAACAACATCTCATATTAATCATAAATTGCATCCTATTGGGCACTGATGGGCTGCCTTCAACACTCTCCAGCTGTTCTCACATGTAAATCAAATACAGAGTGCAGGCTGTCCTGACAGCAAGTCACAAAACAACCATGTGCACGAATCAATGATGCGTCACCATTTGAAATGAGCTGCTAAATACGCATGCATAACAAATAGCATGATGGGTACACAATGAGCATGTCATCGTGATAGTAGTCGCTAGCAACCGACTATTTGCCTTTGTGGCTTTCAGCAGCCATCTGTACAAGTCCTTTTGTGAGGCTCATAGAACACAGTTCCTGTTTCCTGCTGTGTTCTTTCACATTTTCTCCTCCAATCCTTCTGCTCATCACTTTTGTGCTCATTCACTGGTCACTCTTTTACATCTCCCTGGATACATAGGGCTCTCAATCAACTATGAAGCTGACACTTCTTTAACAGATTTACTTTAATTCCACCCAGGTACTTTCTGTCAAACAAAGACTATGATACTACTGTTGTTCAATAACACTTATGTGTAATGTGTATGTACCTAGTTCAAATTACTATTATTACTGGCTGCCTTCTTTTTATTTTAATTATCATATGCATCCACTTTATCTTATAGTGTTTTATCTTTACTTTGATGTAACAATTTCAATTCCCCTTTGTATAAAAGGAATTCTGATTCTGATCATAAATTGACTTAAGAAAAGATCATTTGATAATAATCTTTGTTAAAAGTCAGCTGAAATGATGCAAATCCAATGAAAAATATTGACTCGAGTCGGATGTGGCCAATTTTTTATGTTGCAACCATTAAACCACATCCCATTCCCTTTCCTCAGCCAGAACCACTGATATCCCCAGCAGGAATGACATGAGCCTCGGAGATATGGCAATGTGACATATAGCCCAATCTCCATGCTCAACAAACTGTGCGGTAGCTCATGCAACGACATGATGAGGAGGCAAGGACACAATCTTTAGATCTGAGCGTATACTGAGAAGCAGTGGGGGGGGGGGGGGGGGGGACACACACTCGACAGGAGAGATATTACCACAGTAATCTACACTGAGAGGACGAGCTGTAGAGCAAGCTGACCTTGAAGAGTTTTACCTGTCAATCAAAAGATTGTTTCTCCTCTCTGACAGGCAGCCAAGCGGAAAGCAGAGCCCCAGATATGTCAGCTCGGTCCAGATGTTTGAGTGATGTGGAGACTCAACAGAAACAACTTTCAACACTTAACTGGGTGTGATTTAAAACACCAGAATGTGTTATGTATAATGTATGCAAGCTTTACACCAGGCACAAATAAGGATTTGGTTTGGTGGAAGATATAATGCTCAACTTTGAATATTTTCATTTTTAAATCCCGATTTTTTTGGCAAGAAACAGCAGAACCAGAAAGCATGCCGTTCTTAAAAAGGGTTGGATAGCTCTCCAGTTTACATGAGCTGATATTAATGCCTCCTTCTCCTTCAATTTAGTCTTGAATTGTTTGTGTCAAAACAGAATTGTGTCTATGGAATTTCATTAGATCCTAACAAAAACAAAGAAATACAAATAAACGGTGTATTGCTTAATAACTTCAGAAATAGGATGGTAAATATTGTATTTTCTTAACAATATTTGACATATTGCAAGTCATTAAAAGCATATACTTTGTACATTAATAAGGAGACTCATGCTGGAAGCCTGTGTGTCTTTACAAACCATCCATGTGTCTCCAAACAGTTAACAGTAACTGAAGTGCTTAGCAACCGCCATGCTTCACAACAACCAGGCTCCACTTTACATGTACATAAGGCAGATCTCTATGTGCATAGGTCTCCACCAGGATTACCATCTGCTCAAAGCAAGACACTTCCACCGGGCAAACTGTGAAGGTTTTTAAAGCTTAAGCTTAAGCTACACTGCCTCTGTACAGTATGTCTCCAGGCATCATGGCGGCCTAATCAAACGGCTATTTTGTTACGTCCTCCAACTCACTTAACTCAAAATTGTAACAGAAACCTAGTGAAAGAATGAAGTTAGCAGGTAGTGAGGATTATAATATTTCAAAATAAGATGCCAGTCACAAAGACTCTGTTCCAATCTGACTCCTGTTCTTGCGATCGTCCTTCTATCTATTTCTCGTCTTTTCCGCTTTGCTGCAACCCAGAAGCATCATTCTGTTTGCAATAATAAGGTTTTATCCCATGCTGCACTCAGTTTGCTGAAAATATTGAACGACAGTGAACTATAAATGCTACAAGGTGCAGAGACTGACACCCGACAGTGGAACGAATAAGAAACACGACACCCAGTGAAGCTGTGACTTGAGACAGAGACTTGTGTTTTTGAAAGAAAAACTCATTATTCCTATGTGACTCTTACCCCCGTATCTACCATCACAACACCCCGGCCCGCGGTTATTCACACCGGAGAGTTTGAAGCACGACTTCGGTGGAGAAATGCTGCACCTGGGCAGAATGTATACTCTGCAGCAGCTGTGGCATTGGTGGATGAGTTATTCTGTCGTGACACATTTGCAATACTCTCCTTCTGCTTCTGATGGCGGCTCACTGGGAGAGTAATTATGAACCCCCAGAGATCACTTTGAAAGCTAAGCTCTCCACATGTGGAGGCAGTCTTTCAAATGACAACAGTCAGGGGTTGGTTTTAACAAAAAGGTAAGTAATTGGAGTAATACGCTCACAATGTATTAACTTGTGTATTCAAGCTAGAGGCCATCTTAAATCCTAACAACAGAGCTGTCGGAGTCTGTGGTTATTTTGTGCTTTTTCTGTCTCTGTCTGTTCAGTTTCACTTGTAACTCCTAGAGTTTTTGTGATGGAGCCTTGCAGGTTGCATTCATCTCCAGTGACGTAGCGCAGATTTGTGTGCATACATGCCCGACTGCAAGACCACTCTACCCCGTCTCCTTTAAAGGCATGAACAAGGGGATCACAATATCTCCAGGTTGGGGCTTTATCCCTGTGGCAGTGTGCTGCTGCCCTCTGAGCAAACAAGATTACCCTGATGAACAGAGGCAGCGTTGTTTACTCACTGTGTCAAGGTACTTTGGGGGTGACTCGCTGTCAGTGAGGAGGAGAAACTTCGGAGATGAGATGCAGCTCTCAGGTATCTGAGGACATCGGAAGCAAAATGATTCAGAGTTTCTGTGAGACTCAAATAACTACAATTTTCAAGGAGGCTGTTAACGATTACAGTATAGAGTACGTATATTTACAGTATCGGTTTTGGTTGTATGTTATTTCATTGTATTGTGTTTATTATGTAGGGGTCCTCAAATGACAGTACATTCCCACTCAGTGAATACAAGCTAACTGTGTCACTCAAGCCAACGCTGTCTTCTATGAACACACACATTTCATTTGTAAATTCCTTTTGTAAGGAATGTAATTGCCAGCATAACTGGTTATGTTGAAGCAATATCACATTCTTGTTAAACAGTAATAAAAGGGGGATCTTAGGGACCACTTTCAATCAATGGATGAGTACATATGTGTGTGCTCTAGTGAGTAACTATGGCAGCAGAAAGGTGTACGTTGGTTTGACTAACACTGATCATTAAACATTCTATACCTACTATAATCACAATGTGTCAGGAAGAGCTTAGATTATAAGGAAAATGATTGAAAGAAGCCATGGAGTCCCTAAAGATATGTACTGTATGTTGTATGGCAGCTAGTTACCACTCAAACCTCAACACAACATGTGCAAAGGTTTATCTCCAATGCTACACTAACATCTCGTTTCTCAGTGAGTATTCCCATGTAGTACGTACATGCTGATATACAGGCTGATGCTTGCTGGGGCAATGTTTACAGTGTCACTACATGTGTACTACTGCCTCCATATAAACATTGTTCATGGAGAAGACCAGTTTAGGTCACATATGATCATGATGGATGTGGACATGTGTCTCTGGTGTGCTGTGCAGCTGCCGGAGCAGGAGAGATGGCTGTGCGCTTGGTTGGCAGACGGCCATTTGAGAGTGGGCTCCATCTTGACTAAGGATGGCTGATTCCTATCTCATTCTCTGTCATTTCCCACAATGGTTTATCCATCAACTGGAGGAAATACTCTTATAGCTACATGAAGAAACATGATTGTTATTCATACACATGCCTGAAGCCTCACACTGGCCCGTGGACCCTAAACAGCCACTTTGTGAGGAGGGAAGGTGGCTATAACATTAACGAGTAATACCGTCGTTTTGTGTGCAGCACATTGCACAAACTGGAGCAGAAAGCATGTTAGTTGCTTTTAATAACACTTTTTTAAAATTCCTTGAATCGTGATATAAATGAAGGACTTTTGTACCAATTATTGCGAATGGATTGTCCGGAGGTCACTACAAAGCATTGCAGGTATACTAGAATTTACAACAAATAATTAGTCACATTATGACTTACAGGATACATCTGGTTTCACAGAATATGTGTTAACGTATACTGTACAAATGAGTTGACTTCTCTATTTTGAGATGGTTGTGAAGCATATGGACTCACGGCGAACAATAGGCCATACCCTACTGTCTAAAAAATAAATCTAAAATGATTATAAACCGCGAACAAATCTGACTAAAATAAATAGTCTTTATCTGTGATGCTATGGTTTCTTTAAGTATTACACATCAATTTATTTGTATAGAATCTTATTTGAAAAAAATTCTATAAAATAAATATATATATTCTTTTAATTTTTGAATTGCTGATTTGTTTAGTTTTTTCACTTTTATTGTAAAGCCTTTGTAGTATGCTACAAAAATAAAGCTTTTATGACCTTCATGCGCATCATGTCTGAACAACCTTGTAGTACGAGTCCTTTTGCCCACCGGGTGATAAGTAGATGTTATGACGAAAATGTCTGAAGAGATCATTTATTCTACCCTCCTCAGGTTCATCGCAGCAGAATGTAAATCATGATGTGAGAGCAGGTGTGTGTGCTTTTGCGCAGCACTGTGTGAACTGCATTCATGTTTATGTGCTTGGAAGGGCAGGCTAACTAAAGTAGGCCAGAGGGGGGTCGTCTCCATGGTGACAGCAAAAGAGCCGGATGCACCTGTGTAATGCCAGCGACTTGTCATGATATTCTTTGTTTTTAATTATTATATTTCATTTTTCTAAATACAAAGATGCATTATTCATCCCTCACATGCAAACTACTATAAACTGTACCTTCTTAACAAGTGAAAATGGTTTCTGTAAATGGTCCAAGAGAATGATGTCAGTTTGAATTATGTTATTTCAAGAAGTAAAGGTCACAAAGGTTTTGTCTCTTGAATATCACAAAGCTCAGAATTCACACAGCACATGGAACGGAAAGCAGGGCTGCACAACGTAAGGAAAATGTGCCATTATGTTAAGTTATGCAAAAACAATGATCTATACGATAATCAAACAGAAATGAAAATGTACTCAGTTCTGGCTTTCTGCTGCGTTCAGTAAACAGCTTAAGAAAAATCAATTGTTTGAATATAAAACGGAATAAGGTAGCAATTTCTCCACATTCTTTTGGTGGACAAATGAAATCAATAAGCTTCATTTTGAAGGGTTTTTTTCTTTTTCAATTGACTCAACATCGTGACTGAGTGTAGCAACTTCTCGTCCGTGCCTCTGAGGGCCAAACTGAGCTTTTATTTGCTCCTGCTGCCTCACTGCTATTACCGAGAGTAGATGTCCTGAAAGACGCCTGCTGCTTCTTCACCTTTAAGTGCCGGGGGATATGGTGTAATAAGAAAGGAGCGAAAAAATGACTTTAAATGCTGTCATTTTGTTCCCTTTCCAAGATGATTACTTGGGTGGGGCTTAAAAAAGAACGCACAAAGGTTTGCCGATGTGCAGATAGGCCCGGCTCACAGGACTGCGGTGTCAAGTTGACTCCCACTGTGACAATTACTCCAGAGGGGCAGAGTGGGCTTTGGTGCTTTTATCCCCCTGAGGGAAAAGCACTCAGGAATTTGTTTGGACTCTACCTAAGAGGCTCACATCACATGCGTCATTCACATCACTCTGCAACAATTACAGTGTCATTTTGTGTTCTTGCACTGAAGTATTTTTAGGAGAGTGATGCGTGTCCCTTATTTTCTGCTCAAGGTATTTAGGTTCAATTAAATGTTGTGTCTCACATCGACAGTAGGTTTCTGTATGTTGAGATATCATATTCGCTCTCCTTGATAAATTAGATGATGATATTTTAGCTTTATTTTGCCCCGATTCCTCAATTTATCTGTCTAACAAAGCAGCTTGTGAAAACAGTGTTTATTCTTAGAGGAGTGAAAAAACCTGACGTAGTTTTCAGAAATAACAGCACAGTCTTAGGAGGCGTCGTGTTACCTAGCAACTCGACTGCAAACCTACTTTTGTAGTGTTAATGGTGAAGATACACATTAACTAAATAGACTTTGTGAAGTAGTCCCGACAGATATAGTGCACAGAGGATAGACCTACACCACATTGAAATATTTTCCTCATTCTCTATTGGAACAATTGCATCAGCCACAGGAGGGAGGAATTAAAAATGTGGGGGAGCGTTGATGAAGCCGCACAGGCAGAAGGTTCACCGGTGTTTTAAATCAACAAACAGACACCCAGAATTATACTTCCATGTTCAATTTACAGCCCACTGTGCAGCATTAAGCAGGCATCTGGGTGGTTTGGCTCAGGCTGCCGTCAGCTAGGCAGAGACATCTCTTTTGCTTTCCCAGGCTCAGCACAGAGACCCAGCCACATCTGAGGCCGCACCGTGACATGAAAAAGAAATACCTTTCAGGTTGTTAGTTACAAGTCCATTAGTTTTGCTTAATGGTGCTATAATAGTTTCCAGTCATTTAAGTCTTTGTTGTGACACTTTATACACGGAGGAACTAAGCATAATAATACTAAGATTGAAATGTGTTTTGTCTCTTCTTTAACAACAGAATATTAGTGTACTGTAGGAGTAAAATTTGGACAAATTAATCTCACAACTAAAACAGTGTTGGATCTTTCAAATCTAACAGGTCACAAAATGATAATAAGAAACCAAAAAGTGTACTTTATGTGTCTGTTTGGTCATTATTTTTTATTTCGCCTCCTAGTTATTTACATGTGTCCTTGCTGGTACTTTCTATAAGTAAAATGAATAAAGACAAAAGTAATGAGATATTTAAGCTAGTTTTGTTGATTCTGCATTAAGTTGTTGATCTCCAGGGTTTTTAATATTATTTAATAATATTGTTCATTTTGGTTTTAACCATGACTAGTATTTAGCATGGTTCTTTCTGTAAACTTCCTCGAAAGATCGTACAAAATTAAAGACTACAGACCATTTAACACCTTCAAAATGAAGAAAAGCGTTCTTACGAAACAATATGAGAAGACAACATCACTTCACCTTCCTCTAATCATGCATTCCACCTGTTCTGATCACAAACCAAACTGGTGCGGAACCACCAGACAATACGAGACGCTGAAACAACAACCAAGAGCCAGAACCATTCAACCATTCAGCTCAATACTAAGGGAATTAGACATCGGCAAGACAAAAACAGAGTGGCCACATGGGATGCACCTGAGAGGAGCTAATTATAAATGATATGAAGACTGAGAGAAAAACAGCCAAATCAGAAAGTCCCTGTCTAAGACTGATAATGATTTCCACCAGTCGTACTAATCCATCTGACAGTTTTTGGGCATATGCAAAGTCACGAGCTGAAGAGGCATCATCAGCATGATTGAGTTCACCCCGGTGGTCTGTTCAAATATTACCCTGCCAGATTAAGTTTGCTAAACACACAATTCAGCGCAATTATGCCTCGCTGTCGGTCATTATATCGCAGAGGAGGAGAGATGGGCCTTACTGGAGATGAGAGGCAGCTAAATTGCTCCAGAGTTAGCCTATCAATCCATTAGTTGTCAAATGTAAAGAAGCCTGCAGGCAGGAGATGTCCAAAGGTCTGCTTAGCTCAACCTTTGGTCACACTTCAGTGGTACTGACAACTGGAAGAAAAGTTCCAAAAGATGACTAAAACCATTAAGAAAACTACGGAAATGTATCTTAAGCCCTGTTGACCGGGCATGAGCAGGCGTCTCCACATCCATCTAAAGTGACCACTAATGATAGTGTTTTACTTTCCTGTCTATATGTAAATAAGCATGTACACAATTGTAGAAACTCTATTTTCTTATTGGTTTGTTTTGTGTACAATCATAGTAGTTACTTTCGCAAAAAATCATATAAAGTATCAAAGAAAGCTTTCAGTCATTTCTATGTGCCTATGGATTTACTTTTCTCTACTCGACATCAGCATGTGTGATGCCTTTTTAGATCTTTGGGTACATTTTATGAACTTAAAAATTGTAAGTTCATTAGATTTGTATTTACTTAAAATGAAAGGTTATTATATATATGACCGTTGTCAATGGATTCACATTTCGCTCACTAAGGCTGGGGATAAAAGCAGACGCGGGGTGTCAGATCTGTGCAGAGCCCCGGAGCGAGGAGAGCGACACATCACCAACAGCCTGTAAATAACATCCAAAACACAAAATTCACTCTCGTTATTTTCTGTGCCATGAGAAAAACTTTCAAAAATAAAAACAGAGAGCTTCGTACTCTGAACCCCTTGTTTTTCCCACACAGGTGACGTCAATTAAATAGGAGGTCCTTCAATATGTCAAGGCTGCTAATACAGCCTTGCTTATTTCTCTCAAATCTGGCAACAGAGTGGGCAGGGTGCAGTCTAATAGTAGCAGTAAGCTAACGAGAGGCTACGTTCAGCTGGTGACTCGGGAGTCGGGACAGAGAAAATGTCAGGAGTTTGAAAGTATTATAAAATTGAAAGCGAAGGCAGTGTAACAACCAGATGCAATGTTTGCAAGGCGGAGGTTCCGCGCGGTGGAAAGAACAGAGCTACGTTCAACACGACCAATCTAATACGCCACCTGAGAAACAAACACCAACAACAACACGACGAGTACACAGCGGCCACTCAGGTAACGGCACTGAAACAACCGACACTTTCAGAGACTTTTAGAAGGAAAGAGAAACTGCCCCAGAACAGTGAAAAGGCCAAAAAAATAACAGCCAAGATTGCTGAATTCATCGCCTTGGATGACCAGCCGTTATCTGTTACCTTTTTTTTCTCTTAATGCATTGCATAAAGATCGGATCGGGAAAAATCGGTATCGGCAGATTGTCAAAATCAAATGATCGGAATCGGATCGGGAGCAAAAAAAGGTGATCGGGACATCCCTAACAGAAACTGTATCAAAGAAAAAAGAGAAAAATGTGGAGAGCAGATATTGTTTTGAGCATTATTTGTACTGTATGTTCTTCAGGCAGTAAGAGTGGCCTTCTTCTAGTCTTTGAGTATTTACCCAGCGGTGTTTCCCACAGAATTTGATTCTATTTGTGGGGGCACCGCACCCCCCCCTCCCAACGTTCTTGTTGCTCTGTGTTGAATTGTTAATGAGTGAAACACACCGGAGTTGAGGATCTGTGGGGTTTATTCTCCCAAAAATATAATTTACAATTTAGGCATTTAGCAGACGCCTTATTCCAAAGCGACTTACAATGACCAATTACAGGGACATTCTCCCTGGAGTAACCGAGGGCTAAGTGCCTTACTCAAGGGCACACTAGTAGTGGTGTTCCAGGCAGGATTTGAACTCGCAACCTTCCGATCATCAGCCCACCTCACTATCCATTAGCCCACAAAAAAAAAATCTTTTTATTAGATCCATTTGTGGCGGACGATATTTAATTGTGGCGGCCGGCCATAAATAAATCAATGTATGGGAAATACTGCCCAGCCACAGCTTAATCCCCCAAGAGTAAGAATAATAAACTCCCTGTAGAGCTGAAACAGATATGAACCACAGTCTTTACCTCACACCCACACACAACCATACCCGCCCACTCACAGTATTACATTTCCCAAAACTCAGATGTTTAGCCTCCCTGTGGTGCTACACCAAACAAATGTTTCTTATTATTGACATTGACTCTGTTTGAAAGTGCCTTGGGCTCAGGCATTTTGATGAGTCACCAGAAGCTGATCTAAGAGCAGTTTCAGAGGCTTCCCCGGCCCAGATATTTCACACTGTCAAGGAACAGATTAAAATGAAACGGATTTGTTAATATGATGCCTTCCATCTTTTCTGCCACCTTTGGTACATGAGAAGATTTGCCGTTTTCCGTAATCAGTTACCGGTTTTCAGGCTCTCAACCATAAAGAAATAGTGTTGTACGCACATATGTTTGATGTTTTCTAAGCATACTGGGTGCAGTGCAGTCACATTAGCAGTTTACTTAGTTTGGTATATTTCAAGCAAATCATGGTTGGTAAACAGGCCGTACAATCATTTATAAGATGATAGTTAAGTTAGGAAAATGGATCTATCAATAGATTAAAAACTGTCTACCAAAATATATCATGTCACTTCACATTGGGGGACAATATTCTGCTTGTCTATTGGCTTCTTTTAGGACATTAGATTTCTAAAAACACACCCTTCGCCTAGTCAATTGAATAATGTCTGCTAATGAAATGTGAGGTGAAATTTGATGGTGGGAAAGAAATGGTTCAATATGATGACATGTTGATGTAACAAGAGAAAGCAGGTTCGAGCCTCACGGAAGACATGAGTGTGAGACTCTGAGACATCTCTCACAAGTCTTATTTCAAGGTTAACATTTGAGATGTTGAATTAAAATATCACATTTGTAATAAGTCGACTGTATATTTAAATGGATTTAGCCTGCTGCTCAGCACAGCAGCTATTTGAATGGATTGTTGAACTGTTGCTCATTATCCATGCAAGAATTACTGCATGAAATACATGTTAAAATAATTCATACCTTTATAAGACCTCTTTTTTTAGCATCTATGCATGCTACCTTAGTGAAACTTAACTAATGAATTTGACAGCGCTGTGAATAAACCAGAAGTGTCTTTGACAGCTAAGCTCAGACAATATCAATGAGCCAGACGTTCTTCTCTCAAGGGAGAGAAGCAGACAGGGTCTGTCTTTTGTATTTGTCATATCTCCTCCAGCCCATGGTGACCACAATGTGTCTCAGACACTTTGGCTCACAAAGGACAGATCGACACCAAGGAACCAGGGGAATTGGAGCATTGTGGGAAATGGCTTCCCTGTGGCCATTTTGAACGCACCAGGCCATCCTCCCTCATGTGTTGTCTGCTCTTAAGCTTATCCAGAGGGGAGCTTTTTCCATCATTAAAAGGATCATAGAGCTGCATTGACAGAGACAAGACACAGCGTCTGATGGTTACTAAACACTGCGTGGCAGCCTCGAGCGCACGCCACAGTCAGTGAGGAACTGTTCTGCACATGAGCATACAGTTGCAATAAATTATATTATGCTGTTTCTGACCTTTTTCAAATAATGTATGCACTGCTTTATATACAGCTGTATACATTTGATGCTGTATTTTTCCCAAGTGATAAACACACTAACAATGCATCAATATTTTTATTTTATTTGCATGTTCTTGATAGGGTTTCAGTTTTGACATTTATTGGGGCCTTCTTTCAAGACAAATTCCAGTTTATGAGTGCATGTTTTTTGCTGTGGTTGCTCCATTTCCTTGTTCTATCCATTATGATATATATCCATCAATGTGTGATTCAGCAAGGCTGAACAGGGCAACAAGCAAGAGCGAGTAGTTCTTAGCTTACACTTTATTTGGAAAATAGTGCGATCAACAAAAAGGTAACTACAGTAATGGTCCGTCACTTATTGCACATGAATACAGTGAGCACGTGCCTGAAACAGAATCCCAAGTCTGCAAATGACACGAAATGGTGTCTGCCTAGTGTCACCCAACCATTATCAAATAGCAAGATCACACTGATAGAATGAGCAAGGCCGGAAAAGGCCGGAAATGAAATAGCAACACAGCTAGATTAAAAAGAGAGAACAGGAAGTGCTGTCAGTCCCCTCAGAAATGAAACATGGCTAAACACTAACCTTCACTGTTGAGCATTTTGTGCTGGCAAACACCAGCCAAATGACAGAAAAAGGTCCAGTCCGCTGTGGGAATCGTGATTATATAACGTTGCTAGCAACAATGAAATAATTACTTAAATGGAAGCCTTTTAATTAGAAAATGCTAACAGGGGGTTATCTTTTCACCTCTGATTCGGCCTTTGTAGGCCTTACTTTACATATACACAAGGTTAAACCTAACTGGGGTTATCATTATCTTTATCAATGTCTGATTTAATACTATATGTGCATTGGTGTTATTAGGATTATTGACTCAATGAGCATTTAAAAAGAAACAAGACCAAGAGTCCACAGCCATGCTAGCAGCTCTGTATGGTTGTCCTTTACCACAGCAGTGCATTGAATGGTACTAACTTGCTGATATTTAATGGGTATATTGTTAATCGTGTTCACCATTTTAGTTTTTTGTGTTAAAATCTTGTATGTTTTGATCAAAAAACCCACAAATTTACAAATTACATTTAATGACACCTTAAAAAAATCCTAGCTAAACATTTGTATCTGTACAATAAAAAAAGCTTACTCTACGTCACAGTGAAGTGGTAACTATGGATTACTTTATTTCTTCTTTGTCCTTAAAAAATCACATCAACCTGGCTAAGAGCTATTACGTTGAATTAGACAGTACCAAACCAAACAAGGAACAACATAACTTTTCATGTTTAAATTGTGTGTACTTATTGTGCAACAACAAACCACACAACACCATTGTGATGTTGTGAATGTGCACTCTATAGCAGCCATCTTTGAGTCCTTAAAGTGTGTAAAGTGATTCAGTGTGTATACTTCTATCTGTTTATGCACACTGAAAATATCAGCAGGTTACAGAGCTTTCTGGGTCAATCTCTACAAAACACACGCAAATTAGCAAGACATTAACAAACCCTGCTGTCTACACGAACCAATTACTAAATGGGAGGTAAGGTTTTTAAATTCTCCCTATAATTGTGTTTACTATAAGTGATAGAAAAATAAATCAGCACTGCAAAACAACAACATTAAGATGCTGGGAGCACTTAGGGCTTGTCTTTTATTCACATGGATCATTTTGTCAAAGCATTTCTGACCTTTTTTTGTTTTGTTTTGTATTTTGAACCACAGGAAACAGAGGATTACAGCAGGAGGCCATGTTTCTGGGGACTAGCAGTGGTTGCTAATGTAAAAAAAGATATAAAAGCTATTTTTTCAGGCAAAATGTGGAACCATATTACACTGGGAATTGAACCCGCATGAAGGATGATTAATACGCCTCCTAATAGGAGGAGGCTGGGGCATCTCTGGATGTGAGATCAGGTATGAGGCATAAACAGCACTGAACACTGGCGAGCGAAGGTGGGAAGTGCACAGTGCATCAATCATTGCTGACAGCGGGGAGAGCGCACAAAGCTCCATCATCCAGAGAGGAGTGGGTGCTTCACTACGTCAAATCAGACAGTGTTAATTAGAAATATCTGGAAATAAAGGCTTCTAATCAGGAACCAAGCAAAACAAAAGAACGGTACTAAAGGTAAAGAAGAATTGTCATGCAACATAACAGATAAAGTGTTAATTGGTATTCATCAATCCCCATCTAAGAGGTAATGTGGGTACTATAAGGTGCAGGAATAATACAATTAAAATGATGGTTTAACTAAAAATGGTGAAGACGGCAAAATCCATTTTATTGTTTTTTATTATCAAGTAAAGTAACTTATTCTTGCAACTTATTTGAACTAAACATTTTCAACAATTAATTATTCTTAAGTCCCTGTATAATTTTGTTTCTCTTTTTTATTTTGTATGTATTGGTTTATAGCACAATGCAAATCTGCTGAGCCCTACACTATTCATCCATCCACCTTCCGCCAACTTTCCAGGTCTGTGTTGCATTGACATGATAGGACTACAAACACGTGCTTTAAAACAAAACGCAAACTAGATTTAGACAACAATAGTCTCACATTCTGTTGGGTGGACACCATTGTTCAACGAGTTAAATACGTGATGAAAAACTCAATTTGTGGCATAGAGAGAAAACCCTACTCCACTGTAACGTTATTCAAACAATCCTAACTGCTTTTCCACATTTGTCTGAAAATTCAATACATTAACAAAGCTTCCCTAAAGACATTCAACACCATTTATGATTTATGAGAGTGGAATCAAACTTAACACACAGAATGCAGTTTCAACCAGTGATTGTTTTTAGTAAATTTTAAAAAAAAATACGTAAATGTAGGTCTATTTTCAAGGCCAGCAGAGTCTGGCCTTGAAATGTGTTTGTATTAACTTGTATTAAGCTTCTCACTCTCACAGTACTATGTCTTTATTTTGTTCTAGAAATGTCCACGGAGATGGAGACTGTTGCAGAGTGTAGGGCAACAGTGGCTAAAAGCTTTTTTCCATACATTTTTGTTATGAAAGCAACATGTTTGTTGGCTATTTATATGCAGGCCTTATATTCTTTTGTTGGCAAACCGGTGATGGTTTTTAAGATAATTCAGCCCTGAAGCACCTCCTTTCAGAGTCCAGTCGGGTCTACTAAATAAAGAGTGAACACCAATGTGGTGTGTACATGTACATCATGTATAGAAAAAGTAGTGTTAGCTTCCTGTCTGCTAGCAGCTCGGTGAAGCTACAGGGCCTCAACCTGCTCAACTCATCCGGGGAACATAACTTGAACTCGGCCGTGTTTGTTGTGCTGGTGCCTTGTGGACTATTCTTCATGCTTATATCTGGCTATTGTGATTCGCTCCGCGTTTAAAACAGACGGTGCATGAATGCAGTTTTACTGTAAGTGAAATTTGAGTACTTTATTTATGTGTTGCTTATGTTTTTAGTCAGCAAACGTTAATGAATGTTAAGGCTTGGGTTAGCATCTAGTAAGCAAGTAGTAGCTACATCTGTGCTAACGATGCTAATCGTAGCCTCCAAGTTAAAACGTAATAGAGAAGTGTTAAGCATTAAGTGGGCTAATACTGTAGAACAAACGGCTTCTGTTTGAGGTTGGTAAAATAAGGCCATCCTTGTAAGTTAGACATATTTTATTAGGTAGGTAACTTTATGCATTGATAAGGTTAATTTAAATTCGTTATGCCCGAGTATGTAGACAAGCTAACGTCAAAGTAGTGTTGAAGAACAGCGTAGTGTATGTGAAATTAACCTCACAATACGATGTGTGTATATTACAAATATTAATGTCATATTTCAAGATGATTACTTAGATATTACAATATGGTTGGTTGAGCTGGAGCTTACACGTTAACATCACAATCATATCTGAAGAATGAACCCAAACCTTGTATTACCATATTGGTATCAAATAAATAGTAAGCATTGGTAACACCAATAAACTATTTTATTTGAGTATTTGTGTCCGGGAGAAGGTACTGTACCCAGTTCCTATGTTCTGCAGTTATAGACTGGGCTTTCTTGTAAATGGGAATAATATATATTTTTTAAATCATTAAGGACCATTATCCTAAAATTATGTTATACAATTCACCTAATACACAAGTATGGCATTTTGAAACAGGATTTGCAACAATTCTTACTGTAATTTGTGTGCATTTTGTTGTTAACTAAGATGATGTTATGATTTATTTTTGTGTTAGTATGCACGTAGACGCTTTGGACATACCTGGAGAAGGATGAAATGGTCCTTCGGAATGATGGGAGTTAAAGACAAAGGGCGGAGACTAGTGTTGAAACTAGTGGAGAAACGATCAAGATGCCACCTTGTCCCTCTGATTAGACGGCATGTTAAGTCAGGAAGTAGCATTATTAGTGATGAGTGGAGGGCATACAGGAGAGTGCTGAGTAACATGGAGTGCAACCACTACACCATAAACCACAGCAGTTGGTTTGTGAACCCCCAGACTGGCAGTCATACTCAACATAATTAAAGAGCTTGGTCGACCGTCAAAGGACGTCTCCGTAGACTGAGAAGAAACCGTACAGAGAGTTTGTTGGAGGAACACCTCAAGGTTCTTGAATGGTCATCTTGGCTTGGCTCTGCTCACCCTGATGGACTGCTTGGATGCTTGTTCAAGGATATACACAAAGCCTTTGCAGTCTGAGTACCATTACATACCTGCCAACCCTACCGATTTGGGCGGTAGTCTACCGCTTTTGACATGTTTCTACCGCCTACCGACTTAGCTGGCTTTCCCTACCGATTTTCAATCTTCCCAAACTATAACAAATAAAAATGACACTCCATAGACACTGGATTCGACTTTTGGCGGACACCGTTTGCAGCGTGTCTGTGATCGCATCATACAAACAGTCCTCTGTGTTTCTGAAAGAGAAACAACGTGCAGACCGTGGGTAACGCTGAGGGAAAGGCAGCGTCACCCACAACGAGGCATTTGAGTCCTGCAGGATTTCCCCGTTAATATCAGTGTCTCGAAAACACATGTTGGCGACTGAAAGACATCCAGTGTTTGGTCTTTTCCTGAAGCATCCTACAGTGTCTCAACTGAAAGCGGACCACAAACACAAACTATCATACAATTTTGAGATTTGGGGATATTTATCTCCCATTCTTTCACTTTTTCTGACATTTTCAACATCAAACATGTCGTTAATGTCTCTGTTTAGTGAACTACAGCTATCTGAAAGCCTGTACATTATTTATATCACACTTTATCAGTAGAAAAATGCAGGAAATGACTTTTGTAATGCAGTATTTTCTGATATATCGCGCAACACAAAGATATTTCGCTCTGTGCAAACCTTTGACTCTATGTCAACAACATGAAACAAGAATATGAACCTGGCTTTATCCAATGTTCACACAAGAGTTCTACATCCTGAAACATCCTTGATCTACACTGTCTCACTCTCAACTGAAAGAGGACCAGAAACACATTAAAAATATAATAAAATGTGGAGACTTTGGGATATTTATCTCCCATTATTTACTTTTCGGGCATTTTACAGACCAGACATGTCGTTGATGTCACTGTTTACCAAACTACCACTTTTTCTGAAAAATGCATAAAATGATGTAATAAATACATGGTTTATACATGTAATTACTGGGTTCCATTTCTTCTGATTACCTCATTTGGGCATGCACATTTGCCGCGCGCAAACCTACCTCTATTGGATTTGGAAAGGTTGGCATGCTTTTATGTTTAAATATGTGTATCAGTCATACTAAAGAGTTATTACTTTGAGTCCTAATTTTCTTCATGTGTGAATCAAAGGGTTTGCTTGGTTGTGTTGCATCTTACTTTGCATTTCATGTGAAAAATGTGTATTAGGTCAGCGTGAATGTTATAGCTCATTCATAAATGGATGTGTATTAAACTTAAAAACAACGCACCCTTTCATTAGTTATAAATGTTAGTAACTCATTCATAAATGGTCATAAGAGATGCCAGAAACATCAAGATGGAAGGGGGGGAATCAACTCGGTGAACAACAGATCCCAAGGATGCTGGCTAATGAAGAAGACGAAGTAAGCTAGGTAGTCAATAGCAGTACAGATAGACGTGGGCTCACTATTTGGCAAGCAACCGGTAACAGGTGCCCTGTTTATCTCATGTCTTATAAAAGAGTATTAATGATTTATAAAGTGTTCGCAACCTAATTAATAAATTACAAACTATTCGTAAAACCTTTATAAGGGTAGTCTTATTGTAAAGTGGTACCAAAAAAGCCTCTCATCCTCTTCAGTGAATGACCACTCCAGTCCTTCTGATCACAGCTGACTTAACTCCATTGAATTAGCACACAGCCTTCTAGGCTACAGGCTCGGGGGCCATGTTGGAGCCTCGGTGGTGAATATTAGATTGCACGCCTCCAGATCTCATTAAAGGAAGCAACAGGACAACGTCTGCATCTCGAATGAGACCATAGGCCATCAGGCAGCCTGACTCCCTATTGGATTGACTGATTTGATTGATGTGTGTGGTGTGTGGTGTGTGGTGTGTGGTGTGTGGGTGTGGGTGTGGGTGTGGGTGTGGGTGTGGGTGTGGGTGTGTGTGTGTGTGTGTGTGTGTGTGTGTGTGTGTGTGTGTGTGTGTGTGTGTGTGTGTGTGTGTGTGTGTGTGTGTGTGTCAGGGTGCAACAGGAGGCTAAGATGTTCCTTTAGGTAAATACCATTAGGCTACTTTTACAAATTATACAATTGGGGGGGATTGGGTATTCTGTGGCATGCTGTAAATCACCTATGCTATAGTGTACCTTATATACACACAGGTCACATGATTCAATGATTGCAAATGGCTAGACACTTACAATTTCTTCAGACGAAGGGGTTCTTCCTTTCCTGTCTTCTTTTCCAAATGGCAGTACACTAAAAGAATAAACAAAATGATGTCAGTTTCCAGAAGTATCCAGACACTGTGTAATTAAATGTGTCAAATGAGTCCACGAAAAATAATAAGTGGGTCAATGAGCCTTTTTCACAAAGATGTCCAGTATTAGTCTCAATTGATTATGTAACGTTTTTAAATAAAAACTACTTGCGCCTGAAGGCAGGACTTTACAGTGGTTAACAAGTAATAACCAATTTACATTTCAGTCTAATTGAAGTTTAGGATGATTCTCCAGAGAGGTGGCATGATATCCAATAATAATTGATCAAATAATTCACTATGACATACAGTACATATTTTTTGATGGACTGAGAAGATATGTTTCACCCTTCTAAAAAACATTTATTTGTAGAAAGAAGTGTTGACTTGTTGTAAGCAGATGTCATCTGTCAAGAAACACGAACATAATGTCATTCATAATAGACAGATGGGAAACTTTGTAAATGATTATTACCTTCATTGATTATTTGTCTTTCATCATTTACTTTAAAAATAAATGATAGGCCAAAAATATCTCCCAAAACATTCTCCTTTTGGCCTAAAGTATACCTTAGAAGCACAGTTGGAGTGAAACAGGGCAGAAATCATTAAGTTGAGTTAGTTTGAACCATTCAGGTTTCTATCATTGATACTACAAACTATATCCTCTGCAGATGTATAAGGCAGTCAAAAACAATATGCAGTATGTTAGGCCACTTTGATTGGTAAATGGAACAGACAACCTATATAAATGATAAGAAAGTCAAAACTTCTCTCTCTTAATGCTCACAAATATGAGCCTAAATAAGAAAAGTTTGGCAAATTTGAGTCTGAACTCCAAAAGTTTATTTTTCTTCTTCAACTCACAATAAAAGAAGCGCAAATGTGCAATTGCTGCTTCTTTCCATGCATTCAACACGCACACAACCTCACAAACACTTGACCTTCATGCTCAATTTCAGCCTTCTACAGTAAGTCAACAAAATCTAGGCCGCCACAAAGGGTTATGTTTCTGTCTACCACCCGACCAAAGAGGGTAAAGAGCTTCTAGTTGCAGCTTTAAAAACACAACATTTGCCAACATGTGGATAAAAGCATGATCCCCTCTTCTGTGGATATAAATATACAGTGAGAGTGAGGACGTTTTGTCCATTGATTGCTAATAGCAGACCAGCTCTGGTGCTGATTTTCTGCCGCCTTCCAAAAGATGATGCTGTGAAAGATATAAACAGCAGCTAATTAGAGGCTGATATTTTCCAGCTGACAGCAGGAGGGCTTTTAAAGCCAACTCTCTGCTTTCACTGAAAAGGTGTTTCATGAGTGTGCAACATTGAAAAACAAACACCTTGGGATACATGGTCCAAATATAGTCCTCAATTGCACAGGGACACCAGTCAGCATCACTGGCAGTCATTGACACCCAGTGAGCTAGATGAAGAGGGCCTTAAGACATCTGAGGACATGTCTATTTTTACAGTAGAGGGGTCAAGAGAAGACCCTTTATCCCAAGTATAAGGGCAATACAGCTACACTTCACTGTATGAGACATACAATTAAATGTCTGTACTAAATTCATAAGCAGGAGATTCCCTAAAATCAACCAAAGTGGTGTTCTTCACTATACTTTAGTTGAATGCTAATTATATATGTGCATAGCAGAGAGAAAGAGAGAGACAGTGCAATCACCATATGTCCTCCTGCAGGAGCCCTTCAAAAGCTGGTTAAGAAACCTTCCCAGAAAGATGAAAAAAGGAAGTCTAGGGTATTAAAAAAAAGTATACTTTAAAAATGTCATCAACTATTATAAAAGACTAAACATATTTATCACAGCTTTTTTTAAACGTCTCAATATATTTAAAAGACAATGGCTTTCTAAATTGAAATTAAGAAAGCAGCGTATAGTTACAGTGGAAATGAGGCCTGAGGGATTTAGAATAAATACCTTACTGAGATATCTTTGACTGATGCTAAATGATTCACCATATCGGAGGGGATGAGCATTTTCCATCATTATTTCTAACGTCTGTTTGTGCAGCTATATCTCTGCTGCTCCACGATACTTCAATAAATATGATATTTTAACACATATTTAGCCATTAACAGGAAAACAACTTCCAAAATGAACATCATCTATGTGTTTTACTCTTTTTAATGCTACCATAGCTATTGCACCATCCCAACTTTGATAGGCTGTCTTCCATGCTTTGCTCTCGTATTGAAAGGAGATATTTAATGCTATCTAATAACACACTAATATCAGCGGCAAACATTCATCCAGGGAGCATGCTGGTGGGGAGCTCAAACATTATTATGGCGGAGATTTCAGTGCTTGTTTAGTGAACGAAACCATCAGTCTCATCAGACTGGAGTGTCCTCGTCTCTTCATTATGTGTCCTTCCTGAGGTAATTCAGGTCTTTCTGTTGCATTAGCTGTCAAATATTATGATGGGAATTATGTAAAAACCAATAAAGACAACATCTGTATTGGGTAGATTGTTTTTCTTTATGTCTATCAACTTGTTGTCAGTGCACGTGATTACCGGTACATAAAGGGACAGCTTCATCTGCTAAATTGGTGCTGCAAAGCTTCCACTTGAGTCTGAGGAAGAGAAAGGTCAGCGAGGTAGAATAAATAAATAGCATTGGAGCCCTTCAGTGTGAAAGCTAATTATTCTACATGTAAAGTTTTGTCAAGAAATTAATTTCTTAAGGTAAATACATATAATATCTGATATGTTTGTTATGTGATAGTGACTTAGGAGTGTTGAGAGTGCATGTGTGTCATTAAAAGAACATCATGGTGATAGCTTGAATTCATTACAATTTAAATAGTAGAGTTCCCATCCAAATGTGGACAGCACTTTTGTGTTCGGAGCCATTAAAGCATTACAGAAAAATTAATGAATAAATATCACATATCACAAAAGAGTGTGTGTTTCTTTATGTTTGCTTTTAATGCATGAACTGTAGAAAATAAATGATAAAAGAGGCCTTTTTTGTTACAATATTTCAAAGCCTGAATACATATATCTTGGTTTATTCATCGTAGCCATTGGTCTGACTATATTGCATTCCTTTTATATTCAAATAACGACAACAGACCATCCCAGTGTCCATTTATCTAGCTCTTCTAGGCAACACGTCAAATATTCTCCAGTGTACATAACACTGCAAAGCTCATATGGAATAGGAAGGACCGCCTGTTGAAGGAGACAAACAATATTAAGCTTGGACTCAAAATTAGATCTAAAATCTATTTAATAAGAAGCTGAGGGGACCAATGTTTAAGGAACAATGGTGACCTCTCTGTTTGGCGGCAGGGACACAAAGCCAATATCCGGCATTGAGATATTACCGCTGGGAAGACAGAGCCTCCATCATTCTGTGTTGATGGAGCCACTTCCTTTGTCTTCATGATGCTGGTTGGTTCTTTCCCACCAGACAGGCAGCCTCGGCTACAGCCACGTCTGAGGGCCCACTTGAATTTGGCTAAAAGAGTTTGGCAGAAGGAGACCAACCAGGCTGCGAGCAAACAGCCAGAAGATGAAGACACCTCCATCCTGCCAACCCTTTGCACAAGGGCACTTGTATTTATGTGGGAGGCAATGAGACTGCCGTATGACACCGTCTGCTATCCCCCCCGGACAGGGCTGATGTGGAATACCAGATATTGGTTGTAAAGGATGATGACAACTGTGCCTACCATAGAGAGTGGATCACATTCTTAAAAGGTGGAATCTTTAGCAGTAAAGGCAACTTTATAGTCAAATGTTTTAGGTTGAGCTAATAAGAGTAGTGCAGTAATGACAGTTTATTGTAGGCTGACCCAGAGGTTAGCATAGAAAAGCTCTTTTTAATTGGATTTGGAATATTGCAGAAAATAGGATCTGTGGCTAACACACGTTTATGTCAGTTACGCTTTTTGTTCAGCACAATCTCAACATATTAACACCACTTTTGGTTTTAAAGCAATGCTTTAAACAAACCACTCCACCGTCAGATGACTGTACATCACCACTGCTAAGCAAAAGGCAGCTAATGTTAGTCTTAGTAGTAATCTTATTTAGTTATTTTTTAAAAGACACCTAAAAGCTTAAGACGTTCAGCATTCAGGTATATACTGACTTATTTTAATTTCGTAGAACAAAAGAAGAACATATCAGAAGCTTGTAATAACCTTAACATTATTTTGTGCATCTTGCCATTCTTTAAGGTCTAATTTAAGCTGTAAATGCTAAATAAAGATACAACATTAATTACATATTGTACACTAAGTCAGTATAATACTCAAGCAGCATATTTTGACAAACCTTTTTCAAGTGACACAGAAAACTGTTCAATATTTTAAGTAGTAGAAGAAGTGTAATTTATTTCAATGTACAAACAAAATATATTAATGCTTTTCGTAATGACAATCTGAAAGTACGCACAACTCAAACTGATGGAAAAGTCTATCCAAGATAAATGTACTCTAGCCTTGAGAAACAACAGAAGGACCTCCTAACGTCTCCCAATTATAACAAGCTGTGGTCAATGAAGGTCAAGCTTATTTTTCACTCTTTAACGCACCATCTGGCCAAAGCAGGCAGGTAGCCTTTGATGCTTGTTCTCGCATATCTTGGCCAGAATCTCAGATGTAGTCTCCAAGTAAAACTGATATTTAAAATCAGCTTTAGAAGAGAGAGACACCGAGAAAAGATGTCTGAATCTCTCCCAGGCAACATGAAAGTAAATGTGAAAGCAGTGGACCCAGGAGGCCTTCAAAATATAATAAAGTATATTTCTTTAAGTATTGTACTATAGAACCATTTGAAGCTACTTGTACCTACCTGAGTATTTTCACTGTCAACTTCTTTGTACTGTTATTTAAGTAACATTTTGAATGCAGGACTTTTACTTGTAATAGCTTATGTTTACAATGTAGTGTTGCAAATCTGGATACTTCTTCCACAACTGCTCACACTGCTTTTAAACCCAAAAATAGGGGTAATGACTAACATGACAAATCCCCATGAACTTTATGAGACTCAAACTTAAAACTTATTTCAGCTGAAACCACAACAAGACAGAAAAACTGCATTTTATAGCATTACTAAAATGGTAGACATATTCTCGATGCTGATTATGTGAATAGAATAAGTGTTTTCTCATATACTTCATGGATGATAAACAACCCTTTGTCATTGAACCGTTTTTTTCCCCGCTAGGCTGGGGCAGGTCTCTCTTAGGTATTAGTTTCAAACTCCAACAACAGTGAAACCACATAAGAATGGACCAGCCAAATTCAATTCTGCGCATCAATTCTGCTCTGCCCCTGGCCCGTTGAGGCAGGAAGAATAATGAAATGTTTTGTTTGCTTTGTTTTCTGTGCAAAGGAGGAAGGATGGATCTCTGCTGTCAGTTACTGTATGATCTGTTGCTCCAGTCAGGGCAGGCCCGTCACTCAACATTTCTCTCTCTTGACATCAAAACATTTGATAATCACGCCGCTACAGACGCAGTAGAGTGGGGAAAGAAGACAAGCTCTGTGCATACTCATTATGCTGCCTGACAAGTCTCTTTGTCATTGGACTAAACTGCATGACATTTAACAATAAATTGCATTTTTGCCAATTTCCTAAGCCTAACGTGCAAGAGTAACAATCAAAGCTGGATGCATGTGAATGTAAAATGAATATGTGACAGGAATCTGTGAAACAGGCGTGTTCAATGTGTGGATCCATGGCTTTGGTCTGATTGTTTAGAGGGGTAATAGAAGCTGATGAAACGGTTTTGTCACTCTGATTATGCAGATTTGTTTCTATGGCAAACATATGTTTTATTCTCAAACCACTAAAGGACTTTGGAGCACAATGTAGGTGGAACACAGTCGATAAACACCCTCAAAATGAATTTGACCCCATTTTTATTCTGATCATCTTCCTGTAAAGGCTCTTAGATCGGTCAGAAAGGGACATTTAATTAGCAAAACTCGGAAAGACTCTTTAAACTGTAGATATGTTCCACTCATGGGGACAGAGAATAGCGAGAACCTTAGAGCCATCATCATAAACACTGCTGCATCCCAGATGAATGGAGCAAATGTGAGCACTTAGTATTAAGTAAATGAGGTCAAACCTATTAAGGGTTGAGTAAATAAAGAGAAATGCTTTTCCTCTATCAATGAAATGTTGTTTGAGTTTGATTGAGTGCTACAAAAACTTCAATGATGTCTGTGTGGAGTAGGATGACCTTGAAGCTGGCACTCAAATCAGACAGCATAATAACATTCAGATGGTCTCCCTGCATGATGATGACACAGCCTTGGCAAGCCCTGCCTCTCCTGTGCTTTGCCCTTGAAGGAGAAAACATTTATCTTCCTTATTTACAAAGTAACTCCAACCAATGGCTTTCCTGTTTTGGTGATTGATTTCATCATTGCTTTACGGCTGCAAAGTAAAGACACACCTACATTTGCAAGATGGACTAATGAATAGATCTTGTATGACCTGAAGGGTAAACCTTGAGACTATAAAAAGGAGATGTAGCTCTACTTATATATTCAAGTTAAGATTCAAACAGCTTTCATGTTTGCAGATATTTCTGTCTTATATCTTATCAGTGTTTTTGTAACTGTTTCATTTATCAATTGTATCCTGCTTTCGAGATTAAATCGAGACACAAAGCCAGTTGTATTTCAAAATGTTATCAGTTATCCTTCCCTGTAACTACATTTTTTATTTAAAATAATATTTCCTCATTATCCCTTTCGTTTTTTACTTATTTTTCTTTGAATATTGTGAAGAAATGAGTGGTCAGACCAGGTGGGGTTGGTTGTTGGGCTTTGGCCGGAGAAAAGGAGGAGGGAGGGTTGATCTTGCATCTGTGACTAGGTTATTGTACATTGTTAACTTATTAGGACTAAATATGTCAAATATGTCACGCAAATATGTAAATATAAATATGTCACAATAAATCAACATTGAACCTGAAACATTCTCTCCCTCTTTAGTCTTGCATTCTGTCTCTCAAACAATATCATCTTTAACGTCAATCCCCAGTGTATCTGTGTTTCTTTTGTTCTTTTGTCTTTTAGATAACGGATGCATGACATTTACGGCAGAAAAGCTAAATAAAGGTCAAAGAAACCCTAGCATCCATTGTTGCAGCTGAGACACACGACTCCCTCTTAGTGTGAGAGTTAAAAGGTAAGCAGACATTGCATAACTTGAAGCCTCACATGGTTGATTGGAAGAGACAACCATGACCATGTGCCGGGCTCACCGGTCACCTCCCCGCTCAGGATGACCCACTTTGAGCCAAACATCAATCAAACAAAGTTGAATTTGAAATAGAGCATCTTAAAGGTGGGGTAGGTAATTTTGGAGAAACCAGCTCGAGTGCGCTAGAATTTGAAAATACACAGCCGGAAAAAATCTGCCACTTCCTTACAGAGCCCCTCCTCCAACACACATGAACGCGCACATGACCAATGAGGGCACGAGATAAGTTTGTGCACAGATGGAAGGCTGACAGGCAGGTAGGCCATCCAGTTATTTTAGCCGGGCCGGCTAAAATGATTGGTCGTGCTTTTTACAGTACTACGGCTTCCACAGATGACATTTTATTATGGATTTGTTGTCAAAGCACTTCAGATATTCATTGCTATCAGGATGTTAAGAGCATTCCATGGAATAAAACAAAAAGTGTATCTCGAGCCGGTTTCTCAAACTTACCTACCCCGCCTTTAAGCTGTTTAAGGCAATGCTCTTAGGATTAAACGGGGATCCATAATGCAAGGAAAGACAATGTTGAAGTGACACTACTGTAGTACCTTTAGGACTGCGAGATAGTGTGGAAACCTTGGTTGCTGATAACGTATGTTATACATTCACACAATAGGAGCCAATCTAGAAAGTGGATGAGATTCTCTTTGAACTCTCCCTCCTCCCTGCTCAGGTTTGATCAGGACTCAATCCTCTCATGTAACACAATCAAACTGAATGACAGCACTCAGAGTCTGCACTCGGGATAATCATGCAATCAGATCGCATTATTTGGCTTCCACAGGTGCAAAGCCAATGTGGAGCATCTGCCATTGAGGCTAATTTGAGTCGTATTTTGCTCATTCGCCTCGACAGATCTCTGCGGAAATCATCTTTCCGTGATGAGAGGGTTTCCTCCATATTTGAATGTGTAGTAATGAGACTACAATTTCAGTGATAACAATTCTCCGAAGTGCCACATTGTAAAATTCATTTATAAACATATACCATCCGGCCCTCAGGTCATAATCAACTGGTGTGATTGCATGGACAAAAAATATATTGTTATTAGCAGGATATTATCCAGGATGAGAAAAGAGACAAAGGGTGAAATGCTATCGTTTATCCATAGTTTATTTATAAATGACCGGCTTCACATTTATCTAGAGCCTCCATGATAATGCTGTAAACAGAAGGTGAACAACGCAATTAAGCCGAGGCAGAACAAGACAACTTCATGTATGGCTGCACAATAGACATTTTCAAATGCAAAATTGACTAAATTAGGCTAAATATGTGTTGAAACTACAGACACCGCTTTCTAAAAAACATTTTTCTAAAGACTTATCAAACCGAATATGTTTGGTACAGATCCTTCACGATCCTTTTAATAAATGTTTCCAGGAATATTGA
Organism: Notothenia rossii; assembly: GCF_949606895.1. NCBI lineage: Eukaryota > Metazoa > Chordata > Actinopteri > Perciformes > Nototheniidae > Notothenia > Notothenia rossii. The sequence goes on along the minus strand of NC_136908.1, from coordinate 50,965,396 downwards.
CGCCAAATTAACTATTACTCCTATATCGTAATCGCAATATCAGTCATAATAATCCCAATTAGTTATGTTTTCTGAATCGCGAAGCTCTAAAGACAACCTCCCTGATGTCAATGTGATGTCAACTGATAGCAGATGGCACATGAATAGCAAGTTGAGAAGAAAAGAAACAGATCTTGCTGAGCAGGAGTCTTTTTGCCAACTCTGACTTTACCGGCCCTGTTTTAACGGTCGCTAGGCAACACTCATTAGTGTGCTCCACTGATTGAGTCAGAGATGGGATGTATGAGCCCAAAGTTTAACCTCTGCTCAGAGGAAATTAGATCTCTGTTTGGACATTTTGGGAACGAGCACTAACACTTGACGTACTGCTCGGGTGAACCTAAATATACAAAGTACAGGCAGATGTTAAATCAGCTGTAAGCTTTAGGAGTACTTACAATGACAGCCTTGGGTTATAATGTGCTGCCATACATATAATTACTGTTGTACGTATTTATTTGATTAACCTTTTCATGCTCAGAACATTACAGGAATTGTCTTTCATGGACAGTATGAAAAAGCACTTTGTGGTCATCATTACAGTTCATACGAACTTAGAGGAGAACATCTACTTTACTCCAACTTGCGAGTGAGATTTTCACATTGGCTTGAATTTGTTTTCTTCAGGGTTAACTTGAGGGTGCGGGACATAGAGCTACAGTGCCTCACACCAAAACCTGACTATTTATTATGGCTGCATTGTATTCTGATCCATTGTTGGTTGGTCAAGGAAGTGAAAAGTCCCATTATGTTGATGAATATCAGGGGAAACTCCAGGGTTGAGAATGACATCTTTTTACAGCAGAAGTTTTCCGACGGCCCTAACATGTTATGCTATAAAACTCCATTCTGTCTGCTGAAAATATCTTAAAATAATACAACATTATCTATAGAGAAACAGCTAGAGTCAGAAGGTTCTAAAACCATTCAATTAAGTTGCTCACATACTGCTTTGCTGTGTTTTTGCATTGCGATAAGAACTCCTAGTGTTTGACTCCATCACAGCCATTTCATTACTGAAAGAAATGCATATTTATTTTGTTGTTGCCTCAGATGTGAAAGCTTTAAAAACAAAAAGGAACATAAGAAGAAAATATAAAGTTGTTCAACTGAAGTTTATAGAAAATCCAGTTTTTAGTGTTTGAAATGAGCAACTGTAACCTTATGATAAGCATGAATCGCCCACCATCGCCTGAAACGCATGCACACACACACACACTAGACTTCATTTAAATACACTCCCCAATGACGCTTAGTTATTCTTTTCATTTCTAGACTGGATGGTAGAAAATAACCAATAATCCTTTAGAGCAAAGTTTGCCCTTGTTACTGTGGCTGCATTTATTTGATCTCCACTACATAGAGCACATCCAGATCCAGTTCATTAGTTTCCGATTGAGTGCCGGGTATTTTGTACTTAAGGGAGGAGAGAAAATACAATTTTGCGCTCATCCTGTTCGGCAATTCTTTCTTTGGGAATCTTTCAGGTGGCTTGTCTAATGAGCTCCCATGAAATGTGGTTTCCACACAAGATACGTACTTGTGTCCGGGCAAACATTTATTTCTCCTCTCCCTTTCCCTTAAAGTGCATGCACACTACATAAATGAGACAATTTGATTTTTTTTTAGAAGCTGCCAAGTGCAGGTTTTCAGTCATTACCTTACAGCCACTTGACATGACCATTATTCGGATGAGCAGAATGGTCTTTGTGTGACAAGTTATTAGTAAGCTAAGTGTTCTACACTATCAGGGTCAGTCATGCAGAAGGGATTTTATTGAAGAGTCATGCGTTTAAAGAGTTATTGGTCACTGTAATAATTGTTTTTCTGGCCTGTACCTTTGTAGCAAGACTTTACTATAAGTAATGTATGAAATCTACTGTCTTGTTGCAATTTATATACATAATAATACAATTTGACATTAGAGTAAATGAAGCTTTCAGAATAATAAGTTGTAGGCATAATAATGTTCAAGCTCCAGTTGAATATAGTGCATAATGCAACAGACTTTTCCCGCTCGACACAAAAAAACAACATGTTTCCAACTAAAAAACACAAAGGGAATGTCAATGAGGGGGCTGTCTGTGACCCTGAGTGCCCTACATGCTCATTTGTGGCTCCTCTGTCAGTATTTAAATGGTTAACTGAAGGTCCTCTTGTACGTCAGGACATTAGGTCACACACACACAAAGACGCACTCACGCACACACTGCATCATCCAGCACTCACGTAGGTTAGTCTGTTTTAATCAGGTTTATTTGATGAGAGCACGGTTTGACTGGGGCAGCTGGCAGCAAAGGACAGACACATTGAATTAGTCCCACTGAGGACAATACAGTAAAAACAATGGGCACTGAACATTTTCTTAGTATTAAAGGTCACCTATTATGCAAAAGCCACTTTTTCATGTATTTCTGCCCATTAGCATTTAAAGCTACAGACATAGAATCAGCACTTTTGGAACAGGGCTGAAACAGAGGGGTATATACACTATGGCATGCTACAGTACAATGCACGGTCTGTTGGTATTTAGAGACATGTTTTGTATATATCTGAGACCTATAATATATTGAAAAGAGTATAATAAACCTGGACCTTCAAGGAAAAACTATCCTTAATATTGCAGAATAGAATAGGGAGAAATGTGATGGGAGCATATGGTTAATACAAATTGTGTTTTTTTTTATAGATTTTTACCTGAAAATAAAACAAATGTTAACAACATTTCTGATCATAAGACAAATGTATCCCCCAAACAAAGAGCCTAAGTGCATTATATAGTGTAATGCCTAAGATAAAACATACATATTTCACAAAAGATTGATGTTCTAATAATAATTATATGTGAAAGGTGTTTTCACAGCAGGGACAATGAGAATGTGAAACAGGCAATCAGTCACCTTGACGTCATTACATTCTCAAGTGTGGACAGTATGGGTTTGAGTCCAGTGCCAGTGATTGGCCTGTTCCGCCTCCAGTCTATGATAGCGTTGAAGCCAGCAGGGTGCAAACATATTCAGTTTTCTGAGTCAAGCTATTCAAAAAAGGTCATGACCTTTATGTTTCATTGAGAAGTCAAAGCACCACGTCCAGGATGTCAAGCTGAACAAAAATGACCATGGTCTCTGAAAGCTTCAACCCAGGGTTTACTTATTTTGAAAAGAATAGAGCTTTGAAATAAAGAAGCAGGGGGTAGTCGCTGTTATAGGTTAATAATAATAATAATAATAATAATGGGTTTAATGTATAACGCACTTCATATCCCGAAGTGCTACAAGCATTTAGCATGAAACAAAAATAAAAACAGTACACAACACAGTAGAATGAATAAAAAGCAGTTAAAACAAACAATGAAAATGGGCAGCAATCAAAGTTGGCATAGTCTGTATGAATGTGTATTGATGTATGAAAAGGCCAGATTCTGGGGAGCCTTCAACCCACGGATATGATTGAGATTGAAAAGGTAATAGTACATTCAGAGGTGAAATCTGATCCTCTGGAGTTTGACGCAAGACGAAAAGACCAGTCAGTGTGATTAGTGACCGACCGTCATCCTGTTGGTGACGCAGCTTGCTCGGCCTAATCAGTTGTTTTTGTTCTGGCAGAAAGGCACTACCTCCCCTGCTCACGCCCATTATCCTACATTAACAGAGCAGAGGGCTGCAGAAGAGGCAGAGAGACTCAGCAGGTTGCAATAGAGAAACCTCTGTCATTATTTAAGCAGATTTTTGTTTATTTTTAATGGGAAAAAATATATATTTTTCTCTTTCTCTAAACAGCGAAAGAGAAAGTTAGTGAACACTGAGCTGCTTTTTGAAGAAAACTGACTAATTTGATCTATTGATTTTTTCCCCGGGATCTCTCAGCATCATTACATATAACTGAATCAGGATTTGTTTGATGTATTGTTACCAAGGGAACATCATTTCTGTCTGCCACAAAATAGCAAGAGGTTTTGGCCAAGTTCCTGAAAGAATGTTTCAAAGAAAATATATTCTAATGAACTCATAATTGCAGAGAAGCCTTGAATATTTTATTCGAGTGCTTGAGTCTTGTTATTCATATGTGATTACCTTTGAATTATTTCTGGGACATAGTAAATAAGATTTAGGTGATCCTTTGATGATTGAAGTAGCAAAAAAGAAAAGAAAAAGAGCTTCCTTGAAAAAGGGCAACATTTAGGAGAAGGTTTCTGAATATGAGCTGCAAAGTGCTTCAAATGGAAAATTGGAAATTCAATAAAAGTGAATCAGGAATTCACAAAACACAATTTATATAACAGCTAATGGTAAAATGAGGAAATGAGCACACAGCATAATCAAATGTAGCCTTTGTGTGAATCAGCTACCTATTCAATGTTGAAAAGCACTTATTGTCTAGATTGTTTTAAACAAATGTAAAGTTACAATCATTGTTGATTTTTTACATTCACAGTAGAGGTCAATTCGATAAGTAACTGAAATATATAGGACCCAATCAGATGTCTGTCAATTGGCCATAATAAACACTGTCAACAGATCTTTCATTTGGCATCTGTATGCAAACCTGTACCATTTTGATTATCATATCTCTTATATTAGGAAGCTAATTTAGAATGTGAGTGTTAAATTGGTTCTTTGATGGCCTTATATAGTGCATATAATCAATGTCAGTCAATGCTTTCATTTCAGGTCACTCGATTTCCCCTTTTAATTGGAACTTAATGTCCATATGGGATGCTAAAATGCGGACTGTAATTTCCCAGTGCCGCACTTCATTCATTACCAATGCATAAGCAAAGGCTTCCATCGTTGTCAGCCCACAACTTCAGACCTAGTCTCATGTACAACTCAGAATATCCTAAGAAGCAATTACCGGAGCAATAACAAACCCCTCACTTGGAAAATCATATTGATTACTAATTAGTGCCTAATAAAAAAACCTAGCCAGCCACTACTTGGAAAGTGAAATGACTCTTCTGATTATGCTTACTGCACATGCATAAAGACAATTTTATTTGAATAAATACATTTAAAAAGGTGATGAGCTCTGAGGGAGCGGGCGCAGGGAGGCTGTGATTGGCAGCTCCTTTTCCAGCAGAGAGGTGTGTTACATAAGGTGGCCTGTTGTGTTGTGTGGACCAGTCTGTGCTGGAGAGTGCCTGCATGTGTGTACACGTATGTGACAGAAATGGTTTGAAATAACAATTAAGCATTACATGAGATTCAATTTACACAGCCTGGGTAAAATGTCAGTTATTAACTTGTGATGACATGCACAATCCACATGTCTTAAAATAGGGAGTATGTTAATATTCAGATAACTGCTTTTATCTACATCTCATATTTTGTGATTTACATTTAATTTGAAAAAACAGTAGACAATATCAGCTTTTTCTAGATTTAAACTCAGTGTTCTTCACAAGAAAAGTGTCTCCACTACGGCATTGAAACCAGGAGTATATGTTTGCAATGTATTGTATGTATAAATATTATATTACAATAGATTTGAGGCTTTAAGAGCCAGTAATGTAACAAATAAAATCCCAAGATTGAAAAACCATCAGTCATTGGTTGCCAGTTTTGTTGGCTACAGTGCACCCTGCTATAATGACTGCAGAAATATCAGAAACCCTTCTTATTACAGTTAAAGTCAACGGCATCAAAAAATCATCATTCGTTAAAACAGTTTAAAGTTCCACAATAGTCCGTAAGCTAGTTGGAGGAGACTGCATTAGTTTCCCCTTAAGTAAACCTTATGAACTGGACTTTGACGTGTGACCAAATAAGTCCAAACCATGAGACAATGACAGTAAGAGTAAGGACAAACAATAAGTATTTTGAAGAGAGGAGCAGAGGAGTGCAATCAGCCTCTCTGCTGACTCGTTCCAGCAGAGCAACTCTCACTGAGCAGTGTGTTCCACTCAAATCACATGCAAATGTAATTTGTGTTCCCAAGTTGGCCACACCAACTGCCCACCCACCTCCCAGGATATTTGCATGTGAAGATTGCACCGCTACACCAGTGAGAAGGTGGAGGGAGGAAGGGGCTGGGGGCTGTGTTATGTTCCCAAAAGAAAATCATATTCAACGGTTTGTTCTTGAAATCTTTGAGGACACTACAAACCACGCAGTGCAGAATACATCATTAATGCACGTCAGCTTGGTGTATACCAGATAGTCCTCAATTATTCATGTGGCGACATGCAGACACACACAGAGACATCACCATTTCTAAGTAACACACTCAGACGAAGGTGTGATCACTGTACACGTAGATATACCTGATTCATCGTCTCTTATTTGAACACACTGTTCTGGTACATTTCTATTTCAGAATTCGCCTTTTAAAGTTCTCCTGCTTTACAGTCTCTGCTCATCGAATGGATTGAGACACGGTGGATGTCAACAGTTTGACCGGAGACGCATCGATTGGATGCAAAGAAATCAGAAGGGCAAGTCTCACCAAGCACAAAATCTGCCTTTAAAAGAAAGACCTTCATCATGTATCATCTTGTGTAACATCCGAGAATGGAGGACATCTGGTCACCCTTGATGTTTATCTTTCCAAATCCAAAAGTAATTCAGAGATTAAATCATCTCCTAATATCCTTTCTTCCAACGAGGCAAGACAAAGCAGAATAAACAGTTGAGAAGGACAAGGCAAATAAACATGAGAAATGTAATCCAGAAGTATTTGATGTGATCATGTTCTAATTAAACATGCTGCAATTCATTTGTATTTAACAAAGCTTGAACAGGGTGTCACGCTGGTGGTCAACCCTATGAACTTTATCTTAGCCTGAAGGCTTTCTCCTTTAAGTAGAAAATAATGTTCCTGTGTGTCCCTGGCTCTGCAGCCTGTAATGTTAGCTGGACATGTAAAGTGACAGAGAGCACTTTAAAGGTTTCGTTCCTTCAGGCGGCTTGCTTTCAGAGCCCAGTCCGCCTGGATTGTGAACAACCAGACCTCACCCACTGACGCGGTAGGCGAATACATTGTGACCATGACCTTTAACGGAAAAGTCTGTTTTCTTTCGTATTGTGGGAAATTCTGACAAAGTTATTAACAGCGCAAGTCTGACCTGAGCCAGAGAACAGATGAAATAAAACTCATCAAAACCTGTTCTCTTTATATCTTTCTACTTTGTGAGGCCGGGAGAAGGGATGTGTTGCATGAAGTGTGATGGATGGAGGTGATAAAAGTGCTGAAAAAAACAAAACAAAAACGTCCAAGGTTGAAACGATGACCAATGAGGCATTGTTGGTGTTGAGATGATCGATATGGTGCCAAAGCAGTCAGAGCAACAGGTCAGACTGAAACTGAGTGGCTCTTAGGGGGCCAGTAACAACACTCTACTGGGATAAAGTATTCTAATAAGAACTTACTGTGAGTACTAGGGAACAGCTTTATCAATTGGGTAAAGATAAGGTGTAAGAAGTATGTTTTTGGTCCATCTTAATGGATGGAGTGCTGCAATGAGTCCTAACACTAATACCAAAAATCCCTGATTTCTAAGTCAAAGGTTTTTGGAACATGTTAACACAAGCTGAAGAGATTTTCACGTTTGATCTACGACATATAAGACGGCAGTAAATATCCCACTTGTGTTTGTCCAAAGATTCTAGGTTTCATAAAGACCTAAATGAGAATAATTAATGTCAACGCGCCAAAAATTAGCTGCCTGTAGCTTAGCGGTTGTGACGTGAAGTCATGTGACCCCGATTTGTAGTTTACCATATGCTAGATTTTTACTTGTTGAGATCAAAAGTATGCTTGAATAAATCAGGAAAGTTGTATTTATAAGGGGAATAATCCTGATGAACAGAATGGGCCAAAGATTTTATTTTCCAGAATATTCCCAAATCCAATGGAAAATCAAATTGCTATTTGTATAGGGAGCCCTTGCGATGCAAACTCTCTGTCCCGTCATCATTGCGACGTTCTAAAGCCTTCAATGGCCATTTTCTTTAGTCTCAGTTACAGCAAAAATCTGATTTATATATTTCTCTTTTACACCATTTCCTGTCAGACCCAACAGGTTCAAGACCAACCAGAGAGAAGGAAAGAGTGAGAAAGAGAGAGAGGCGCTGGGGCAGAGCCAAGTCTCCTCCTGTCTCTGCAGACACCAGATGAGCACCCACCCGACCACCACCCCAGGGTGTAGCTAAGCAGCACACAACAGCTGACAGCGCCCTGTTTATTATCTATAGATTATTCCCAAGCAACAGCAATTATCATTGACAGGCAGGAACATACTGTAACGCTTGGGTGTGTCTCTGCAGAAGCAACCATACATCAAAGCAAGATGTAAAAAGTATCCTTGAAGATGGGAACTATCAGAGTTAGTGAAGAACAACTGAAGGTATGCCGCCATCTCGAATCAGAGCAAGTGCCATCGCTGGCTCTGAGTCATGTTTATATTTAGATTGGGGAGGAAGAGGAGCATCCAGGCATATAATGCACATCACCTTCCTCACTGGAAGCTTTTGGCTGTGTCTGAGAGAGAGACAGAGAATATTTGTGTGTGTGTGTGTGTGTGTGTGTGTGTGTGTGTGTGTGTGTGTGTGTGTGTGTGTGTGTGTGTGTGTGTGTGTGTGTGTGTGTGTGTGTGTGTGTGTGTGTGTGTGTGTGTGTGTGTGTGTGTGTTTGTGTGTGTGTGATCCACCGTCTGACCCAGAAAAAGGCACCAATCAGAAGATCCGTGGCAGTTGGGCAACACACTCCACAGTAGAAATAACTTGCCATGTGCCAGTTGCATGCATAATTACAGAGAAGAGGAGCAGAAGCATGCAGCCTCAAAAATAAAAAGCCATGATGTGTTCCCCTGCTCTCCTGTGTGTGTCTTAAACATGGGTGGACATTATATGTTCCTGTACAGCAGGTGGGGCTACAGTATCTCGGTCATCATTCAATACATTATTTAGCAATGAACGCTAGGATTGAATATCCAGGGTGCTGGGTAATATCATCCCAGTTTAGGATTCAGAATGTTGATATCAGAATGAAAATGATCCATGTTCAAATGATAAGGATGACCCTGGATAGAGGGAACAGCTTACTAACAGGAACAAATGTATAAAGTATAGCATCGGTCAAATAAGGATGGATGCAACTTTATCACAGCTTTGGTATCATGAGAAATATCAGCACAGTAAATAGTTTCAAGACATTGAAACTACCACATTTTGGGATACGTAATTATATTGTTTAGTTGTCATATTGTTTGCATAATCTCTGCTTCAAAATCCTTCTCATAATTGTCTGCTATGATTTAGTAAATGCAATATACATACAGTACAGGGAAGTATAAAGGCTGAATCTGTTTTACCTAGTTGGCCCTAATTGCTGTAAGACTAATAGGACTTTTTTTCAATAAACATATTGATTATATGCTTTGGAAATACAGTACACCATAGAGTTGAATGGAGACATTGGATAAAAGGCTTTCTTGAAATATTGCATCCCCTGGAATAGGACCAACCTGAGGTCATATTGACCTTGACTACAATCAGTTTCTCCTTGAGGAAAAATGTACATTTGTATCAGATTTGAAGAACCACTGCATAGCGATTGTCAATGGCTCAGAGGCATAAAAATCCTCCTAGGATTTCTTTTTTTTTAAATAGCGAACAGCACATATTGTAGTTTAAACGAAAAGTGCAGGAGTTTAGTTGAGAAGAAGGGAATCTGACTGGAGGTCAAACGAGGATCTTGGCGAGCAGAAAGAGCAAATAACGCGGCAGGCAGCAGAGGATGCTTTGACCTTTTACTGATGCTTTTGGAGCCAAAAGGAGAACAACGGGCTGGGTGGAGAAAACTCTTGCCTGTGGTGAACTGGAAGCACCTCAGATCTCTGATATCAGCCCCTCCCCCCCCCCACGTTCTCCCAGAAGGAGAGCGGACGTCACAACGGACTGTAAGGGTTATAAATGCTGACAGGCCTGGCCAGCAGTCATAAGAATTACAGGAGACCAGTGAAGGGTTTGACCACTGTTTCAATGTGGATGTATTGCCCAGCCTCCTTCCACTGATACCTTTCTTTCATCCTCAAAGATCTATGGCCAAAAAAATATATACTGTGTATTAAAACTAAAATGTAATAAAATTGCTTTTTCTTCAAGCTTAAGATACAATATCTGTCTTTTGGGAGCAAAAGAAAAGTGTTACTATTGAAGGAAGACCTGATGCCTGATGAATAAAATATGGGGGAAATTCTTAAATGTTTTGGAAAGGCTCTAGGTGCGACCTTTTTCTAGTTAAAGAAATGACTTGAAAGTCTAGAGCTTCTTGATAACAGCTTTGTAACTTTTAAAAACTATTGACAGTTTAACATCCATAAGAAAATTGTATAAATACTCTCACTAATTTTGCATATTTATGTGTTCGATAGTATTGTTCTCGGGTCATTATAATAATGTCTGTTTACTGCATCCATTATTCACTTTATTTGTATTTTTAATGTTATGGGGTATACTGTATGTGTAACAAGAATCGCAAAAAAACAGGCTTGTATGCATCATTTAAACCCCATTAATGATTTTTTTTGATTTCCTACAGGCAGTGAAAACACCTTAATTTGACACGTTGCTACACAATGCATGGAGCCCTGCCATTATGTTTGCATTGAAGCCTCTGCACTTTTCAATTATTAATAGTGTGGTTATCGACGAGTTTGTCAACAGCATGCTGCCTGATGAATATTGTATTATGTCATTATATTATGTGTCAAGGGGTCCGGTTATAGCCCAATGAAAGAAACCATAGCAGCAGCTTTTGCTGGTTAGATTTGAAAATGGGTCGTGCTCAACATCAAATCCCACCACTAAGCACTTTGAGGGTGGGCTCGTGTTACACGCTAACCTTCTTTTTCAACCTAAAACTACATCTTCTGTGGAGTGGTGTCACAAAAAAATACCACAGGAAATTGAAAGTGGGTTATGCTAAAAGAAACATGGCTCCATTTGGTGCTCATTAAGGATGGTAGAAGATTCACAAAACAGACTTGAAAAGTAGGAGAAGCACATTTTCATCACCTCGCTAAAAGGTTGAGTTCAGGGACTACTTAGCTTTCTTATCACGGATGTTCTGAAAAGAGTTGGGCACAAGTTCAGACAAATCAGCTTGGTACTGATAGAACATTTCTGGGAAGCTTTCAACATAATGAAAAGGAGTTGTTTTAAAAACTGAAATGTTAAAGAAACCAAAAAGCACTGTTGTAACATTAAACTGTAACAGCTGAGATGAGAAAGTACAGGATTAGTTAAAAACAATAAAACTTATACTGACACTCAACTAAAACCGCATCTGCAAATAAATCAAGGACTGTGACACTTGTTTGCATGCACCAAATAAGCCATCTTTGAAAGAGTCTTCTTAAAGAAGTTCAATTTTATATCTGAAACGTAGCTTTTCTCAAGTGAGATCAACCATTTAAGTCTGTACTGGCCAATATGTACTTCAAGTAGCCAAGTGAGCTCCAGATCAAATAGACAAAGAAATCCAATCTTTCATGCAATTCAGGCTTTTTCTCAGTTTGACCATCTATCAGTTCAGCAGGAACTAAACTCCAACAGGGCTGAAATTCATCTATGATAAAGAAGCCAGAGTCATTTTCAGCGTGACTGAAAACCACAATAAGGGCATGATAAACATGACCAATTTGAACATGAACCAACAGTTAGACGGAGTCAAAATGCACTGCTTGAATACATGCCAGTGTTGAGCTTTGCTTAATCACACCCATAGGCCACAGACTCTGGGGAAGATCCTGCTGCTTCTGCTGCTGCTGCTGCTGCCAACTTAGCTGTAGTAAACACTTGCACAGTTTAAATGTCTCCGTTTTATTTTGTGATGAATGTGTGCTGTTTTCATATTAAGATAAGCCAGAAGGAAAGTGCAGCTGTTGAAGCAGCACAAGAAAGGAAACAAGTACGAGAAAAGTACAAAATAAAGTATATCAAAAATGTTAAGAAAGAACTTCACAAGCCAATGAATCTAAAAAGGACATGACAAGGAGTGCAAATGCAGAACAAATGACCAGTTGTACTCAAATGATAAGGTAGAACTGTCTCAAGTGAAGAAAATTGAATATTATTGTTAAGTTAGCTATTAGTTTAATTACAGTATGCTCTTTAAAATACAACACCTACAATTAAGGCTGAAACTAATGCTTTTGACGCAAACAAGCCTTTTTGGTTTGAGATGTAAATAGAAATTATGAAATATTACCATATGATGAATACAAATAAAAACAGAAAATACTTTTAAAGACTATAAAGATGGTATATGAACTAAACCTTGTCAGGTTTGATACTGCAAGATGCATCCTAATCTTTCTAAATCCACAGTAAACTTGTTTAAAAATTTATTTACAGTGATCAGAGGTTTATAATCTCTCCTCATATGTGTCTGTGATCAGCCTTTGTGAGTAGTATCAATCCATATCCACTTTTCCAGCATATGAGCCCTTTCTGGGTAAATCTATGAGGAGATGTGAGGTCTGCACATTGACTTATCTAACTAATAAACGCAGATTAGCCCGAGAGTTTCAAACACTCTGGATGCACTGATTTCCATTTTGGAAATACTAGGCTTTATTAGGCATGGTTATTTAGCTCTGGCTTCTGTTGGGAGCTCGCCTGCTTGTTGCTCAATACAGAGTATTAGGCCTAAGTGAAGGAAATGGATGTTGTCAGACTGCACGCACACACACAGGGTGGAGGGTGCTTCTGCCATATTGCTACATTTCAAAACCAGCATTTATTCTCCTTTGTGATTGTATCTCTTTAGAATTACACAATTAGGGCAGTGAATGCACCAATATTGGGTCATATCCTTCAGCAGAAACATGTAAACACATTACACCTCCCTTTCTGCTCCCCCTTTCTAATCAGTATGTACTCAAAATACACCGCCAAGACACAAAACTATTACTCTTACTCGCGACAAATGTATTTGGAAAAAGTATTTTGTGTGCAAGATACATATCATACATTTAGTTGAGTTTTTGGATGAAACAGCCCTAGGTTCAATAAAAATATATTTATAAAACGGACAAGTCAAATCAAGCAATCCGATTGGTTCTTAGCCGTGATATAATGAGCGTATATCACGGGTAAAATTGTAGTTACTTTTCACAACAAGTCAGTATCCCTCCACGTCTGAGAAAAGCAACCACCGTTACATTACGTCCGTTACGAAACTAACTAAATAACAAAGCTGAAGATGGAAACATGTAAGGGATAATGTGTAGCAAGGACTTATTGACCGTTGTTAAAGGACGCTCACATCTGCAGAAAGAAGTCCAGTCGATTTAACTGTATACAGAGAAGTAACGGTGCAGAAACCCTCCTTTTTACGCAACGGTCCAGACATAGACATCAAACGGCAAAACATATTCAGTTGCGAGTTACTTTGACATTAGGGCAGGGATAACTATACTTTCCAAGGTTTGACATAATGAATTGTGCTACTTTTAAAGCAAGCAACGATGTTTTCAAATCTGTAATCAAAAAGGTCCGCAAAAACGCTATTGAAGCAGTTCCTACCATTGCTACGTAGTTCAAACAGTAACAACGGACTATTTTTGATCTGCCTGTCGGGTGTTCTTTTACCCATAATGACCTCCTCGCTGCACATCCCTTACCTAACTTCGACCTCCGGGGTGGCCTTACTATGGAGGAATGGATTGAGCAGAGCCTATCTCCAGAAAAAAAATGCACCTAAACGACGACATGCAGAGCTACGTGAAGAGCAGGTAGACCAACTGGAAAAGTAGCACCATTCAAAAGCTTTCTGATACGGGTCTTGAAACAAAGCAGAGAAATGATGACCGTTAGTAGCCACAGGTGCGAAAGCTCTCTCCAGAGCTACTAGAAGCCCAATCTCGGGGACCGGAGAAAGTGGAGCAATATTCTCGCCACACCAAGCAACAGCCTAGAACAACAGCAACCTATACAAGTCACCACAACCACGTAAGCCATGCTACTGATGCTGGACAGTTTTTCAGTGGGTGCACAATAAACGGCAACATACACATTTATGTAAATAAATAGCCAAATAATGGATCAATGCTCTCTGTCTAATATGTTCGCTAGCTGTTAATGTTGTTGCATAGCAACGACCTCGCACTATGTTTTGTGCAGAAGGCAACGGAGGGACTATTTTATTTTGAACATCATTATTTACTAATAAAAACTATTTAAATTAGTGTGTATTTTTCTTTCATATTGCCACATTTGGTAACCGTTTTTTTTCAGGCCGTGATATATGCTCATTATATTACAGTTAAGGGGCGTGGTTCGGCCCGACGCGAAGCGGAGGGTCGACAACCCTGTCGTGAGCTATTGCTTAAATATATTTGTTTAAAAGCTCAAGTGGTGAAACCTGAAAGATGTTCTTATAGTGCTACCAATTGGGCTTCGGAGAGCATTGGGTCAATTTAAAGATCGATAAAATGCTAAATATTCACTCTACATTCAAAAAATTCTAACATACGTACATTTCCTCATGTTTCATAGATTCATTCAACCGGAACGTCCTTGAGTAAATATGTATGTTAGAGCCATGTTTGTCAATTATGTTAATGACACAATTAAGCATGTATTCAAAAGGCAGAGTGCTCATTACAGGCTTCGTATGAACTCATGCCAAGTCATTCATGTTCTTTTCTTTAAGATTCACTGTGTCTAAAATTAATGTTTGTACGATTAACTATTATCATTCAACAGTTTCTTTATTCCAAAGGGACTTTTTTGCCAATATTTACCTTCAAAGCTTGTTATTCAAATGTGATTATCTTGACATTGTTTCTGGCTCACTGTAAATAAGCTTTAGGTGTTCAAAGGCATTTATTTCCCTACAGTATATCTTTAACCTGCTTTCAATCATCATCTTGCATCATATCCCTGGATTCTTTTTCATGAAGACTGTGTTTCTCAAGGTGACCTTGAACCTTGAAGAAAATCAATGGCATGGTTTAAGTGCTTCCCTATATTGCAGCAGAGATAACACCTGAACATCATGGGACTAAATGCGGAAGATCAATAATGTTCTTACGCATTGATTTTTGGATTATTACAACATACATGTACATCACTAAGACACTCCCTTCCAAGGTGAGCATCCTGGGATTAGTGAAGGAAACATTTGGTTTTCAAACACAGAGATTTGATTCACAAAACTGCTGCTTATATGTTCACATCGTATGGTTTTATAGCGTACCTAAAATTACAAAAAATCACCAAGATATTTGAGTGTGCCTTTGCTGGTCCTCTCTCTGAGGCGCACTGCACTGTAGCCAAGTATGTAGCGTCCAAATAAACAACGGCATGTTAGCTCTCTGCAGCTCATCAATCTCAGAACATCCCCAAGAGTCCCGTGAGCAGATAAAAAGCGAATCAAACCCTCCACCGCGTAATTCATCATCACCTGCTCATGGACACTCTGTCTTCCATTTCTTCCCTGTGCACATTTGGTAGGACCTCAATGCCTCTGACAACTGAGGCATAATGGACCTGACAAGCCAACACATTACATTAATCTCTGTAAGGTTGTTGGCCATCAAATATCAACATTTATTGAGTATTTTCTAAAAAGATGATAAGTATTCTGCTTGTTTTTGTTTACTATCTTTATCTTTATTGATTCTGCACAATTACATTATTTATTACAATTTGTTTGAACTTGATTTTGAAGGTCAATAGCAATATTCAGATACTGATTGAACCTCCGCCTTTTTAAAACAACAGAGCGATTTTAACGGGGAATTAATACATTTTGTTTATGTTATCAATTTGTGTGTTTTTTACCATCTTTGTTTTAAAGGTCTGTTTAGCTGCTGGTTCTTTTCTTTAAGAGTTTGAAGGTTTCTGTTTTTATGTGAAAGCACTTTAATAAACGTTATGTATTAAGCAAAAGGTGCTTAAAGTTTATTATTATTATTGAGTTCTTATTTTAAGAGTATCGTCTAAGATATCTACTGGGACATTTTACACTTGAAAAATATACCGATTACTAAAAAGAGGTAGAGTAGACTGAATTGAGCAACAGAAGCTGACTGAAAATAGGACCTTGTATAGTCTGAACTCCATTTGAATGCATCCCACACTGCACATCCTTTCTTATAATCAGAAATATGCGAGGCAGGAGTACAAAGAAGATGTGCAGGTTGGTTAAAGGCAGACTTAATGAATGTGAGGAGAGAAATGCACGGCCTGGATATAGTATTTTTACACTTTGATGAAGGAAAGTCATTACCATTGATGTTGGTGCGAGGCATGCTGAGGACGAAAGGGGTTCAGTCCATTATTGAAGTTGCAGTTATTGAAGGTTGCCACTACAACAGTGGTGCAATCCCATTACTGCAGCAGAATGAATTACGGATATGCCTTGCATTCAAATTGATAGGGCATAAGGTGACCTGTGCCAGAGAATGGCTCTGATTTTGTATTTACGCCTAATGAATATTTGCGGAACCGTGGCTGCTAACCTCAGTGGAGATTCTACAAAGGGGGGAGGAAAATCATTTTATGGTGAATTAAAAGAAGAGCAGGCATTTTATGTTTTGGCCACTGCAGAGTTCTTGCCTGATGCGATGACATTTCATGCTGGGCTGTCTTTGCTCAATTTTCAAATCCTCTCAAACAAACTCATCATGAGTGCAGCAAAACACTGTTGATCTTTTGTCTTTCGGGGCCTGATATGGAAATAATCCATAACAAATAATGGAATGGAACAAAGACTGATTTCACTAAGTGGAGTTCTCTTTTGTCTCTTTAATGCACTGTTTGGTACATGTTATTAATCTTCTCACAGTAGGGTGTTGTTTTATTGAAATGTACAATGAATTGTTTTGCTGATAGAACAGGTCACATTCATTTATTGAGTAGTACCTTAGCAACCATGTATTCAAGAAGCAAATGATGGTGCCCACTAAATCATTATGTGCATTTGCTTGCCTCGATATTAGTTTGGTATTATAAGATTCAACAGTTTCACTGGCTTCTCTTCACTTTGCTGACAACGTCACAAAGAATAAAAAGGAAATGAAAGATAGCGTGAAGGCCATCCTCTCTCTCAAGGGGGGTGCACTTCAAACACATGACCGTGAAATTCAGCCAGTGCCTGTCTCTCTCTGTGTGTGACAACATGGAAATGTTGACATTTCTTTGGCTTAAGAATTCAGCATTGGGCTTTGAGGCTGGTCCTCTATGGATGAGAAGGGGTCTGCAGTTTATTTTTTTGACTATATAGCTTTAACTCAGGTAGACTCTAAAAAGGAAAGCTTTATCCTAGAAAGAGGTCCGCCAGCATACATTTACTTTGACTGTGTAGACCAGGGATGGCCAACTTGGATAGTGGTGGGGGTCACATAATATATGTACTGGCCACCAGGGGGCCGCAGATTCACTTGACACACACACACACACACACACACACACACACACACACACACACACACACACACACACACACACACACACACACACACACACACACACACACACACACACACACACACACACACACACACACACACACACACACACACACACACACACACACACACACACACACACACACACACACACACACACACACACACACACACACACACACACACACACACACACACACACACACACACACACACACACACACACACACACACACACACACACACACACACACACCATATATTGTATGTAATTATTAACAAATGAAGTCGGACATCTTCGTTGACATTTTACAATCTTTCAGGGAACATCCTCTAATAAGCTCACTAAACAAATATCAGTTCACAGAAATGTTATTTAATTTTTACAAGTGGCATGTTTGTATTGAAAAAGTTATTTAACAGTGGAATAAAACGATGTTATACTATTGTAAAGCACGGAAAATGTGTGTGCATTAAGATTAACCATTAAGATGACATAAACATGAAGTCATGAACACTAACCCAGACATTAGTTGTTTAACTTGAACCTAAGACACTTGTAGCCTGTCTCTGCTGACGCACAATAAGGGGAATGTCAACACAGACACCTGTCAACCCGCACTCTGCTGTTCCTCAGCGCCGCTTCCCCTCCCTCCAGCTGAAATTATGAATGAAAAGCCTAAGTAATCATAGATAACACGGCAGAGTCCGTGACAGTTTGTTTTCATCTGATTTCAAAAAAACAAAGTCTTGGTTTTTAGAAGATTAAACTTGTTTCGCCCAGGCATGACAACAGCCGGTGTTTCTTGTGAGTGTTTCCCGGGAAACAAACACAATACACACAAACGCGTCACAGATTATTTTGCGGTTTTTTTTTGGCTGCCGAACGAAATCATGTACGCAGCTCGCGACGTAACCAGGAGTCTAGTGAACGGTATCAGTACTACAAGTTAAAACAAAAACATTTTTTAAAAAATCTTTTTTTAAATTTTGTATTAATTACGTTGTTTATAAATTAATCTGAGGGCCGCAAAAAGAGGAGGTGGGGGCCACATGTGGCCCCCGGGCCGCCATTTGCCCGTCCCTGGTGTAGACCATCCAGTGTGTGCTACATGACATTTAAACCCTAACTGAGGTTGCCGATGTGTGTTGTATTAAAGACGTTATTTCCTTCAGCTAAAAATTACCTGGCTGTATTTATAAGGGGACCTATCATGCAAAATGCACTCTTTGATGTCTTTTATACATACATTTGTGTCCCCGGTGCGTCGGCGAACTCACGCAGCGTCAGAAAATAAAACCCTCTCTTTTCCTCCATACCCAAATCTTTTAAAAACGGGTGTACAACGAGCAGATACAGATTCCATCCGAACTGACGTCAATTCGTCGGCGGACCCACAGAAAGTTGCTATCAGAA
The DNA here is from genome assembly GCF_949606895.1 of Notothenia rossii. Taxonomy (NCBI): domain Eukaryota; kingdom Metazoa; phylum Chordata; class Actinopteri; order Perciformes; family Nototheniidae; genus Notothenia; species Notothenia rossii. Next base: position 50,946,521 of record NC_136908.1, on the reverse strand, counting down.
ACAATGCCTGACGTGTTTGACGTCTTTGTCTACATTAGCAAGCCTCGCTAACACTCAGAGCTAACCTGTACCGGAGAGCACATGTGTTTAAAAAGCAGGAAATAAAAAAGGAACTCATCTTGTGATAAACCTGCAAGAGAAAAAGCATTTGAGCTCCATACTATTTCAGAAATAATGCTTGCCGTGGTTTAGAACAGGATGGTGTTTTGTCACAACCAAATTTAACTTTATTTCCGGTAGAATTCTGATCAGTCATTTGCTCCGCCTCCTCTTCTTTCTTTTTTTCAAGCTAAGGACCAAAAATCTGCGTTTCTCTAACAGGGCTTCAAAAGAGGGGTATGAGCAGTATGAGGCATGGCTACAATGGGTGATCTGTTTGGTATTTTGAAAAAAAACTTCACAGACATGTTTTGTATAGGTATGGCCCTACAATATATGTTTCAAATATAGCATTATCGGTCCACTTTAAGGGAAGTTATTAAGTATATAGATGGCGTTTTGTGTATTAATTAAATGACTTGAGCGTTACTAATATTGGAATACATGAGACTTGGTCCAAAGATGAAAATGATGCAACATTTTGGAAGTTCTGATTATTGATTTGTCTTTTGGCTGAACTCAACTACATTACAAACAACACCAGAACACCAGATCAACAAACGCAGTATTCTAGACAGAGGGATACATTTTTTAGCCTACATGATTACAATTTATTCGTTAAATAAAGTGTAATTAAAGTAAACACTGATAGAACCAGGATTTCTAGGCACCGAGACTTTGAATCACATAAAAAAAAAAAAATACTTCACAGTAATTATGTAATATCTTGTCATCAATCATACAGTTTCCAAAATACCCCTTGTTTTTTTTTAACATTACAGCTATTACACATTATTTTTCAGCTATAAAAAAATCGCAAAAAGCGCTTCAAATGCAGTTTTGATTCATCACAAACCAAGCTGTCTGACTTTGGAAAAAACTTCACATCACACACAGACCCCGAAAAGTTAATCAATTGAAAATCACTCTGTTCCGCCATTTAAACAACGCTAAGGCTTTGATGTCATTGCAATTCCCCCTCAGTCGTAAACTTTCCGCTCCTTTCATCTGAGCAGCGACTGAAAGAGGAACTCTGTCTGGAAACAGGTGTTCTGGTTGTTTGATGTTAGCCTGTGGTGGTCCGGCAGTTTTGGAAACATGGAGCAATCGTGACCCTATTCTGGAGACCCGCAACTCACACACAACAAATCTCCCTTCTTTCTGATGAGGCAGCCAGGATCTAAATATACACGCAGCTGTGTTGAATAAAACATCTGACACCCCGGCTGATGGTGGGCAGAAGAAAGGATCTAGGACTAACTCGTGTCTAAACACTCGACCCATTACAAAGTTAAGTTTTGTTAAGTTTGCTGCTGCGAGAAAGGGAGCTGTCCTTTAGACTGTGGTGCTGAATATGACTATGTTCCTACCTCTTATTCATTTGTGTAGTAAATAATTCCTGAACCGTGAAACAAGTTAGCATTTTAGCACTTCTGGGTTCCCCCATCTTGAAGTCAATGGTTTTTGAATTCGTTTTTGATTAGATTTCTGAAATAAGATCTGTGGTTAACACAAACTAACAATACTTTCCTGATTTGTTACCCCATTGGTGAACGTCTGAAGCTTTTATGTATATAGCTAACCAAAATAGAACCAAAGTCGTTCTAAACTAGTGTTTTTTTTACCCTTTTGGCATTTGACCCTTTACAATGAACTTGACATCCAATTAATTATCTTGTTGTCTCTTTCATTTCATGTCAAGATAAGACGTAAATCAATACAGCTTGCAAGTTTTCTAATATCATTGTTTCTAAGTTGTTGGAACTAAAGGGGTAACATCTCTTTTTCTAAAAGATATTTTCCCATTTTTTCTTTTTTGACGACAGTAGGGGAAAATACGATTTATCAAGTCAGGAAAAAATCGACCAGGTTTTTTTTACGGGATTAGAATCACATAATTGTCCTAGTCATCAAACCATTGAGCGACCCCTGGTGCCCTGTGCAGACCATCATTATGCCCGTCTGCTCATTTATTCAGCTCTTACTTCAATTTAGGACCCATCAGTACGCATATATTACACTGATGTATCAGAAGCATTATATTATCACCTGCTCTGAGTCACAGATAATAAATGCTTGTTTGGTGGGGTTAGCATTTAAAGCAGCCAAGGCTATTTCCCCTGGTAACGTCATGCCACAATGTCATTACCACACTTCCTCTTCGTGACAGAAGGCCTCTCCAGGCCTGTGGAGGTCGACCACATAGGGAGTGAGAAAGTATTTCAGCTCTTACAAGGTTGAAATAAAACCAAACACAGCAAGGCCTCATTTTGATCCGCATGCTGGCACACCACCAAGAGCCAACACCAAGCATACTTAGCAACATATCGACTTTACGTTTAAAAGACTAGTTCACCGGCTGTATCAGATTACAGCAACCACTGGCCCTTTAAGCCTTTAAACCACCACAAATCCTGTTTTGAATAAGTTTACAAGAGAAACTGGGCTTAAGGATTTGAAACACAAAAATCAAGAAAGAAGGATTCTCTGACTCCTGGGTAATTGTGCAGACCCCCCGATGATCCAAATCCTGTTAGAGAATCTGAGTCACATTCAATAAATATTATGTCTGTTATGTTAACACAGATATGGCCTGTTTTCCAGTCATTCAAAGAAATCTGCAATGATGCCTCAGAGGCACAAGCTCAAAAACCAAGTGTAAAAACATTGGAGTTGGTAAAGCCGGTCAATTGAGAAAACAGCAATTTAATAAATGACTTACATTAACCCCCAGTGAGGATATTTCTTTATTTCCCTGATCTCAATTGATTCATTTGGAGCTCTTTTCTGCAAATTCGATGAAGCAGACACTGCCCTGTGGCTGTCTGTTTTCACCAAATCCTATTATAAATGCATCCAGAGAAAATATTTTACGCAGAGAAAGAGACTGGTGGACAAAGTGAGGCAGGGGGAGATAGCAAAGAGGAGTGCAGGGGATAGGAGGTAGACTGAGGGTAAACAGAGAGCGAGTTAGGATGTAGTGACCCCAAAGCTGGGGATGGAGTCATGAGTCAGTGGCTGTGTTTACTGTACACAGAGAAGAGATGGCAGGACAACACAGAGGGACAACATCATTTACTGAAAAACCTCTGAGATACGTGGGCAATCATCAACTGGTGATTTTCAGTAAGGATGCGAGAAAAGAGAATGTTACTTTTTACTATAACAGCTCACACAACCTGCAAATATCAACTGATGGAAAATTAAGCCAAACAGCAACTTAGAACTGCCTGATGCGATACATTTCTGGGATTTCAAGCTTTTGCTGAAAAGACTCCCAACAAATCGAATACATTTTTACCACAAGATGGGTCAGAAGTGAATTGCTGATCAAAGCACAGTATTCTGATTATGCTTTTTGAAGTTATAGCGTCATTGGTGTTAGCATAATGGAAATCTGTGTGCACCAATTTGGAACTGAGGCCAATTAAGAGATGTTAACAGCTCCTCAGAAATTAATGTGTCAGCAATGATGCAGTTTTTGACGCTCAGTAACTTCTTCACAGGTTATTTAAAAACTTAATTGCGAGACATTTAATTAGCGCTGATCATCTACAGTTCAATCTTTTTTCCTTGCAAAACAAAATAATATTTCAAACAGGCTGGGATGAAGGATTTTATTATTATTATTTAAGTTGTGGACTCTCACTGAGCTATACGTGTTTGTCTGATTCTTAGGTATTTACAGATGAACAGATGAAGGTGTTGATGGAGTCTGTTACACAGCACTTGGCTCTCGCTGGTTGCCAAACTTTATGACACTGGTATATAGTGGCTGTGATAAGTCATCGCACCCGCTGCTCCGAATCTGCATACGAAACAGTCCCCTGGTAGATCATTAGGAGCTCCATTGGAGACATATTTGTCCTTCTTTTTTGATGTTTCCTGTTTTATATTGTAATATCATTCTCCCTCTCTCTATGTCTGTTTTCCCTTCCTGTCTTTTGTGATTGTTAGCCCTACTCTTGTTCTTTCCACCTATTTGTAATACCCTGTCTTTATCTAGCCTCTTTAGTTGTGTATTGTCAATGTGATTAGTCCTGTCTTTATATATGACTATCTTTACGAGTCTTTCCGTCTCGTCTTCTATATTTCCCGTCGAGGATTTCCCTGGTGTGGATCTGCTCTACACATTTCCAGTGTCTATTCCCTGGGTTATCCCGAGTATTCTCTTGTTGATTAACTTCCTCTGTTCCTCGTGCCATTCTGGTTTGTTCCTTGTTTGTTTTTTTGCTGTTTTTGTCTTCTTTCTGTCTGCTTCTTTAGTTTTGTGTTTAATTTGTTTTACTACAGATTTACTTTTATCAAAACGTGCCTTTCTCTACTTATACCTGCCTTTATTTGTTCCGTGTTTGGATCTTTCTGCCTCTTAGCATGTTAGCCAGCCGGAGAGGGAGGATCGCCACAGGAGTTATTGATTGAAGCCTCTCATAATCTGTGATCAGGTCCAGAGGTGCTGAAGGCTGAGTGGGGCCAGACTGTTTGTGTGTGTTTGTGTGAGATGCTCCAAAATAGAATGTTCCATTCCTTTTTTCTCCAGTGAATAGCTACAGCGCCTTTTTTTAAGAAAAGCAAAGGTGTATTGTGCTCCTGCCAGAAATGGCCCATTAGGCCCACAGGGATACAGATCGAATTATACAAAAAAAAATAGAAAGGATTTTGGGTTTTGGAAAATCGTATTGCCGATGGACACTTCACATGTTTCTACCACAAAAAATGTGTGTGATTGATTTTGGTGTGAATAGTCCTGCTAGCTGAATGAGTCTAGCTGTTCACATTGGTAAACAACACAATTATCTGTGTTGCCTTGTGGAGAAGTTTTAGCTTTCCTTGTTCATGACTCGTTGTTATCTCAGTGCTAACATGTTGTCAGCTATTTTTAAAGAAAACCAGCTGCTGAGCTTGTTAGAGGATGTCTCTACCTCCCAAATGATCACATGGCTTCCATATCCTCATTTTCCTTTCGGATGCCTTTGTTGCTGCTCCTCTGCAACAGTTCTTGTTGTACTTTGTGGTTTTCTGGGATGTAGTTACCCATTTAATCCAGTTCACGCACCCCCACTGAGTCTAAATAACCACAATAATTCCACCAGTAGCCATGGTCACTGTCACGCTTTGTCCTCCAGGAAATAGTGCATTGCACACCAGACTGAAATAATTCAAAGCCACACAGTAGCAGGAGCAAAATATGAGGAAAAACAGATCCATGGAGTCTGTGGAATCTCAGCTTTCATATGATATCTAGTTTGTGCAGATTGCTGCACGATTTGGGGAAATAATTTAGATTTTTCTGACAGATATTGCGATTCGATTTGCGATATTTGTTTTTAAGCGACCCAACAGAAGTTTATTGTAAAATGCGGACATATCTCCGGCTAGGAAGGTCGCATCAACATGCTCCCGTCTCTAGCACCCCCGCAGCCCGAGCTACGAGTGAAAGAACTAAACTTACATGAAACTTCCGTTGGGTTGCTTTAAAGCCAAGCTTCAGTTCAAGATTCATCCTGTAATAGATGTAAAACATGTGATGGAGCATCACTAACCTGACTCAGATGGTTTGTTTCACCAAACCATCTAGGAAAGCTCCACTGGAAGCCATTTGGAAAAGGGCAGGGACTTTCAAAAATACTTGGCAGGTGATTGGATCAATCTGTCTATGACCTTCTATCATGGGCCACTTCTGATTAGTTAACAATGGCTGGTATATGTGGAGCACAGCACTTCTGATTGGCGTGGATGACTGACACACAAGAAAAAAATACAATTTGATTTGATAATCGCATCATTTCAAATTTCGATTTAAAATCGATTAATCATTCACCCCTAGATTGCATGAAGTATAAAAGATCGCTACCTTGAGTTATGTGCTAAGTGCGTTAGCACTCTTTCTCTTAATGCTAATTCAGACGCTCGGCGTTAGAGTTGTGTTTTGTTTAGGTAAAAAAAAATCATATCGTCAGTTAGCTGAGTTTCTTCCGTTAAGTGGGTATGACACATTAATAAGTTGTTAAATGTTAAGAAGCCCTGAGACAGTTTCGTGAATATTGTTGTGTTGTGGGGGCATGGGGTTTAACAGGTTAAAGGGTGAGCCAAAAAGAAAAACAACAAATATTTTTCCTGCTAAAGTGGCAACTTACTCTAGCTTGGTCTCTAGTCCAACACAACTAATGTGATAGACATTTTGTTTGTGTCGCTCAAAGCACCGAAAGTAATGTTTTCATATTAGCAAATCTTTTCCCCTGGGTTAACAGATGTTAAAGTGACCAGTCATTACATTTTTTCTTCAGAAATACAAAACATTAAGGTTGAACAATATTCAGCCACTTCTAATTGGAATGCTTGTCATTAATGGCGGCCGACATGCACAGTTTGTTTCCCGATGCACAGTGCATGCATAATCCGCATTTGTAAGTGGCTGCCTCTTCATTACCAGCGTTTAAGAAATGAATGTGAGGAAATCCATCATTATCGCAACTCGCAATCACCAAACTCTACAGCGGGTGCAAACTCATAATCTGGGGCAATTTGCATATGCAATTAGTGTACGCTTCAAGGAGAGGTTGTGATTGACAGGACTGAGATGTTTTTGCCTGGTTGGTCCGATTGAACCCAATTTAGACAGTAACCATGGTCGTATTGCAAAATTGCGCCAGCACATTTTTCAGGATAGCTTTATGATTTTGGAAAATCCTGCTGACAGTTGAAAGAATTTCCTTTTAGAGGCGACACAGACGGACATGGACAGCATTCATATTTTGCCACAACTCTCGTCTTCCCATTTAGTATTCGCCCCTTACTCAAGGTTATTTATCTAGCTGTGGAGCCAAAATCAATGGCAAGAATACGACCAAGAGTTAGAGGCTTGCGCTGAATCTCTAGTTGTCCATGTGGGACGTGAGGGGATAGCCATGTTTCATTAGAAATTCAAGGCCAATCTGTTCCCAGGAAGGGAAAGCAGGATGTCAACGTAATGAGTTAATTTTGGAGATAAGGAACAGCAAATGTAATCTCTGAAATGTCTCAGAGGCAAAATGGCTCCTCAAGCCAAACCTATCCAACAGAGGGAGACAAGTCACTCATTATCATGATGGTGTTAGCTCTCAGTTCTCTAAAGAGCAGTCAATAGGGATAATAATTCTCTCAAAATATTGGAAAGTTTATACTAAGGCAGCATTGAAGAAATCCCATTGAACCCTCAGGTGTGAATAACGTAGCAGGGTTTCTTCAAATGCTTGAGCTAAAACAGCAAAGTGCAGGAGTCAAACAGCTTAACCCTCCTGTTGTGTTTGTTTCCCCCCCCCCCTTACTTTGCTGCTTGCGGTCAAATTTGACCGGTCCTGTTTTAACTGCTATTACATTAACACAAAAACCATTAATCATCACCAAATTTCATTTAACACCCTTTCAAACTGTATATATTGTATCAGACTACTGGTATATATGAAACACTGCAGTAAATATACAAAGAATAGACACTGAACATGTATTGGTGTGCCAGGTGTGATCCATGTGGGGGGGGATGGGCACATAAGAGCGGGAAAACGTGTGTGTGTGTGTGTGTGTGTGTGTGTGTGTGTGTGTGTGTGTGTGCATTTGTTTATGATAGTGTCGTTCGTTCCGGTGCACTCCGGCAGGACCACATCGAGCAATTGTATATGTTCAAATGTCTACTGTGAAGGATATCATAAAGCCTTAATGCAATCGAATTTACAACAAAAAAGTTATGATTAATGAAAGTATTAAATCGGTCAGATTTGACCCGAACACAACAGGAGGGTAGACCACAAAACTTCTGCTCTATCGCAGACCCCAGACTACCCAGTAGGCCAGCATTATATCAAATTCAAGCAGATGCCTAGTTATTATCCCCATGTGGGCCGTGTTGGCCCGTGGCACTGTGGTAATGAGTGTTTTGTCGTAAGACTGGGTGGACATGTTTTGGAAGAAAGGCCTGTGCCTGCCCCCCAGAAAAGCTTGGCTTTGAGGATGAACTCTGCACAGCACAAACCTTTATTCCTCCACACTTGCATCATTCTTCAAGGCAGCCCCAAACATGTCAGACTGCTCAATTTTTCAAGGATGAATTGGTTTGTAGAGTATACAAGAAGAGTGGAAATTGAGGCTGCGTGCTGTTATATCTCTCCATCTTTGAGCTGTGGGCTTTTGCTGGTTGTGTTATTATACCACTAATTGAATCTGGCTGTGCTGGTTGGCAGTTCTCTCAAGTGAAAACATTCCTGGAGTTGAGGGTTGAAATACTATGCAACATATTTGTGTATAGCTGCTGGAAAAAGGGGGCCCCCTCAAAAAGTAGCATGGAAAACAATGAAACGTCATGAGAGCAGCTTAGGAGGATAAATATACCGATCGGGTGGAGGCATGTTCTCGCACGTGTCATCTACAGTACAATGCTAATGGCTGAGGAAGAAGAGAAGGGGGGAGGCGGCTGGCATGACAACCTACAGCAGGCAGGAGACTTGGTTGCCATGGTGACAAACAAGGATGTTTGCATCAGAGGCAAATCTCAGCGGTCTGCAGCGGAGGGCACACATGCTGCTCGACTAACAGTAATGGAGAATTGTCGGGGCCAGGAGATGAGAAAAGATGGGGTGAAAGGAGGAAAGCCTCTTTCCTTATCTCTCGGCATTCCTTCGCAATCTCTTTTCCACAGCAGGGCTGAGCTATAGTGTAAGAGGGGGGTTCCTTTCCAACGAAGAAATAAGGACTCACTGGTTCAACAGTTTATGCACTTGCATGGCTGGATTAGAGAGGAGAATAAAACCATCTTCACACAAGGGTCATTTGAAAATATAATGGCTGCAACAATGATTTTGTACGATGACTCTGTCCAATCCATCCACAGTGAATTTAATTGGCATGCAATGACCTTGATTGGTAGCAAGAGTATACAGTGATGTGATTCACTTGAAAAATCTGCACTCTTCAGTCCAATTTGCACTCTCTTGGCAGGGGAATGGGCAATGAAAGAGGCAATATGTTGTATATCTGTGACAACTATTCATGCTTTCTAGTACATGTTGGAATTATTGTGACACATTTTAAATCCACCAAGGTCATTTGTGTCACCGAGGATGACACTGATTTTAATTGCTTTTTTTTTTTTGTCCTTCCGTGCCACTGTATTTTGCATACACTGCTGGGTGTCGTGTTGCTTTATGATTCATGAATCCTCCAAGGGTTCTCAGGAGCAGCAAGACTTACCTGGACATCCCTTACTCCGTTTCCCCTTGATGTGCTGAAATATTCTGGGGTTAGCAACAGAGTCATGGGAGCATTTTTGGGCTGTAAAACCACAATTAGCCTTTTCTGCCTCAGATTAGACTCAGCATTATGATTTGAGCAGTGAATGTGTAATTTTTGCTAAAATGTATGCGTTCGACTATGTGATACTCGGCCCACATTACCCAATTATTAGCAAAATGGCAGCTGTTTTACTCTTGCAAAGTCATGAATGTGTCCGCTGAAGAATGGACACTAGTCATTTAGATTCCAGGCTCATCTCCATGCTGACACTAACACTGCCAAAGTGAAGTGGCTAAATCAACAGGGGGAAATAGTGGAGCACCTCTAATCTAATCATTTCAGACAAAAAGACTGAACAATGGGGGCGAAAAAGACAATTACACAAAGAACAGCAGTTGGTAAGGTTATTACTGACATTACCCTGGGGGTGATGTTCACTTCCTCCTCTATTTTATTCCCCAGTCAGTCACTGCCTTGATATCAGCACGTCTTGCAGGTGCATCATGGGATGCCCCCATGTGTCTTTAGGGCTGGGTGGATGTGCATGAGCGTTTCAGGTAAGCACAGGGAGAGTTTTTTTTTTAAAACGCCTCATTACATTCATAAAACATTGAAATTGTCCTCCAGGGCCTCTTTTTTTATACTGCCTGCCCTTCAGTAATAATTAATCTAGTCTTTCATCAAGCAAAGGGGATGTTTCGCCCACTATGTAGAGGCGAGGCTGGGGGCTCAGGAGGACAGACGAGGAGCACACAGGGCAGGGCTGGCTCGTGTCCCTGAGTAGTCCCACACACCCAGATGGTATTAATCTCTAATAACTTCCCCCCACAGCACCTTCGGGCAGCAGCAGGAAAGACACTACGGGTAGATGATGCCTTCTACCAACCCTAAGTATGAATCAGGATATTAAAAAATTGTAGGAGGGCAAAAGCAATTTCCCCCTAAAGGAGATTTTTAAATTACAGCTCTCAGACTGGAGGTTTTGCCATAAAATCATTTTCTCGTCCTTACCTATCACAATGAAACAGCTCCCCTCCTCCACCATCGCTATAAGCGTACACCCAAGATAACTTCTGTAAATTAACATCTCTCTGACAGACAGTCGAGACAAAGCCAGGAAATAAAAAAAAACTCCTTAAATACACAATGAAAGGATTCAATGAATAATATCCAGTAAAACTATTTCTTAACATTAATTAATTCTGCCGTTTCTGATTACATTCACTTATGTGTATTTCATTAAGCAGACTGCAAACTGAGGCAGACGTAGTATATCCAACACAGACTTGTTTTTTGACTGGCTTCATTAGACATTGTTCACGCTGTGGGGCTGATCCTTTCCGACTCACTGCGACTCAAACGGAAACTGTAAAGGCTAAGTTGCAGCAGATAAATATGAGTTTAAATGCAGTTGCATACAGCTGGAAGAATGGGCTTTTGGCTGAACTGAACAATGCTTTGGCTCATCCGCACAAATTGCGTTGGGAGCAAATGTCCATCTCTTTACACCATGTGATGCTGCACTGTCACAAAAGCTTTGTGATGGAGCCGAATTGTATTAAATTCATAAAGGTTGGCAGGTGGCCTTTTTTGCTTTGATAGCTTTGGCTCAAATGATAACAAAATAAAACGATGTAAAGAAAAACTTTTCTTAATGAATAATGTATGTGACATTGTTAAGCTGTGTCAATACAATGTGAATGTGTGTATTTGTGAGATGATGTGCGAGTGGATTGATCATGTAATCTGAGTCTTATCTCGGTGGGTCTACAGAGATCAAGCAGTCCTGACTTCTATAAAGCCTGTCAAACACCGAGCTTGAAATCAGGACTTAGACCAAGATAATGAGCTTATCAGTGTCAGGCCTCTAAAACAGCTTTTATAGCCCAGCAATGAAAGCTGTGTGGTGGACCTTTTCCAATTAGTGCCTTATTACTTCACTCATGATGGAACTAGGGTGGTCTTTGTGAAATGTTTTTCATAAGCAAGGGGCTGATGTCAGTGTCAAACTAAACAGATAATGAGGTGGAATCATTCTTTTTTTGTCCTCATAACTGAATCGTTTCCATCAGGTTGACTATGACCAAAATCCTGAGAGACTGGAACAAAGTTCAATCTCAATTCTCCCTCGGAGTAGCTTTGCGAAGAAGCAGCTAATGAGATTTTGGACAGAAGTTATCAGTGCGTTTGAAATGTGTGGGTTTAAGATAAAAATAACATGTCATTGTTGGGAAAATCAATTCAGTTACATTCATTTTAATTTGGTTTATCAAATCGAGTCTGACCGATCAGTTTGAGTGTGAAATATTCACCACAATATCCCTTGTTATGACCGTTAGAACAATTGATACTTTCACATTTGAATGGAAACTACAGGAAACAAGAGGATTTGCATACAACTTGTGGAGAGGTTTAGAAAGCGGTAACACTTTACAATAAGGTACACAAAATGTGCTTAGTTACTGAGTAGTGAATAAGGAACGACTAGATAGTTAATGGTTAGTTAATGAGGAGTTCCTCAGTGACTGCGATTGAAGAAATGATGGTTAGTTATTGGTAAACAGACTGGGGGGTACTGTATTAATGAATGATTCATCAACCAGATGAGCCCCGAGCCTGTTTTTCAGGCCTCAGGCTCGAAAATGACATTCCCAGAACAATTGACTATATCTTCACTTCTAAAAGAGGTAAATGAATAATCTTGTTTCTCAAAGCAATGATAAACCTGTGAGTTGGATGTAGAAGAGTCAGAATCAATATAGAATTGTTTTTATTTTAAAGTAAATTCAGATTGAACATAGTAACAAAGATTAAATTATAGTTTCCTTCCAAAAAGAAACATTAGTGAAAACCACCCTTGAATGATGGGATAGTAGACTAAAAGCTTTAGGAATACAAACTATAACATATAATAAGTACCCTGTATCAAGATTGATGCAAAACAAGGGACATTTGACCTTTTTAGAGAGTTTTAGCACAAAAAAACACTTCTGGGGTCATTTGGGTGCATTTTCAATATCTCTGGCCCCCCTCGGTCGATTTTGATGATTGACACCTCTTTTTCACCGTTAGAGCCAATAGAATCGAGGGGAGGTTCCTAAAATCTATCTAAACATTACCCATTGGTGAATGAGTGATGCTTAGAAAGAATACCCAAAACTGGAAGCTGTCATACACTCTGGTAGCTATCATAGCAGCTATATGAAAACTATTGACATAAATATGAAGATGGATTATCAGTAATCATTTCAGACACATTGAATTATCCTGTCGGGATTCAGAAAGGTCTAATCGGAGCTGATTCCGATGGAGAGTCTGAGCACAGCCCGGAGCAAGACATGCTGCTTCATCGACACCGGAGTTGGCGGAAGTGTTTAACAGCGACTGTATAAATACAGTGAGAATTCCGAGTGGCTAAGCTAATTAGCAGCTAGGCTAATTAGCGTATCAGTACTATGTGCCGTAGCTCATTGTATGGATTATTTTGTTTATTCAGTTCAGTCAGTCGGGCAGTTAATAACAGTGTGCCATGTCTGTATTATGTTTACAGTTTCACCAATTCATTAAACTTCAGTAAAGCTGATATCTGTGCTGGAGTTTCTTTGAAAGTGTTTAACTGGATGGATTGCTAGCTCGGTGACAGTGAGACCTTCACAGCGACACAGAGGATGTGTCGCTATATATATATATATATATATATATATACACACATATTACAGAATCGCAGAATAACTATGAAATTGCCAAGATAACATTACCTTTTTTCCCGGACTACAAGTTGCACCTGAGTATAAGTCGCTCTTGTCAAAAAACGTGTCGTTAAGAGAAAAAAAACATATATAAGTCGCTTCGGTGTATAAGTCGCATTTATCCACTGAAGTCTTCATCCTCTGTGTCGCTGTGAAGGTCTCACTGTCACCGAGCTAGCAATCCATGCACATCACTGCTCACGTCACTGTTATAGTATATATATATATATATATATATATATATATATATATATATACTATAACAGTGACGTGAGCAGTGATGTGCAACATGGATGTTAAAGGACATTGTGTGTTTGTTGTCCTCAGAATAAATGCCAGATGAGATAGGAGATGCTTCGCTGTCCATTCTTCCACATACTCTATTGATAACGAGTCACCTGCAGTTCTGACCCGTTAAAACATTGATGCTCTCTTGTTTTTAGATAGATTTTTTTTTATTAGCCCATAATTAAAGTGCAGAAGAGTGCAGATTTGGGTTTTGTTTTATTTTATAAAAGCTCGACTCTCATGAACTGTCAACAGGAGGGCGGGGGGAGCCTCGCTGCGGGGAAGCAGTGTGTGGACCTGTCAGCGCAACTTACATGATGCAGAATTTAACAAACAAATTTAAATAATTTGTTTAAACGGCATAATGATAACGACGATCGTCCATTCTTTGATTCTCCAGAACACACAGATGGCCAGTCCACCCCTGTGTAGCATATTATTTCGATAAGAGATGAGCAGATCGCCACTGGGCTTTCAACTAAAGACACAGCCACGCAGAAACTGCAGGATTTGTACAGCTCCTTATGGGTACTGCAATTAATGAAGTGCTTTCCTCTGTGGTGAAACTATCAGCACTGCACCACGGAGGAAAGCGGCAGAAAGTCGCCTGGAGTTAAAGAGCGCGGGGCTGCGTTGCGTGCATGGATTCCTTCTGCAGGTAACGGGAAGACCCCCTCTGGCGGCGGTCTCGTTCTGGATCCGAAAATAAAATGTTGATATTTTGAACACTTATTCCACTTATTCCTATGTGCCACTGGTTACGGTGCCGCTTGCCAATGGTGGCACGAGTGCCAGGGGTTGCCGACCCCTGCTCTAGTCGTTCCTTATTCACTACTCAGTAACTAAGCACATTTTGTGTACCTTATTGCAATGTTGTAGTCAAGTCACCAATTCACGAGTCCAAGTCACTCTCGAGTCACCACTCTTCGAGTCCCAGTCCAAGTCCGAGTCACCCAAGGAGTGTCCAAGTCAAGTCCGAGTCTCAAGTCTTCATGTATTAATCTTCGTGGATATATGTGTTGAAGTGTTGCTGTTCCTCTACATTGCTTGTATCCTGTCATGTTATACTAATCTGTCTATTGAACTGCTGTGAAGCGAGTTTGGCTACAATTCTTGTAATAGGTGCTATACAAATATAAAGCTTATTACTAATATTAATATTATTATTATTATTATTATTATTATTATTGTAAATGACCTTTAATATATCTAACTATGTTTAAAATGAGTTACCTTTTACAGAAGTGATTACATTTGTATGCCAATATTTTCCTATGGTAAAGTTTTTGTTTTGCACTTTTATTTTGATAAGATCGGGACTCTTATTTGGAAGGAACTTTTACCGGTTAAATCGGTTTACTGATAAAGATTTAACCCCAGAAAGCACATGGCTACATAGCATGCAAAATGATGTCATTCTGCATGTTAAGTAGCCATGTGCTTTCGTGTTATCCGCTGAATCTTTATTTATTGATTAGATCACTTTACTCTGATGATAGTGTTCAAGACAACCTATTTGTCTGAACTCGATCCTTAGAGTAATGTGTTACGGAGCCTTCTCTTCAATATTGTCTCCACATAACGAGCATTTTGCGCTGCTCTTTTCAAACGTGGAAGCAGAATGTGTGAAAGCATACAGCACGATGCGGGGTGTGTCTCTAGACTGGAATAGCGGGGCCCAGTACGTGAACTCACCTCACAGGTGCACACGCAAAGATAGAGGACATCAGACATCAGACTCCAGAGAAAACTTGCTCGAGTCCAAGTCCAACTCGGAGCATCAATGTACAAGTCGAGTCCGAGTCATCGTGGGGGGCAAAATTCACGAGTCCGAGTCCAAGTCATCGTGCGCGAGAATTCACGAGTCCAAGTCCGAGTCGCGTCAGTCAGTGCGCGAGTCCGAGTCGAGTCACGAGTCCCGAAAATCGACACTCGAGTCCGAGTCCAGGACTGGAGTCCAGGACTCGAGTACTCCATCTCTGCCTTATTGTAAAGTGTTACCAGAAAGCATATAACAAATGTTGATGCGCAAAATAAGTTTATATCCAAAGACAATGCAGTGAAGGCATGGTTAATGTGCAAAACAACATTGTAGAAAATGATCTCACCCAGTGATGCCATGGCGGCTTGCTAACGGGCGATGTTCAATATTTCATTCCCAAGAAGAAAACAAACACAGTTAATAGAAAACTGTGTGCAGCCATGTTTATTTGAAGGAACTGAAACACTGAGCAAGTTAATTTAGGGAGATTTCATGCTTAATGATATCAATGTTACATTTCAGAAGTGATGTTGTGCATGTTTACTTCATAATTCTTTTTTTTGTACAGAGAAAGCAGCTCCTTTCTTTCTGCTACTGAATATATGAAGTTTGAAATTTGAAGGACAGATTGATCTATGATTGACTGCTGTGTCTTTTGTTCTCATTTAAAGCATTTTCGTTTACGGCCATCAAGCACTGGAATACTCTTCCAGTTGAACTTAAAACCTGTACTGATTTTAACTCGTTTTCCCATGGTGCAAAAAAAATTATATTAAGCAACCAGTCATGCTAACATTAATTACACTGTAATCTCATTTTTTTTTTTTTTTTTTTATTTGAACTGTATTGTCATCTTAGATATTTTTATTTAAGTGTATTTGAAGTGTACTAATTATTATGTTTGTAACCTGTATTTAAATCAGGCTTTGTAATTATTTGAGTGACCGAGATCATGTAAGTGTACTATGTATTAATCTATTGAGCAGTACTTAAATCAGGTTTTAAAATTGTTTGACTGATAGAGATCATGCAATGTTATTATTTGTATTGATTGTTATGAACCTGTCTGAGGAACACAGATGGAAATTAGCTATAATCTGGCATATTGCATCTCTTCTCTTTGCTGAGATTAATGTTTTTGTATGCATGGTCCTTCTATAAATAAATAAGAAAAAAAAAAAGATACGTTTGATTACTTCCCCCATTATATTGAGCATATTTATATTTTTTACAGTGTTCAAGCAATGCATTTATCCTACTGAAGTGCAAATCATTGATCAACTACAAAAGGACATCATGAATTCATATTTTCCTGAATTCTTTAAAACATGATAATCCTGTAATACATCCTCACATCATTATGCATTGTTTGTTATCTGCTATTGATTATGATGATAATAAGGCTGCCCCCACAAATGTTAATTAGTTATGCTTTCTTCGTGATGAAAGAATCATTTCTAAAAATTCTGATGAGCACTACTCTGTTAACACAAGATTTAAAGTCATGTTATTGCATGATTACTTGTTGAAAAACGGAGGTCAACTTCTCAACTAGGCGTAAAAAAATAGTCTAAGTTTTAGTGAACAATGACTTTAATCAGCCCTATGTGATACACGGATAAGGAGACTGTGATTATAAGGAGAACAAGTCTAGCATTAGAGAATGAAAACTAGCCCAGAGGCATGCATCTCCAGCCGAATGACTCAGTGTCTGGTGACGATGTCACTGATCTGGGCACATCCCTCCTCACAGGCACCCACTACCAAATGGCCACACAAGGTCAAATCATAAGAGAGATGCTATTTATAACCTCCATTTTGTATTTTCTATCCAGAGAAAAAACAAAGACTTCCTGCATTATTTTTCTGACCTGCTCCTTTCAGTCTTTATCCATTTTCTACAGCAATAAACTGTTTAACAATGAGAGGCTTCAGCCAAATGCAAAGAAATACTGGCAGATGCCCTTTTTATCCTTGCCTTTGGCTATAAGTTAAAGACTTTTCAGCCAAGGTGAAAGGTGGGCGTCTGCCAAACATCAGGCTCGGGACTATGGGCCTGTACTACCCATTAATAGCTCTTTAACAAGCCCGATACAAGCAGACAACACCTCGGGCGACATCTGACACTTGATTAATTTGGAGGTCAACATTTGCCCCTACTCTGAGTCTCTGTGTAAATAACATTAAGAGATGATGTGTTGAGCTCTTACAGCCAAAAGAGGAATTCACAATCTGTTGAGCTTTATCACGCAACTTTAAAAAAAGTCCTGGGCAATTATGACAACCGGTCAGGACTCCCGGAACCCAAGGATATAAGAAATGCTCATTGCCTGTTTCAAAAGGCTATTACCAGCCAACAGTCTATGCTGCATCCATCAGTTCGTGCTCAGCCTCAGCCTGTCTGATTCAGTTAGTGCTTATGAAATGGAGCATCTGCAGAAGCTCCCAGAGAGTATGTAAACATAAGCTCTGCCTTGGGAAATGAGCTGAGGGGTCATTTAGATTTGGGTGGTGGAAGCATAGAGTGCTGCCTTGCTCTCACTCTCTCTGTCACCTGGTAACAGCCTGACACATGGGAGCTTCCTAGCTAATGTATTCTGAGCGTGAGGCTAAACAGCAACACCTGAGCAACCCCAAACCCACTCCCCTGCCTCTCTATTCTCTCCCATTGCATTGGCTGATCCAGCCTCCTGAGATATTAGGTAATCCTAGAGCAGGCGAGAGGTGATAGGCCGCCCGTCTTTTATGATACCTTATTTGTCAGCAAAGCAAGGCAACAATCACCACGGATATGCTTGACATGGTTGCAGAGAGCAAGGAGTCACACATTATATGTGTGCTGTGCAGTAGCTATTCGACAATCTATCAGAAAACCTGTGGGAGGTGATAAGCCTCCTTTACAGGAAGAAGGGTGCCCACCAATCACAACAACAGCAGAGATATTGGGTATGCAACTCAAGTGGCTCTGGTATCTGATCATTGTATAGATTCCTCAGCTTACAGGATTGTGTCAATGAGCAGGTACTCATTATCACTGGTGAGTTTGTTTAAGAGACTAAGCAGAAGGTGCAGAGAGGAACACATGCATGCTGGAGAAAAAGTCACAGACAGAGAGGGAGGTCCATTTTCAAATGGCATTACAGCTCATTTCCCAATCAATAGCTTGCCTCTTTCCTCCTTTCCCGAGATAAACCCATCACAATTGAAGGATGGAGGATAGTGGAGAAAAAAAGGACAGGGCATGAGAGACACAGCCGGCCCATTTTATCTGATGAAGAGAGGTGAACAAACGGAGGGATTAGCTTCTATGGGATGAAAGCAGCTGCTCGTCTGTCTCCATTCCCCACCCCTCCTCTCCTTGTCTCTCCATCCGCCCACACATCCACACCGTGGTCTCCCCTCGCAACCAGAGACATGCTCTATATGTTGCCGCCAATCTGATATCACCAGCTGCGCTCCAACCTGTACCTACACCATGTACAAGCAAACAAGCTAAAAGACAATTGTAGCACATGGCTGTGAAAGGTGCAGGGAAAAAAGGGCGCCAAAAAATGTGTGTCAAGAAAAGGGGCTGGGAGTTGTAGCAAAGTGTACTTCCCCTGTGCCACCTTCGAAGCACCCACCCTTCCCGACGATTATGTCATCAATACATCAACACACTTCCAACCCGGCCACAAAAACACACCCACAACAAACAACAAGGGACACCCCATTTCTTTGTAACTTCTGGGGTTGCCCAAAAAAGGAAAGCTGGGTTCCTACCTGGCAACAAGAGCACACCTTCAGCTCCAAATCTGCTCGCCCTGACCGGGAGGCACGCTCATCTGGAGTAGGAGAAAGGAGTCTAGAAGAGAGAGAGTATGTTTGTGTGTGACTGTGAGGCTTGGAGAGAAACAGAGGGAGAGAGAGGGAGAAAGTGAGAGGTGGAGCTTGGTTTGGAGGAGAGAGGGAGGGCTGGATGATGGCTCTGTCTGCCGTCTATACAGCCAGTCTTGTGGGAGCAGTTTGGATGGCGCTAGATCGCCTTCTGTTCAAACCAAAGCGGCGGATGCACATCGTGAAAGTCTGAGAGACAGAAAACCCGGGGGCAGAGAACGGGTGGAGGAGGAGGAGGAGGTGTGAGAAAGACAGGAGAGACTCAGGGGTGTTTAAGCCGGTAACGTCACACGGCAGTTCCTAGGAATCCCTCCAGTAAGAGGGACACTGCATCACTGAGTCCTTGGCTGTGATTGGACAGGTAGTGGGGGGATGCCAAAGGATGTTGGACAACAGTGTGTAACCTAAGATGACCCTTTCTGCACATATTAACATGCTCCGTTTGTGTTACACTGCCCCTCTGGGAACCTGTCACCTTCAAGGACACACAAAAAGATCCCCGCCCCTCAGATCTTAGTATCCATGGGAGCATTTCTCTGTGTGTGAGTTCATAGTAGTGACGTGCCCTTGCACATGAACAAACACACACACCATCCTACAAGAACTTGAAGGGAAGATGATTTCCCCCGAGAACAGCCACACAACACACCTGCAAGGACAGTGTTTCATTAGAGTGATTGAATATGTTGTCAAACTGACCTCAACACCAATGGAAAGGTTTTTAGTGAGTATAGACAAAATCAGATCCAATATGCTATTCAACACTACTGATTTTGAATGATTCAGCTATACACACGAGTTGATTTCTAATGTTAATTCTAATTTTGATCATTGTATTAATGTATGCTTAAGGATTATTCTTTTGGCCTTTTTTTATATGGAGGTGAGATGTTAAGGAAGCAATGAGCAACAGGTCGGATTTGAACCAGGTTTGTTATATTTCTCCATCAGATACTATGGTCATTAAACCATTAAAAGTCATATATATGCTCCCATTCAGGAAATTAACCAGTTAAGAATTTAGAAGAAAAGTTATCAGGTGACTCTTGACTATTGAATATGGAGGTTACCTCAGGCCGCATTCAATGTTTTCCATTGGCTGCACAAGATATCAGAATATAAGTAGCGCCCAGCTGCACTCAAAGGTCAGACAGAAACCTGGAGCAGAATGAATAGAGCTCTCTGTCCAGTGTTTTCTCATGAAAACATGACATGTGAGGTGAGGAGTTATTCAGGAAGAGCTATATGAGGTGTTGCCATGCAGGTTAAACCGATGTTGACTTTATATTTGAAAAAACACCTGTGGGTGTGAAAGGGTTGATCACTGAATGTGAAGTCAAAAGCGGGACCCCGGCGACTCTACGCAAATAATAAGCGGGTATAAATAATGGATGGATGGAATGGTAATTATTATACATTATAAATCTAAATCAAAAGAGTGGTGTCAGCGTGGGTTTTGTTTAATTATTGAATGTAATTACAGCTAGATCCTTTATGCTCATTTACTCATATGGAAACTAATATGCACTTGGATTTAAAAATGTGTTTTGCTCTAAACTTTGTACAATGCCAATACAGTATGAGGCAAAGAAATCAAATTCAAAAGTACACATAGGTATCAAAAACTAATTTTGGTGTGGACATAAAAAATGATATTACAAACATTATCGGTTCAAAGCAATGATAGAAGTAGAATTAAAGAAATTAAATTAATTCCAAACCATGGGTTGATTAACCTTTGGTATAATTGGTGGAATGATGGTACAACATTTTTTTTTTTGCTTCTTTAAACATTTAAGTCTTGGTAAATGGAAATTGTAACCGGAAAAGATAGTTTTGTATATCAGTGTAAATCATTCTCAATGTAAGGCAATCTATTTCTTTATCTTCTTTCATGTAATTGTTTTATCTCATCAGTCTGGTCCACTCTAAAACCAAAAATAAGAGAGTCTGACTGTTTCCAGACACATACTCGGCTTCTGTGGTGATCTCTGTTTCACCTGCACTTAAATGTCATCCTCCTCTGCAGGATGGCTCATTTTCTATCAAGGGAATCCAATAATCTATAGTCTGTTTATAGTAACAAAAAAAAAAACATCGTGACCACATCCTATACCCAACATACACATAAGGTAAAAATAATGTTCCAAAAGTATATGAAATTGTTTTTGGGGTGAGAAGCCCTTTACACTGTACCAAATATGTGCACCTAAAACTGCCATTTCCAAAATCAAGAATAATCTTTACTTGGTTTGATTGCTGTCTATTTATAATAACTTAACTTTGCCAAGATCCTTTTTGATTTAATTTTGAATATTTTGATCTGTACCTATTTTAATATATTCTAGTTTATTAACAGCTGATTAAGGCAGAGTTTGAACTTTCTCAGAAAAATAAGTTCTTTAACTTCTCCTGCTCAATAGAATGCAGTATTGATGGGGCAATGTTTACCTTTGTGTAATACCTGATAGATAATAGGTCCGTGTATCAGTCTACCAAAAACGAAAAAAATCCAGCCAAAGTTAAACCTCTTGTCCTTGAGAGTCTCCGGCCAAGGCTCTGGCCATGGGTTGTGCAGCGCCAATTGGCCCTGATAGCAGTTTGTCTTGATATGAAAGAGCTCCTTGGTTTGGATGGGCTCCACTGGCACCCTGACATCGTCTACAACAGGAACACCAGCTGCAACCTCCCTGTTCCATTTCAGCATTAGTTTGGCCCTGTTGTGGCTCTGGCTCTGTACCATTCAGCCTCCCCCACCAGGCAGCTAGCACTAAACAAACCGGGCCCTGAGAACTTCCATCCTGGAGGACAGAGGTGACTCTGAGGCCTGGACATGACGGGGCAGCAAATATTGCTGACCCCTCGCTGTACAAGCGCTGTCCTTTGTCACAGAGTCTCTCATTTAATGGGCACAGAACAAAATCAAAGTGACAATATTAATCATGTGGTGGAGAAAATAATTAGAGGGCCAATAAAGGAGTCCTTTCCCCCACCCCCCAACATAGAGCAGATTAGCGCTCGGCTCAGTGAGTGATGAGAGGATGCCGGGGTGATTTTGAATGTGGCCATTAGTAGCCAATTAGTTTACAAACACCCGAGCTCAGCCAGCAAAGGTAACTATCAATACAATCCATCTAACTAGTGTCATCACTTCCACATAAATAATAACTTAAAACATAACGTATTATGCACAACAGGTCGGAAATGATTGACACTGCAATATGGACTAGTGGAATATCCAAACTACGTGAAGAACAATGTTGAATGGAAGATTGTGGTGCTACAGTACATAGATAACAATACAAGTCTGTTTCTGCAAACAGGTACACATCCTTTTAAAAAAAAAAAATTCACAAGATGATTATTTCATTATCACATACTACGGTAATAAGAGTGATGCAAAAATGATGAATCCCTAAAAGTTCCTAAAGTTCTGCTTGATGACATTTAGAAGTCTTATTCACCCTCTAGTCAACAACCGCCATTTTAAGGAAACACAAAAGCATTAGCAGTGCAACTGTGGGCTATTTACTGACATATTTTATGTAGTAGAAAAAAATGTAAAAATCTTGAAAGCTTGTGTTTACCACCAATCTGATTTCAGGAATCTAACAAAAATCGCATAAAACAAAAAATAGACTGCCAGACAAGGGAACTCGGAAATGCTAAAATGCTAACTCTTAAGGACTCATTCCTCAAAAGGCATTAGCCATCCACACCTGGCTGTGTGGATCAAAACCCCACTTTCACCCACTGGTGACATCAGCGCTCTGCCAGAACTTGATTCATGAAGGGAGGGGCGGGCCCTGCCCTGACTGTCTGCACACACAGGGCCCCGGGAAGCCTGGTGCTTCTTTCTCTTCTTTACAGATCGACAGCATCTCTGAGAGAAGCAGGGCGACAGCCTGTGACAGACTGATGGATGATGTGACACTCATGCGCCACTTTGTCATCCCTGCAATCTCCCTCTCCATTCTCCCCTCGCCCACTCACACCACCTGAGGTTGAGATGAGGGTGTGTGTGTGGTTAAGCATGAAGATTGGGCTTAAAAGTTGCACCTTTCTTCCAAATCATGCATGTGTATGTAGAGAAAATGCCTGCTGGGTAAGTGGTAGGCGGCTGTCAGCTCGCCTGATTGTTAACGGCCAGATGACAAGGCTAGACCCGGCGCAGATGATGGTGGTGGAGAGCAGACGTGATGGGTGACAAATAGAGGTGACAGGACACGAAGATGCCAGATGAATCTGCATAGAAATAAGCAAGCCCACCCTTGACAGACAGTTGACAGAGCTGGATGGAAATTACTGCCATGGTCAGCTTATGGACACCGGCTGTCTGAAAGATCACAGCCTGGTCATACTCTGGAGAAAATGCTATGCATAACAAATGGCCATCTACTCGTCAATGCTGCTGCATATTAAATCACATCAACATTCAGCACGATTACTCATAAAGGAAATGCTCTTTATCAAAAAATATGAGAAAGAAACCTATACAAATATTTTTCCATCATGTCGCAGTCAATATCTAATTAGAATGTGGCTTTTGCAATTGAGAAACATGGATAAACTGGACATAATCAATGGACGTTTTTATCAGGCAGTCTGGGTAATAGGCCTGTTGAGATTCAAATTAAGAGCTTAATCTCTCTTAGACATGTCTGCCAATTTCCCAAATCTGTAGCAAGTAAACAGCTCTAAGTAACGGTTTGTATGCTGTTGGGTGGACCAATCTTTCTCTATTGATTGTACCTACCCTGCCATCACTTAAACTCTCCATCCACATATTCACGGAAAAGATGCCAATTACAGGGCCATTTGACTTAGAGTACATTTCGAATGACAAAGATTCACACACCTTCACTGATTCTCAATCATAGCAACAAGAGAAATCAATGATGTTCTTCCACCTTGATTATGACATATCATTACCTGATAAATTGTTATTATTTGCATTCAAACTTGCAGAAAACATGCCGTTTGTTGAAAAATGGCAGCTGAAGACTGAAAACTCACAGCCAGGTCTTTGTGTAAAGCCATTGCAAGTGATCACAATTATTCTTTTTTAGATGAAAAGGAAATCAATAGAGGTGCACTTTATCGTCCTTGCCACTGTTCACTTCCTCTCCTGTGAATGATCACTGTCAGAGGTCATCAATTACTTATTTCTCCTAGAATCAGGCTCCGCTTTTGAAGGCAGCCAGATGTGTCTTGGCAATCGCCCCAGTGGAGTTTGTCATGTTCTCTCTGCTGTCCCAGTGGAAGTGGCCTCTGCTTTACAACAGGTCAATGAGGCTCCAGTGCCGTGGCTTCATTGACCTGCTAGTTCCACCTAATTTATTATTGTATTGGAAATATACTATAGACTAAGCCTCAAAGGAATTGACAGATTGTCACTCAATATTTCTTCCCTCTCTGACATCTTAATTGGTAGCAGATGAAAATATATAATCGACATTTTAAGTCATTAATGTTTATAAATTGACAAAGACAACAATTTTCGCACTTTACAAATCTTAGAATCCTGAGGGGGAAAAAAGTCCTGTATCACTCATATATGATATCATATATCACTCATACTCATGTATCCTCATCACTGAGCCTGCTAATGGTTTTCTTTTGTTATGGCAAAATTGAGTTGTGGAGATTAGTTTCAAGCTGAGACATGGTGAAGTAATTCTCTAAATACATTATAAGCGCATCACTGACTGTAATAATATTTAGACCGGCCTGTATCTTTAGTGTTGGCTGTATTTTGTGACATAAAGTCGCACATGCTCAGGTTTTAAAGATAAATGTACAGAGATTATGTGTGTAAATCAAATCATCTACTTACAAAAATATGTTAGAACGAAATGAGGCAACGTGCTCATCCTTCACCGCAGATCCTTGTATGGGTCATTCAAGTAGAAGAGGAGCCCCTTCCTCTTATCGGTGCACCCAGACTTCCAACAAGCCTTATTGCCAAACTTGCCCCTGTTCGGGAATAATTTGCTTAGGTATTCAACCTTCGACCCAGTTCATCGTTTTCTCTTTTCCCATGGCATAGTTCTACGGCCTTGGGTATTGCTGCTATCTCTCTTGAGGAGGAGCAGCTTGGGCGCATTGTTGTTGCCAGTCTATGACAGAGCACAAGCCGCCATGAGCATACCATACGCTCGTCTGGAGCGGAGACATCACGAAGAGATGGAGCGGCTCCACCTGTTGCTGCCTGCTTTCCACCTGTCTGGTGTCTGCGATCTGCAGAGGCCTGCTCCCACCTGTAGAGTACGGCTGTGCTGAGGAGGTTTTTACCCCGGAGTCGTCGCGGAGAGACGGAGTGGCTCCACGCTTCGGGCTGGGGCCTGCTTCTACCGGGCGTGTGCTGCTGTGCAGAGGAGGATTTACCACGGCTGGGGCCTGCCTTCCACCTCTCCTGGTTCTGCTGTTGCGGAGGCCTGCTCCCACCTGTCCTGGTTCTGCTGTTGCGGAGGCCTGCTCCCACCTGTCCCGGTTCTGCTGTTGTGGAGGCCTGCTCCCACCTGTCGTGTGCTGCGGTGTCGTGTGCTGCTTTGCTGAGGAGACCTTTCACCCCGGGGATACCACGGAGAGACCGGAGCGCTTCCACGCTGCTACTTTCGCCTGTCCTTTGCTGCTGTGCTGATTTGCTCCAAGAACATCGCGGATACTGTGTGCTGGTCTGGGAAAATGGCCCATATCGTGATTCTGCTGTACCTGTTAACTGTTTTGGACTATGAGAAGATCTCTAGTCATTCTGAGAAGTCTACTGGATTCAGGTCTGTTCTGCCACCCTCAGTGGGCATCCCCTGCAAAGGTTTGGATGTGTTACACAAACAATTACCGGTTGCCTTGTCAAAGACAATCTGCTCGACAAAATATGTTTGTCTTTTTTGTTTGCCTGCGATGATGGTTCTTCAGGACTGCTTCTTAAGCTCAAATCACACTCTCGCAGACTTTTCCGGTGATTCTAAAGTAGATGACAATGTATGTGTGTCGTTTAAGAGGAAAAGATGCCTGTTTTTGTTGTTGTTATTACTGTCAGGAAATGTACAACCATTCATCAATTTGAATGTGCGCAGTCTGTTAGGTAAACTAGATTTTGTCCGCATTTGGGCAAGCTCGACTGACGCTGACGTCATTGTTTTATCAGAAACATAGCTAAATAAATCTATTTTGGCCTCTGACATTGCCTTAAATGGTTATAATGTGTGTCCTTCCGACCGGCCTAATAAAGGTGGTGGCGTTGCGATTTATGTTAAGAATAAGTTCAGTGTAATCACATTAGTTTCCAAATATATCAGTAAGCAATTCAAATTTTTAGCCTTAAATATAGAAGTGGCAAAGGGTCAACAGGTCATGGTGGTGGGATGTTACAGACCCCCCTCAGCTGTCAAGGACTGTTTGTCTTCGCTAGCAAATCTTTTATCGCAACTAAACTATAAGGAAATAGTGCTACTTGGTGATTTTAACTGGGACTGGCTAACTGCAGTATCAGAGGATTTTAAAAACCTTTGTATCTCTTTAAATATTACTCAGATTGTTGACAGTCCTATTCGCCCAAACATTAAGTCCCCTAATAAATCCTCCCTAATTGATCTCATTCTAAGTAATTTTCCCTATAAATACTCATCTGTGGGAGTATTTGGGAATGATGTGAGTGACCACTGTGCTGTAGCCACAATTAGGGACACTAGGGTGCGTTCACACCTGCCTTGTATACTCCGGTTGAATCGAACCCTGGTGCGTTTAGCCGCTTGGTGCGTATCATTTGGGTCGGTGTGAACGCAATTCGAGACCTCTTAAGTGAACTAAACAACCGGACTCTGGTCCGCTAAAATAGGTGGTCTCGGAGCGCTTGCTTGAGAACTCTGGAGCGGTTCATTGCTGGTGTGAACGCAGTCCGCACCAAAACATAGGAAGCGTAGTATTTACGTATCACAAGAATGCGGATGTCTTCGAAATCTTTAGCAAAAGAGTCTTTCAAGACATCCGCGGTTGTTTAGTTAAAGAGTGAAGCAAAATGAAGTGTTGAACGTCAACTACATAAAAGTAAGAACACCTGTCGTCGGTGAAACGCCCCTCCTTACTGCAGAACGTCTCATTATATGTGTTATAATGTTTTTTAACGGACGTTGTCTGATTATATAATCATATGCGCGGGCCGCTAGTGTCTGTTGATCTCCAGATTAACAGCAGCATGAGAATAACCTGCCGAAAGTGCCGATGCTCCATGGCGGAGGCTCCAGTAGAAATTGCTGGGATTTGCGTGTTTACCCCCTTAATGTCTGACCAATGGTTGAACAGCATTTCCGTGCACATGACTTGTGTTTAAAGTTTATAGTCCGTTTGAGTTTTGCCCGTGTGAACGCAAACTGAACCTTCTGGAAAATGAAACAATGTAACAAACTGTCGTCTGGTGCGCACCTGAAAACGGACTATTAGGTGTGAATGCACCCTAAGGTCCAAAAGGTTAAACATCGTATTATTATTATTAAGAGAGGCATAAAACATTTAGTGGAGCAGGGTTTTCTCAATGATCTGTTTGGGTTTGATTGGGGATAAATCGATCTGTGTGCTGATGTAGAAACTTCATGGTCTTATTTTTATCTTGGTTTTATGGAGATCATTGATAGACATGCACCCCTGCGTAAATTTAGAGTAAAGGGACGTGACAATCCTTGGTTTTCTGCTGAACTGT
Source organism: Notothenia rossii (assembly GCF_949606895.1). NCBI lineage: Eukaryota > Metazoa > Chordata > Actinopteri > Perciformes > Nototheniidae > Notothenia > Notothenia rossii. Next base: position 50,918,785 of record NC_136908.1, on the reverse strand, counting down.
CTAGTCTCCTGCATGAGAGAAACAATGCCTGGGCAAAGGCTAGGAAATCAGGCTCAGAGGTAAAATGGCTGCGTCTTAGGCAGCTAAGGAATAGCTTCACTTCAAATGTCAAAAGTGCTAAGTCGAAGCACTGTTTGTCAGTTACCACAGAAAACCTAAATAATCCGAGGAAATGTTGGAAAGCCATCAAATCGATATCCACCGGTGAAATGCGAAATGAGCTACCTCCTTGCCTTACCACAGCATCGGACAGGGCTACTATGCTAAATTGCTTTAATAAGCATTTTGTGTCCTGTGGCTCTCTGTTTGATTCTGTGACTAACTCTGCTTCTGTGAACACCACAGTCTGTGACTCTGAACAATGTGGTCTGGAAAACCCTTTCAGTTTTACTTCTTTTACTTTTAATGTTGTTCATGAAGCATTATCTAAATTAGATCCTTAGAAACCGGCTGGCCCGGACAACTTAGAACCTTTCTTTTTAAAGATAGCTGCAGATTTGATTGTTCCACCTCTTACTTCTCTTTTTAACCTCTCCCTCAGCACAAATGCAATTCCAAAAGTATGGAAGTCTGCTTATGTCTTGCCTTTGCTAAAAGGAGGGGAGGCAACTATTTTAAATAACTATAGGCCAATCTCTAAATTGTCAGTTCTGGCGAAGATGCTCGAACGCCTATTGAGTGAACAAGTAAAGGAGTTTTTATGTAAAAATGATATCCTATCTAAACATCAGTCAGGCTTCAGAAAGCAACATAGCACCATCACTGCAACAATGAAATTGGTGAATGAAATGACGAGTATTTTAGATAATAAGCAGAGTTGTGCAGCTCTATTTATTGACCTTTCCAAAGCGTTTGATACCGTCGATCATCGCATCTTAAAGCAGAGGCTACTCAGTATTGGCTTATCCAGCCATGCAGTGGGGTGGTTTGTGAACTACCTCTCTGAAAGGTCCCAATATGTTCACTTTGATGGGCTCACTTCTGAGTGGTTGAACATTGCTAATGGTGTTCCTCAAGGTTCTGTTTTAGGTCCATTTTTATTCTCCATATATATCAATAGCTTAGGTGAAAATGTGGATGAAGCTAGTTTACATTTTTATGCAGATGATACCGTGATGTACTGTGCAGGTCCCTCCATTAAGGAGGCGGTTGTTGAATTACAGGCTGTTTTTAACATTATTCAGACTCAGCTCGCTGAACTTAAGCTTCTTTTAAAATGTTGAGAAAACCAAGGTAATGCTTATTTCAAAAGCTAAAAAGACACCAGAGCCTGTTTTAGATATTGTTACTATGCAAGGACAAGTACTATAAGTGGTTGCCTGTTATAAATACCTAGGTATCTGGCTTCATGATTGTCTTACTTTTAAACTTCAGGTCATTAATCTGCTTAAAAAGCTGAGGGTTAGACTACTGTAGGTTTCTTTTTCAGAAACAAGTCCTGTTTCTCGCTTAAAGCCAGGAAAAGGCTAGTCACTGTGACCTTTTTACCTGTGCTGGACTATGGGGATCTGATCTATATGAATGCACCTGCCCATTGCCTGAACAAGTTAGATGCCGCCTGTTGGGGCAGAATCTCTGCTCCGCGCCGTTCTTATATGAACGGGTTCTCAAAAGAAGGACAAATTCAAAGCAGCCAGGATAAGGGTTAAACAATAATCTGCTTTAATGGCACAAACATACAAATACTACACCTAATCACGAAGCACTCTGCAGAGTACTCCGGGCTCAGGTTCTACCACCGTGTGAGACACGTCTCAGGAACGGCCAGTCAAAAACAAGAGCGCGAACCAAAGGAAAACACAGGCTTTCATACTAAAAACACAGGAGGAGGTGTGTGACTGCTTCCCCCAGAGGTCATCTTATTGGGAGAGACCAACACATGGCCTGTCGTACCCAATCAGCACGACACAGCAGAAGAAACCCGGAAACAAAAAGTCTCTTTCAGTTTGACGAAAACCAGATACCTTTTTGGTGTCTGGAACGAACCTGCTCTAAACAACAAGTTTCCTTATCTTATTTCACATCTTGCAGCCAGCACACACACATCCCCTTTATGGCTCTTTGTCTCTGTGTCCATCTCCCCCCCCCCCCCTCAGGTTACCACACACAAGTTAAAAGTATGTTTTAAGATATAGTTGTTATAGTTGGCTAAATATACGTAATACGTGTAAATTACTTTCATATCAATAATAACGAGGAACACATTACCTATGCTCTTAAGCAGTATTAGAGATGCTTTTCAAATAGTCAAACTTCACACAGGCCCAATATAGAGAACACACTCATTTGTCCTGCAGCCTTTCCAGCCATTTGAGCTATTGTTCACATCCTTACTTCAAATAAAAGGTTTCACATTGCATATTTCCAGCTTCCTTTATACATACTCTTATTATTAATACAAAGTAATTAACCACACACATCTATTTAAAACAAGTAGATTTCCCTGATAATTGACATGCTGAAAATCTTAAGAAGAATGTCCCCTCCCCCAGCTATCTCGTCCCTGTCATAAAAGCTGCTTCCATTTCATATAGAGTAATAAAACATGTTTAAGCTAATTTCTCCACAATGTTTGTAGCCATTTAGTACCCACACATGAAAGAATAAAAACAGAGGTATAGTTGAACAGTAATCACGCAGCACATATATTTACTGCAATGAAAACACACACATTTGCCCTAAGCATGTGTAACGCACCCTCTTCTTTTATGAGGGAAACATTCCAGAGTTTTGGAGCTATCCCCAAACAAGGATGTCCCCTGCTCACATCCCTCTCTAAACACAAAGACTTCACCTCAGTATATTGGGGAGGAAAAATATACTTTGTCCCTTCAAATTAAACACACATGAATATATATAAGGTGAGATTAAAATGAATATACGAGATTGAACTTTCCTGCCATAACACGTTACTTTAATACTTCAAATAGTTCAAATAATACTTCACGCCTATCGCAGCGCACTGATATTTGTCACTAATTGTAAAGCACTTATACATCACTGTACCCTGTATGCCAAGGCAGGTTTGCCATCACTTACTGTAAAGAGGCTCAGTCATTGGTACACGTTTATTTATAAAGCTTTGTTGGGTAAACTCCCGTATTATATCTGCTCTCTGATAACACAGAGAGTTACAAGCAGCTATTGTCTTAGATCACATGATGTAGTATTGTTACATGTGCCAAGAGCAAGGACTATCTTAGGTAAGACAGCTTTTATGTGCGCAGCTCCACTTGCTTGGAACAATCTTCAGCAAGAATTGAAACTGAGCAATCTCATTCCTCTGCATGTTTTTAAAGCTAGGCTAAATGAAATGCTCTTTGATACTATGGGCACATGTAAATGTCGATAAATAAATGTAACCTGTAAATATAATGTATGATGTCCTTTATTGTTTTATGTTTCATGTGGAACCTATTTGCAAGTTTTTCTTCAGAATTGGTTTGGCAACCGCTGTGTCAACTCGTGACACAACACCTGACCTGTCTTGTCAATTCTCCGGCCGTAACTCCAAATAAACCATCAGTGTTTGCCATCAAAGCTCCAGCTCTCCTCGTGTCGTTCTGAGTCCTTTTTCCAATTGCTTCAGAAGTTTCCCCCACAGCCCCGAAGATGTTTGGGCTAGCCATGCACCAACACATGATAACACCTTTGATCATAAATCGACCTGTCTGTCAGCCCAGTCATTTTCAGGTGCTTGATAAATGGGGCTAGCATGCTTGCCTGAGAGCACATCGTCTACCTGTTGGAGCCAAGATGGCTGCCTCCCAGTGACAGGTCAGCCAATACATTAAGTGCCCTCGAGGTAATATAGCCCAGCTGTTGGAAACAATGATACGCAGCAATATGGTTCAATACAATGTGAATTGACCTTTGATACACAGGATATTTTCTCTTCTTGCCAAAGGGTAACAAATCCCCCCCATACATGTGATAAGTCAATGCGTGTATTGTCGATTTCATACCATAAGCGTTAGAAATCAATTGTGGTCCTTAAAGAGCAACTTGCAGGGTTTTTTTTACTACATTTATGCTTAAACTTGCCTGAAAATTACAATTAAAAATGTTAATGCAGGATTTTATATGTTTTACAAGACATAAGGGCAGGAATTCAGAGGAAAAGGAGCCGTTTTGAGCTCTGCTACTAAAAACTGCTTTTTTTTAACGTCATACGTCAAACGCGTCATATTCAAGCCCCCAGGAAGTGCGCCGGAGTCTGATGAGAATATTTGTGCTGGCCAAACGGCGGTACTACACTTCCGTTTGGTTGCTGTTCCCAGAAACACTTTTTCGCATTGACTTACATGGGGAAAGAATGGTCTGTAAATCGTTGGATAATTTTTTTGTAAACTAAATAAAACACCCAGTATGAACACTTGTATAGCCCTTATTAAAATCGTTCCTCAAGTTGTAAAAACGTGCTAATAACATTATTCTGAGAGTTATATCCCTCTGCATTATGAACGCGCATCTAACCCACGGGACCGCGCCACCCGGCACGTTCATGTTACGTGTCAGCAGGTTCAGCACTACATTCGTTTATCTTTACCCATGGATGCACGATAACAACGGACCCATATCGTCTCACTGCCATCCCACGGAGCTGTAATAATGGATATATTGCACATGTTTGCTGTAATTCATCATTTGTAAAATATTATACTACATGGGCTGTATGATTAAATCTTGTACCATAAATGTTGTATTAAATAAAGTTAATATTACCGACGTTAGATTAACGTCCCTGTAGCTTCTTATTGCACTAAGAAGCTTATTGCACTGTATATATATATATATATACAGTGCAATAATTCTTTCATGCTAAATGAAGCTCTGTTGCTTGGATATCACTAGATCCTGTTACAGCGTAATATAAGTACATAACGATTGATGTGTACATTAGCATAATTACTAGCTAGCCGCTAGCTGCTAACTGCCGCCTCGTTAATATCAAATCCATCATAATAACAAATCATTACCATGCTGTCATGAACGTGCGGTGCTGTTACGTGTACGCAAATTGACGTGCTTGATGTGAACGAGCATTTTGGTTAAAGTTGCGCATGCGCTATGAGCGCACATACGGGTACTTCTCAGGCATGCCGGGTAATCTGTGACGTTTCGCTCTCTCAAAAGTTGGGCCATTTTATCATCATGCGCCAATGAGCAACTCTCATAGGAATGAATGAGGCCCCGCCTCCCACGCTGTATCCAGTTCTTATTATACATCCATGGTCATATTACGTCACATGGAGGAGTTAACTTTCTCGGACTCGTTCTCTGCCCAATCCGTGGTAGTAGTTTGTAGTTGGTTTGAGCGGTTGTGTTTTAGTGAGCTGGTATTTTTTCGGTAATTTTACATTGCATTTCACCATTTGTAATCATGGTGAGCTCGTGTTTGTGCAGGTTGCACAAACTCAAGCCTGTCAGGGCATCGAGTCCACAGTTTCCCTCACGGGACAAGGACCGGAGCTAGCGTTCGTTCCTGGGTGCGTTGTGCATCCACCTCCCTGCAGCACATACTCCGTCTCCACAGCTTTATCAAGAAACCGTATTACATCTCTCTCCCCCGCTTCGCTGCTCTCTCTCTCCGCCCTTCGCTGCTCTCTCTCCGCTCCGGTACACGGCACCGTAAGACGTAGTGTGGAGTTGCATTAGGTAACGCTGTGGTGGCTGTACTGCTCCAGCCGTCTCCTTTGTGTTTGTTTGTTTCCCCATGTCTGTGTTGTTTGTGTGGGCGTGGTGGCTGTCACTCCTGGCTCCCGGCTCAACCTCCACTCACCTGCTGCAATCAGCTGTGCACCCTCCCCGACTACACACCTGCTTTCCATCAAGCCATTTACAACGGCATATCAACGGAGGCTCCACAACCTTTCTCCGCCAGATCGTCAAGTATCAGCCGTATCTCGCGTCTCCCCTCCGGTCAGCACCGTAGTGTGGAGTTGCATTAGGTAACGCGAGATACGGCTGATACTTGCACATTAGTTTCTGTTATGAATCAGTATCAATAGTCCTGCCAGTAACGTTACTATATTATCAATACTAATATAGTTATAGCCTGATATATGATTGCTAACTTTAAAATGTTGTGATGTGACTGACGTTAGCTAACATGCTAACGCCGGTCACTCACCAAGACAGCTGCTCTGTTCTCCACTGGTTCTCCACACACCAAAGCTCCATTTCTCTCCGATGGCCGTTATTTTTTCTAATCCTTGGCTGCTCCTGGTCTCTTGGACGCCTAGCAGGCTCATAATTATAATCATATGCATTCGAATATATATTTTCAACCTCTTCTGTGTCAAAACTAGCATTGTGATCCAATTTTATTCATACGTTAGACCGGCCGCTCTCCCCCTTGTTTCCCCATGTTACGTCACACGCGGGAGGTCACGTGCGGAGGCTTTTTTATGCGGAAGTGAAAATGTCTTACTAAAACGACGCCAGATGTCACTGTAGTGTATATTTCTGTATATTTTGGGAAAATCTAGTGTATTCATCATTTTCCTACACATTTATTCACTGGTGTCTCTAACCTGCAAGTTGCTCTTTAAGGGTGCATTCACACCTAATAGTCCGCTTCTCTGGTGTGCACCAGTCCACAGTTTGTTACATTGTTTCATTTTTCAGAAGGTTCGGTTTGCGTTCACACGGGCAAAACCCAAACGGACTATAAACTTTAAACACAAGTCATGTGCACGGAAATGCTGTTCAACCATTGGTCAGACATTAAGGGGGTAAAAAACGCAAATCCCGGCATTTTCTACCGGAGCCTTCGCCATGGAGCATCGGCACTTTCGGCAGGTTATTCTCATGCTGCTGTTAATCTGGAGATCAACAGACACTAGCGGCCCGCGCATATGATTATATAATCAGACAACGTCCGTTAAAAAACATTATAACACATATAATGAGAGACGTTCTGCAGTAAGGAGGGGCGTGTCACCGACGAGAGGTGTTCTTAATTGTATGTAGTTGATAGAGCATTTTTACTTTACACGACACTGTTCAACACTTCATTTTGCTTCACTCTTTAACTAAACAACCGCTGATGTCTTGAAAGACTCTTGCTCTAAAGATTTTTGAAGACATCCGCGTTCTTGTGACAGGTAAATACTACGCTTCCTATGTTTTGGAGCGGACTGCGTTCACACCAGCAATGAACTGCTCCAGAGTTCGCAAGCAAGCGTTCCAAGACCAACTATTTTAGCGGACCAGAGTCCGGTTGTTTAGTTCACTTAAGAGGTCTCGGACTGTGTTCACACCGACCCAAATGAACCGCACCAGGGTTCGGCTTTGATTCAACCGGACTATAAAAGGCTGGTGTGATGGATCTTGGTCGTACAGTTTAGCTCCAAAATATTTGAAATATGCATTCTTAATTCATCTAGTTTCTGTGATAGACACAAAGGTAAAAATAATTACAGGTGGAAATGTGTATATGGCAACGTTTTGTAAAGATTCAATAAATAAATGAAAGGTGCCGTTCAACGTGTCCACTACAATATGTTCACAAATAATTGAATGATTCAGCCTAATGGGAGACATTTACATTTTTCGAACTTCAAAAGATTTTCCTAGTCAAGATCCAGTTAATACAGGTTAGCAGAAACACTGTTATACAAAAATAATAAAGTGTAATAACTGGTTGAACATAAAGGCTTAATTTTTCAAGTCATTTCTTATTTATAAAATAAAATATGACCTATAGTTCCAGTCTGTAAGGTGTGCAAATCTTCAAATATACTTTGTCTTATATAGTTAAGTGAATATATTTGGATTTAGGATTATTGGATGAAAAAAGCAATTAGATATTAGAGAAAGCTTGGGTTTAAACTAATACAAGGAGCATGTTTCTGTTCTACAATATTTCTACAGTCTTATTTAATTAATATAAAATAGTAAGCACACTAAAGGAAAATCCTGCTTAGTTGCCCCCCTTAAAATTATGCCTTTGTTTTCCCAGCCAATAGAAGGTTACAGCTAGATACATTTTCTACCGATCACTCCCCCAGTCAATTATGAGCGTGCATACCTGATAGATACCAAGTAAATTAGCAACAAGCATACCTGACATATACCAAGCAATAGTTTTATGGAGCAAATCATTCCGTCACAGGCTTTGCCGATATTGTATTGTTTCACGGCCAAATTATTAAACCGTCACTCTATTGCACTGCAGACACAGCTTCACTCATGATTTACTATCATTTTGTTTCCCTCCGGAGGGCCTATCTTTAGTGCTGGTATCGTCCTCATCATCATGTGTTGGAGAAAAGGTTATTTTTAGTCAGGCTGTCACGTGACGAGGAGTCTCACAGCTGTAGGCTAGTGCTACAGCATGTTACAGATCCACAGCTCCCACCATGAAACAATGAAGTAGCATCCTGTTGATCTCTGGATGTATTGAGTTAGATCTTCTTAATAATCCAAACATATATATCCACATTTTTACACTGGACTAAAAACTAGCCTCTTGGTACCACCAACTGTGTGGAAATGTAGAACTATATTTCTGACAAATATTGCTGTTATTCAGGGAACAAATAACCATGATTTATAAAAGCACTCTAACAATGGCTCATTCAGTCATATTGTTGTCGCAGCAGTCTTTTTAGATGTGTAATTGCACCGTAGAAAATGAAAACAGTCTAAAAATATTTGATTTGATTGTTCGCCTTTGAATTGGCCACCAACTTTGCCCTGCTCTGTAATTTATAATGAGCGATCAACCCACACTCTTGATTAAGAGTCACTCGGAAACAATCACAAAGAAAAAAAAAGGGTTATTGTAATTACTTATTTTCCAAGGATGGTGGACATTTTCTGGTTCAGAACTATTAGCCCTTTTATGAATTATGAATTAGAACATTGAAGGTGGATCACTTGAGGGTGTGTGAATAATGAATGCATGCCTTATGGTGTTCAAGTACAAAACGAATGCAAAAGCCAAGGTGAAGCGTGTGAAAGGAGCAAAGAAAATGGACTACTGCTGGTTAAATGGAGAAAACTCCCGCTAGTATTGCTGGAATTTCTTACATTTCTATTACTTTTGAAGTTGATGATGAAATGATAAACCTTTATGCACATTTTTTTTTAAAAGGCACTAAACATCCAGAAGAGGTCTTGTATTTATAAAGTAGCAGTATGCAATTCATGTTTTGATTATTACCTTAAACTTGAGCAAAACTTGAGCAAAACAATTAAATTTGTTCTCAAGTGTAAAAAGCTTGGATTGCAAAGCAGATCGATACACACCTGTAGGGAGCAGAGAAGTTTCTAAAGGCCAGAACAGTTAATCACCGGATGGTTCAGTAGAGATGACAGGAGCGACTGACAGCCTATCATTTTCTGGACAGTATTATGCATAATTAAGTCTTTACATAACACGCAGAGACTTCTATCCTCATTGAAATGTGCTTATTAGGTACTTTTTCACCCACTCTCTGAAGAAGTGTCATGCCACCTTCCCTGATACGGCTGCTGGCACTGTCATTTCATCAAAACATCCACGGTATATATCACGGTTAACAGACCCAAAACCCACACTAGAAAGATATTTTGTTTGAATGGTCAGAGTTGAGGGAAAATAAAAAGAGGAGAACCTGCTAACTAAAGTTAGAGAAAGAGGAAAAGCCATCACTTCATCCAAAAGCTGTGATGTAAAACTTAAATTCCTTAATATTTTTACAGTGTCAAATCAGCAGAACAACACTTACTTCACCATCAGCAGCTAAACCCCAATAAAATTGTGAAATTCAGCATTCTTTTCTTATTTATACAAGTACACATGTGCATGTTAAACTTATATGTTTTAAATATAAAAGTTTTTCTTGTTTCTTTTTTTTTGTTGATATTTTATTAAAAATATCTTCCGTTTTTATAAATATATTTATTCTATTACAAATTCTTACTTTAACTTCTTATGTTTGTATATTGATTTTAAGTCATTTTGTTAATGAATATTCTGATTCTGGAAAAATGGGATGTCTGGAGTCAAAGGAGCCTTTTTCTTTGCATGAACTGTCACACCCCCAGGTTTATGTCACGTTTTAGTGTTGTCTGTCTAGGTTTGGGTGTTTGCTGTCATGTTTCTCCTCCTGGGTTATTGTCTGGTCCTTTTCCCTGTGTTTTTCATGTCTGTCGTTAGTCTCCCTGGTGTGTCTAATTTCCTGATTGTTTTCACCTGTCATCCCTTCTGTGTCTCCTGTACTCATCAGTGTCAGCCCCGCCCCTGATTGTTTTCACCTGTGTCTCGTTGTTGAGTGTTTAAATTCCCCAGTCTCCCAGTGTTCAGTGTCAGTTCGTCTTGTCTTGTCTTTTGTCATGTCAGGTCTATGCTTTTGGAACTCTTTGGTTTTTGATTCCTCACTGCATGAGCGCCTTCATTTTTTGTCCTCTGTTTTTTTTGTCATCTCGACTGGAGTTTTGGTGATTACCTTTTTGTTCATTTTTGCTAAATCATGGAAAAATAAAGTATCTCACAATACTTTACCTCTGCCTCCCTGTCTGCATTTGGGTCCTACATACTAAGTGCCTGGAATCTGCAGACTGTAGGTTAAAGGCCCCAACACATCAAGACAACTGTCCAATGAGAGTGTGATAGAAATATATAAAAAACCTTATATTCAAGTGGTCATAATTACAAAGAAACACCTGTATTATCATCCAATGTAGCACAGTTACATCAAAATACAACCAGATTATCCGATTGTATTTTGATCAAATTCACTTCCTTTACATTTTTATAAGGATGGCGTCCCATGGTGCACAGAGTGAGTAGTTGCCTATTCTTTAATGTCACGACAGAAACACTCATTACATACAGCAATAAACTGCATTTTCTGTGGATTATAAAGCAATTTCTTTCACTTACAGTATTCTTTAGATATGGGACTTTACCAGAGCATTTTCATTTTGCATATTCATCCCACATTCAACAGCCTCAGCTAAAGGTTGACATCTACTACTACGGTAAAAGATATGTATAATTTCAAATCATTTTCCAACAGAGAGCCTCTCAGCCCTATATAAATAAAGAAATTACTGATATATAGAACGGAAATGAAAATGTATACTACAGTGAACAGGAAATTGCTGAGAAAACGCTGAGATGCTTAGTTTATGAAATGTCATACACAAAAGAGAGCCTATGGAAATAAGGAAATGTTGTTGGAACTACAGTAATACGTAAAAAGTGGAAATTACAGCCTTTGAGCACTTCCAATCTGTGAACGTTTGGCATGAAGCTCTGCAGAGCTAATGTTAAGCAAATGTTCTTTCTCATAAGGCTGATACCTTACCACTCATCACCTCAGCCCTGTTTCATAGGCCCAATTCCAAACCACCCCCTACACACTACACCCTACCCCTACAAACTACCCCTACGTTTGCGCAGAGGGTCCGCCGCATTAAAAGTGCTGTTCCAAACCAACGAGTGTAGAGGGGGAGTGGGTTATCAAGCCCTCCAACAGCGAGTCTGCATCGGTCCTGACTTCACCTGCTGCTCTACCTGACCGGACTCAACGCTGTGTCCGTCCGTCATGAAACACGCTGTTTACAAACAGTTCCGTGGAAACATTCACTGATAAACTGCACAAGAGCCCTTTAATATCTTCATACAGATGTCAACAACCTTATGGTTACCTCGTATTTGTTTAAACTCAGGATCATTTACTCATGGCTATTCTAGAAAACAGTAAAGTTGTGTACATTTACACAGACTTTTGCAAAAACTAAGCAAATTATAAACATCACATTTTAAAACAAAAATATGTTCATAAAAAAGATATGCCATAAAAGATTTGTAGGGTTTTATTTTTGTTCTTTTTTAATCCAAGAGATGCTGATTTGAAACCGTTGTTACAAACATTATGGCATTTCCTGTTTCAGCTAGAGAGAGGGGAGTTTGTCTCAAAGCTTGCCACTGTATTTACACACTCCACCTGAAAGGAGGGAGCCTCATTAAGCTGCGAGTGTGACTACAGACGGAGTTCACTCCATCACGGAGGTGGAGTGGGTAGGGTGTGGTTTGGATTTGGGCCTCAGTCAGAGAAGCAGGGCTGGTGCAGCTCAGCAGCCGTCAGCTGGAAGTGTTACTGAATGCAGCTCATGGTCGAGTGGCTGTCTCCACTGCCACTTTTTTCATCACTTGACTGCAACTCAAACGCTGTTGTTTTAGTCTTCAGACCAGTAAAGTTGTAGAAAAGATGAAAGGAAGTCGATTACTTGTCTATGCCTGTTTAGAGCCTGCATTCACATGTGGTCAGTGAGGCTGACAGAGGCTTATCATTTGTGACATCACGTGATCAGCCGCTCTCGCTATCCTGTGCCTGCAGCTAGGTGCCATTGTACAATGGCATTATAGCCGAGTCTCCATCCCCATACACTCAGAGCTGAGCTTATCCTATAGATTCCACTTCTGTGCAGTCCTTGGATCCCATAGATGCATCTCCCAGCATGCACTGCAATCCTGGCTACAACACGATTAAAAGTAATGGAGGTACGCTTGCGAATCCGCAGCCTGCACGCTCTAAACTGTTGGAGTAAAGCACTCGACTCAATATATTTGTCCATCCCGACGCTTTGGCGTTATGAGCAAAATGCTGCTTTCCGCTAAAGCCATTTCCTCATGATTAAGTGACTGATGCAAGCTGCACCTGCTGCGGAAAATGGACATTACATGGGGAGTACATGAGAGAACTGCCAAAATCCTAAAAATATCCATTGTGTCCATGTAATAATAAACAGCCAAGAAATTAAATGTGTACAAGGCCAGGGTTGGTTTTCTAGCATTTGCAGTGTGCCATATCATTAACTGTAATACATTTCCAACAACTGGCAAATCCAATCTCTTTTAAATGTAGGGCTCCCAAGGTAGTACACTAAGTCCTAGATATCATTTCCACACATCAATTGCTCCAGTTGCAAATAAAGCACTAAATTAGCAGCAAATATCACATTATGACTCTCAATTACAGATATTTTAATTAGGCACAGTAAATGAGTTTCGAGTACACACAGATGAACATCAATTTCCAATGTTTTCTTTGCCTTTGCTTTTCTCACTAAAAGAATAGCAGCTCCAGCAGCAGACAACCTTCCAAATAAGTGCCTAGCAAACTTCTGATAGCCACATTTTAAATGCGATTTTGAAAAGCAGTAATTCTTAAAATGACAATGTGTCTGAGATCAGTGAGAAGTGGTTGGTGAAATTAACTTTAGAGAGCAAATCTGTGAAAAGAAGCTGATGTTCTCTGAGAAATAAACAACCGTGTCAAACCAATGTAGATGTAGATGTTTATCGCTCTGCACTGCAGCAATTCAAACTAAGAGTGAATGGAACAAACAAAAATCACAGCTACAATTTCTGAGGAGCAGATTATTTTGTATATCCATGCAGAAAATGTTGAGTTTATGTTCGGTTTTCGGCCCTGCAAAACAACATAGACTGGCAGTGTGATAATAATCCTGATGTAGAGATATGATTAGGATAAAATGCTCTAGAAACAGTAAAACCAATCCAAAGCAAAATATTCAAATGCAAAGTGAAGAATAAGCATCACAGACATCAATGTCAACCATGCAGAAGGTACATATATATATTCAGTAATGTATGCTTGGACTGATGGTTAATGTAATGTGGATGATGAGGGGGTGACTATACTGTATGTATGCATGAATGCTTGAGCTCTGCAATGAGTGCAGCAGCAGTATAAACAGTACTGAAGAGCAGAAGCTCAGCAGTTAAACGTAAAGCATTACTTGGCATCCATGTTCCTAATTACCCAGTCTGAAGAGTGTGTGGATTATGTAAATGATGATTGCAGTATATGAAAAAAACACATGTCTAGTTTTACAGGAAATGCAAGATCACAGTAAACCCATAGAAAAATCACCAAAAGAAAGGAACAACCTGCTACAAACCCCCTCAAAACAACACTATTAAAGACGAATTGTAACCAACGCATTTGACATGCAGGCCAGTTAATCCCACTATATTCTCAATAATATGAACTGCCAGTAAACAAGTTCACTAAATAAATAAATAAATAAATAACAGCATGAACGCATCAAAATAAGTTCCAAACACAACAAGAAAAACTAGAGAATGCAATTCCTGAAGAAATTGCTGGTGTGAATGCTTTATCCTGAAAAGCTGATGCTAAACTGCTATGCTGAAATGTAATGTGTAAGAAGAAAGTGAAGAATTTAGATTGAAATGATACATGAACAGTGGGGGCTTGAATGTGTGATGAGAGAAGAAAAGAAAGTAAAAAGGCTTGGAAAAGCAGCAGAATATTTGAACTGCAAACTTTTGAACTAACTTGATGGCGAATTATCTGTCGCCATGCCAACGGCACTTGATGACATCCCATAATACGCTTAGATGCGTTGATGGCTGCATCGTTACTAAACCTGTGAAGTTTTTAGCCGTTTGGAGCATTTTCACCGAAGTTATGAGAAAACCACCACCATTTTATGGCGAGGGATACGTTTCCATGGAAACGGCATATGGTGAGATGTCAGATTTGACGTAGAGCTGTTGAGGCATGGAGAGGTGATATACAGGTGAAGATTGTGGGACGACCGGACCGTGTACATTGGAGCTACAGCGACATCGTGTTTTATGGCGAGGTATGCATTTGCATGGCAGCAGCCTATGGTGAGATCTCAGATTTGGCGTAAAGCTGTTGAGGCATGGACCGGTGATATACAAGCAAAGTTTGGGGGACGATCGGACCGTGTCCATTGGCGTTACAGCGACATCGTGTTTTATGGCGAGGGATGCGTTTCCATGGCAACGGCATATGATGACACCCCATAATTGACGTAGAGCTGTTGAGGGCAGGACCATTAACCATTATCTGAAGTCTGTTGCTCTGAGCATGTCAGTTGGAGTTATGACATCATCGTGTTCCATAACACAGGTGTTTATATTTGAGCTAACGAAGTGTCCAGAGATCAAAGGTTTCCATGGTGATTAGTGAGAGGAAAGCATTTTCATGGTTCTGAATGAGAGATAAACCTGTTACATGTGAATGTTTCGTTGGAGAACCGTAACAGATATCGGTGAAATTTCAAAGCATGAAGCATGTCAAGGAACTTGAGCATCTGAAGTGTACTTTTTGTGTACTTTTGGGTTAATAATGTGGCACTTTTGGCAGATTAACTAAAGGTGTGCGGCTGCTGTGGTGGGGAAAGGTGAGGCTGAACTTACAATGGAGTTTAATGGAGACATGTTGAAAGTTGTTG
The DNA here is from genome assembly GCF_949606895.1 of Notothenia rossii. NCBI lineage: Eukaryota > Metazoa > Chordata > Actinopteri > Perciformes > Nototheniidae > Notothenia > Notothenia rossii. The sequence continues at coordinate 50,903,530 of NC_136908.1, read as the reverse complement.
TCACTTCATGCCCTCAAGAGGCATTTTGTTTCATTATTTAGCTTAATTTTTATTTATCTTTCAAGCTACGAGATATTTTCCTACGTTTGTCATGAAAAATTATGTCTCAGGAATGTAGGGTTTGGGAATTATGGCAGGTTTAAAAGAAAATATGAAGGCAAAATTAAATCTGTCCTCCAGTCAGCTGTGACATCAGGCACTCTCAAATGTGAAGAAGGCCTCTTTACCAAGGTCTGAACAATGTTTAATATATGTAAAAGTAAGAATAAGATTTAAAAGTTGTGTTACACGAATAATGTCAGACAGATGTGTGACATTATAAAGTTGGAATGAGGTTTCTGAGTGAAAGTATGAAGGAGCAGTTAGCAGTTGAAGAAGGAGCAGTTAGCAGTTGAAGTTGCATGAAGATTGTTGAAGTCTGAAGAGTTCTCCATTGACTTCCATGTTAAAAATGTGATGAATTATGGGATGTATCTCTATAATTATAAAAGTTATGAATGACAAAAGTAATAGCCATTGATTCCCAACCGAGCTGAACGTTTTGATGTTTGAACGGAGTTTCTGCGATGTTCAATGTGGGAGAAGAAGCAGCGCAAAATAACCCGGCGGAATAATAAAGAATTTCGTGCGTAGCATAACAGATGGTGGGAATGCTGTGTCAGCATTCCCACTAAATGAGCCACTACAAGAAAGTTATTAATACATTAAATACAAGTTTGTGAAGAAAATAGCTCACGCAGGTCGAAGTTAGCTTACATAATTAATATATTAGCCAAGCACTCAATGGCAGACTATTACCATTCATTCAGTCTTATTAAAGTTAATTGTTTTACCAAATGCAGCATATTCTTACCTTGTACTTTTGAAGCAGTTTACATCTTCATGTTTCGGGAAACACTAAAACAGCAGGACCATGAGCAGGACAGGAAAACTCTGCTTCCGGTTTGAAGTGGCGAGTTTGACAGTTGACGTTAGTTTGACTCAGCGCCATATATCTATCTATCTATATGGCGCTGGTTTGACTCATCGACGTTAGTTAGCATGTTAGCTTGTTAGCTAGCCAACATTAGCTAACGTTTAGCAGTCAAGTTAATCATTAACAGAGCAGCACAAACACCGTTACTTCTTCCAGAAACGGACATGTTCAGACTGTTGGCAGTCAAACTTTCTTATTAAATGACACAAAAGCAACAGTGTGAGCAGCAAGCAAGCCACTCAATTAAAGGTCCGAAAAACATGGCGGAAGAAATCAACCAGCTGGAAAGAACACCTCATTAGGAAGGAAATGGTGCATTCAAGTTTTTCTGCACTAGTTTACTTTTCATTTGATTTGGCGGGGGAAAAAAATGTTGACACTGGCAAAGCTGATAATTGCTTGTACCATACTGTAACTTGTGAATTTAAGTTGAGGATTATTAACCTGAAATAATACATAATACAAATTATGCAATTCATGTTTAGTGGAGAAAAAAAATGCAATGTAGACTATGCCTTTGAATAGTTGTGGCATAATAGTATAAAGTTGCAAAAACATTGAATTACATTCTACTAATAGGCTACATCATGATGTAGGCTGAAAAAATTACACTGTACTCAGCTCTTTGATGAAAACGTACCACATGTTATAGGCCTATAGCCTACAATGAAATGTAAAGATATCTAACATTTTTGGCCTTGGATTACCGAAAGTCCAAAAAAACATCCAACATCCCAAATTAAAAACACTGAGGCTCTGATTGGGCTACATGTTTGTCAAATCTGGTAATATAGTGGTCCTACGAGCTCCGGTTACACTTCATTTCAGCATATGCATTATTCAAGTTCCTATTTCTTACCCAAAAAAACTCAGTGATTAAAGCAGAAATGTGCAATAGCAGGTGGTGGAGTGGCCACACAGTGCCTGTTAGGGTAAATTAATGTCCACAGCAACAGCCTAGAGAGTGTCTTTCATCTGGTTGAAGTGAGAGAAAAAGAGAGAGAGATCATGCAGGAGAGCATCATTACAAGTCCATCTACACTCTTTATCTAATCACTAATGGCTTTGGAGAGGAGTTTCAAAACCATCAACACTGCTGCTTCCCAACATTTCCTGCAATATCGCCCTAGCAGCCAGCCATTATGTAAACTAGAGTGGAAAATATGTTGCTTCAGTCCATTCTTGCTCCCTCTCTGTCTCCCCAATCCCATATGCCGCCTCACAATGACCTTTTTTCATGGTGACGGATGCCAAAGTTGGAGGTCTCTTGTGGATTGGCAGAGATCTTAACATCTGATGTGACAGCCAGATTTTCAGAACACATCAAGATCCTGTCATGGTTTTGAGAAAAACAATCTTAATGTGCAGGCTGTTGTACAAGACACACAATGGAAGGTTATACTGTAGGTGGGTGCTGACTGTTTTGCTTTTTCTTTGTGTTAAATGTCAATACTTCACATACCTTTCTGAAGGCCATACCAGCCATACAGCTTTTCCTGGATCTATACAGCACCACCATGTGCCCAGTGGATGATTCCTGCTATTATGGGATCATGGGTAGCACCACGTGGAGAATGACCTTTTCAGCCATGTGTCACCTGCCCATGATGCTCATGAAAGCCCACTCAGCATAGCGGGGTCTAAATGTGTGTTTCGCAATGCTCTACTGACGCAACCTAAAAAAATATGAAAAGGGAAAGAGGATCACAGCAAAATATTGGACTCACAGAAGCACGCAGTAACTCACAAACACAAACAGTCAGAAGTACACACTTGGTTCATTGTTTATGCAGCAGCTGGAAAGTATCTGGTTAAACAGTACAGATGTAGAAAATAATTGGCAGCAATCAAATTACAGTTGTGGAAACCAAAACAAACAGGACAGAAGGCTGCACACAGCTCATGGATAACACACATTCAAGGGAGGCAAAATATCAAACCTCGGTGAGTCCGGCTCCACACGAAAAGAGCAATTGTTGTATTCATAACAGCTGCAGGCATGCATATTTAGAAACATAAATTGAAATCACATTTTCTTTTTTAGTGTTTGCCTTCCAAGTAAGATCAGCATAACAGGTGTCCCCAAAAAGTGATTTCCCATGTGAAGGTGACCACACTCTGACACAAAATTAAAGCAGCATCATGTTAATTGGATGGACCTCAGGTCAATGCTTCTGCTTCTTGGTGTTTGAAAGTATTAAACTTGGGAAAATACTCGCATGAAAATGCAATTGAAGGTTAATGTGCTAAAGCACCCACATGTGGCTCTTTAAACGTGAAAATGAATCATGTTCACTTGCAACAACAAAATCTAAAATAATATACATAATCATAAGAGACAGTGGCCAAATGATTTAAGTTCATTGTAAATCATTAGATTAATGCAAGGTTGCTACATGTTAAAAAAGACTTACTCTAGTGGACAAAAAGTACATATTTGTGTTGTGGTTTAAAACTTTCCCTAGCTCCCTTAGCCCCATTTCAAATGTAAAAACATAATTTACAGGATTGCTATTAACAACTAAAGTTGAGACCGAGGTTTTTCTGTATACAAGGTCCAATCCCTGCAGGAAAGTGCACATTTATCAGGAGTCAAATGAAACCTAACAGGGATAATTGCCTTGTTAGGACTGCCTATGAAGTGCGCTCCCAAGTGAGCAGCCATGGGAATGGTCATGCACTCCTACTCAGCCATGCACCACCTGTGTACCGCCTGCCAACACACGTTTTTCCATAGATAGGGCAAAGAGCCGTGGGTGGTGATGGCTGACATATGAATGGAAGGACAAAGAGGATGGAGACGGACACGTTTCAGTGGATTTTTCAGAGTAAGTGTAGGTGACGGATGGATGATGAGTGTTTGTAGTCAAACTTTGTTTTCCAGTCACCCAGGATTTAACTGAACGATTAATATAGATGTTTTTAACGACCTGCTCAATGTTTGTTTATGTCGTTCCCAGGAGAGAATGAGCACCTCTGCCTCCCCCCTGCTGACTAGCTGCTGCTGCTGATGATGATGAGGAGGAGGGTGGCAGGGGACTTCATGTTTGTATGTGCACACATGCCAAGCAGGAGTTGTTGTTTTTGCATCCCAACGCACTGGCAACGCAGGTTCCACCTCTTAAATCACGCAACACAAGCGGCTCCCAAGTTCTCCGAGGGAGGCCAGCGCTGTCATGGTAACAGCGTAGAGTGACCTTCAGAGGCTGCTGATGCTCCCCAGAGCCGCCTCCTATTCTGCTTGGCACGGACTTTGTGAGTCATCAACAACATTCAGATTCACATGCTCCCTCTCTGGAGGTTTGGGCTTATTAAAATGGAAGACCAATTGGGAGGGGAAAATGATGGAAGTGGCAACAGCTGAACAGCTTTTTTGTAGCTTGTGCAACCTGATTACCATAGTCAATCATAAATACATCATAAATAAAAGATGCGGCATAAATGAGGTTTTTGATAATGGGACATGCAGGATAAAAGGGTGATGTGTTCCATTAATATTTTTGGTATTAACAGACAGTAGCATGAGGAAACAGAGTGTTTGGTAACAGTACATCAATGTTTTGTGCAGGAAGAGCATCAATGTCGACTAAGAAGAAGCTCCACTACAGGTGGTCTCATCAAATCAAACACTGCTTATCACTCACATCCCATAACAAGCAAGAAAGCAAAGTTCTGGATTAAAAAGACACACATTTCTCATAGTTGCTTTAACCTGAAGTTGTTTTTAACAATGTCAATAAATGTTCCAATTTTACACATACTTGTAAGTGTCTACAACATCAATCTCAACATATTTTAACAAAAATGTAAGGCTGCCCCTCGCTACGTGTTAGCATAAAATCAGGTTTTTTAACTTTTAGGAATAACTTTTTTCCCGCAACAGTCATGTGCTGCAGTGATAGCTCGAGATTTTAGAAAAGTTATTAGAAAAAGTCATTATTTGTGTTTGTTTGATTCAACTATTTAAATGTATTTGTTATATTTTTTACATTATATGTTTTCGATAAAAGATTTTAAACTGTAACATTTGAATGCCTACTTAAAATATCAATGCACATCAGGGTACTTGTGTTGGAAATTAGATTACAGGACTTTGGGAAATGCTTCTGCAACTGTCAATGTTTCTCTGTACTTGTTTCCTACAAATAAATGAATAATTAAATACAAAATTGAAAAAAAGTACAATATATTTGCTCTCCTCTGCCTATGTGTTAAATTATGAGGATGTTCCAGCAGAAAACAACATCAGAAGCATGACAGACTTCATCTGGTTTCACACTAATGAGCTGGGAACACTGCCACCCACTGGAGGAAGTGATGCATGCTGGGAGGGGAATCTCTCCACCTTCAGGATGACTTGTTGGCTGGTTTAGTTTCTGCAATAAAGCGTGTTGTTTATCATCGTACAATTCACTTAGTTGAACGCAGTGAAAAGACAGAGCATCAATAATGTTCCCAGCAGCCACTGGGAAGCTGTGGGGGGGCACATGTAAAGCAGCACTTTGCCATCACACTCATAGTAAGTCTGAGTCACCGAGTCAATACATTGGCATTTTCTGCACAGTGTGATGGTTTTATATAAATCCTGTATGTGTGTGTATGAGTGGGTGTTTAGAGGAAGAGGAGTTGTGTGTGGATGTGCAATGGAGGGGGGTCCGCACTCGCTTGAAAGGATGTGATTGGACACAAATATTTTTCATTTTTTAAAGGATTGATTGGGATACACACAAACCTTATCTCGTTGCCATGACAACCCCGGGGAGCCCTGAGAAAGAGATCTCCGGGAACAGATGACTTAATTCCCAAAGGAGAAACAAGCCACTCAAGTCTGTCATCCTCTGCCTGTGTTGCTGTGTGTGTGTGTGTGTGTGTGTGTGTGTGTGTGTGTGTGTGTGTGTGTGTGTGTGTGTATGTGTGTGTGTGTGTGTGTGTGTGTGTGTGTGTGTGTGTGTGTGTGTGTGTGTGTTCGCACACAACAAATTGAACAGGTCTATTGTCTGGCTGTGGTTGGTTTACTATGTTTGAACTGAATACACTTTTCATTTGAGGCCATTAATCTAATTATTTATAAAAACCAAAAAAAGAATCATATGATAAATATGTTATCTCTTTCTTGAAGAGTTATTTATAACAATATCAATACTTCTTATCCTAAAATACATTTAATAAAAGTGTATTGTGTTGATTCTCTGACCTAATCGGAATTTCTGCATACGCACATTTAAAGTAGACATAAACAAATTTTGAACATGAAAAGGCCGCTTTCACAGGAACAAAATACATGCATTGGTTAATGTGGTCAGAGCATGTAATTACGCTCAACATTTTATGCAAAAAATGTGTGTTTTCATCCATTTGGATGTGTAACTACTTCGATAAGAAACTACATGATATGGAAATATGTGAACAAATAAATGTAGAAAGGAAATGTAAAAGCTTCCAGATGAACAACCAGGGAACTGCCTGTCTATATCCATGGCCCTTAAGGTTTTGGTCAAATAAAGATACGTGTCACCATCAAATTCTCCATATTTCTGTGTTGAAAGCTAATTGGAGCCCCCAACAACTCAGTTTTGACCCCGGGGGCCACAGTGACTTAATCTGACCGTGACTTTGAACTGTGGTTATATTTGTCTTTTGTTCATTTCAAGTGCATTGAAAAGTCAACCACCTGCGTACTCTGTCAGCTGGAGAGGTGCTCCGTGTTTATTCTGCAGCTTCCTCATGAATATGGAAGTCCAAATCAAAAAGTGTCTCTGGATAATTATATCCACAAAGTTTTTTATACCGTAGAGGAATACATTTCTGGATGTCAGGAAGATAATTGATTCTTATTTATTCTACTCCACGTCTTTATAAAAGCCTTACCACATAAGAACTTTATTCAAGCCCAATGGACAAGAATCCACTAGACAAAGTTAGTCTAAAGCAGAGGTGTCCAAATTACGGCCCGAGGACTAACTGCGGCCCGTTGTTCATTTTGAAATGGCCCTCAGCAAATTCTAAAAGTATAATGGCCCACACATGAAACGTGTGCTTGCCTTATGTTGTACTTCTAAAATATATATTATCCAGTAATCACGTGTTATTGCGTAGTTTTTCAAATAAATTCAGTCAATCTTAGTTGATAAAAAAAGCCTAATAAATTATTTATATAGTAAGCTTCAAATATACCCTTCGTATTTCCTCTTACTTTAAGCAATCTGGGGCTTCTGAGTTAAGGAATGAGCTGCAACACTTTTTGTAACAAAATAAATGAAACCCTATGGAGAGCTGTGATAGCATATTCAAGTATCTAGCCTAATTGAACTTCATTTGATTGATTTAGCTAACTTATAACTTAACTTATGAGGCAATATGCCTCACCTTTAGGGGCCCAGCCCTTCCTTTTATGTTTTCTGTATGCGGCCCTCAGTGAAAAATGTTTGGAAAACCGTGGTCCAAAGCTTAAAAACAGAAGATGGAATATAGATTTATAAAATCCAAACCAATGCACCACAGGAGCAGAATATGGGTTTGTCCCATCTCAAACAGATCCCTTTTTTTAGGGTAGATATGAGTCATTTAGGCATACAGTAAGAGGGATGTTTATGTAATCGTGGTGATAAAATGGTGCGGATAGAAACTGTTTGGATGTGCCTTAGAGCACCTGATAATGCAATGGCTGCCAGATAAAGTAATAGTCACTCGTCAAAATGTCTTCTAAATGGGCTGAAAAGGGAATAAAGCCTTTAAAACTACTACATTCTGGCTTATAATAAAGCAAAAGCAATGTAGCATTATCTTTTTACATTTATGTTTCTGGAAAAACAAGCTGTTTTATAATCCTTTCTGGTGAATAAAAACCCATTTGTCCTCCTATTCAATATGTCGTCTGAAGAGTTAAATTATGCCATTTTGTAAATGTCACACCTTTGGAGAGCCATTAGTTGATTCCTCTCAGTTTGTGAACTCTGTTAGTATGCCATTGACTTTTACAGGGCATTTCAACAAAGGGCAGATCCACATGTGGTCCAGGTGTGGAGGGAAGTGCATGCGAGGCGTCTGAAGTCTCGTTATTGCAGTTTCAGCTCCGGCACCGTCGCTGTTTGTCTTCAGGAAAACGGCAGTGGCAGCGGGATTTCAAAAAGCACTTTCATGGGGGGCGAGAAGAAGGAATCACACTTACTTGATAGTGATTGTGCTGGAGGTACAGTGTGACATTATGACTTGGGATGAGGGGTCTGAACGCAATCATTCCCCATCCTCCCAGGACACTTCAATTTGGTTTCGCCTTCAAAGTGTAACCTCAGATATCACTTAGTTGGGAGATAACGAGGTGCATTTTTTCAGATAAAAAATAGGCTGCTGTGGCAAAGTGGAGCATGAGGAATAGTGCAGAGGAAATTGAACAAATATGTCCAGTCCTCTTTCTGACCCCTGCTATTCTCCGTGTGGATGAGTTCTTCCCCGCACCACAGACCCTGGAGATGGAGGAGATTGGCCGGAGAATCAGGAGCACGAGAGCTACTGATAATGAAATATGGCCGGGTCTCGACAAGAACGAGATAAGGCCTGGCTCTCATCTGTGTCCCGCTATCAGCCTCTCAGGATCTGAGGAGGAGGAAGACCTTTCTGTTCACAGCAGAACATACAGAAACAAACTAGATTGGACACATGCTCATCCTTGCATGACACCATACAGCAAAACAAAGTAAGTGTGGCTTAGATGGTACAGAAAGGAAAATGGCGGATTGGTGGATTTTGGAGGACACATTTAACTAACAAAGGCACACAACAAAATAAGCAAATATATTAAAGCAATGTTTTAATTTTGGTATTGCCATTTTGTTTCAGATGTTGAGTGGTTTAGTTACTGTCAGCTGTTTTATGTCTAACTGTTGAGTGGGGTCTCAAAGGACGAATGTGTCAGGAAGCCATGATTCAATGTCCACAGGCTATTTACTTTCTGGAATGTCAGGAACAGGATGGTTTGACTCCACTGCGCCCATATAAGGCTTGTTTTGCCACTAAGTGGTTGACAGGAGGGTTGTAGCACATCATGAAGTGATATCAACACATGCTCATCAGACAGGAGTACTTGGGTCACCCTAACACACAACTTAATCACAGTAAAGAAGGTATTCTAAATGTTCAATCATTGGTATACTTCATGCTAAACTTGCAAACAAAATGAAGGATATCTTTATGTCCAATACTGATGCACCTCCTTATATGGAGCGATGTGTCTCCATGAGAAATATACATATTTGTTCTGGTTAAAGTGGGACTTTAATTTCAGACAACTTGATTATTTGTAAAGTAAACCTATGAGCTCATAACGTCACAGAAAAATTAAGTTACATTTTTGTCATTACATACATTTTATGTAAATGTACCACATTAAGAGAAAATATTCCATTTCTTTTTTATAAAGCCCTAATATGCTGACATAAATAGGAAATAGCCCCATTTAAACATTAATGGTTTATTATATCGTATAAAAGGTATGCCTTTCAAAGCTACACATCATTTAGTTTTGATTAATTTAAAGTGGTAAAGTTATTTAGAATGTAAAGTGAACTTCCTGAGTGAAGGGTTATGTTATGCGTCTAATGCTTTCTTCACACTAAACAAGATTACAATATGAAAAAAAGTCTCATACATACATGGCTTTTCTTGCAACCGTCCAAAACAAGAAGAGAGATCCACTCTTCAAAACACACTCCCACCCTGTGGAACTAGAATCCTGAGTGATCAGACGCTCTCTGAACTCTATAGGATGTCTTGATGTTGCCGTAAGGAGCCAACCAGAAGCCCATTGTGACTAGAGACAGATATGAATCGCCCTCCAAATGACAGACCCTATACAACTTTTCATAAAAATGCTAATAGAGATGATAGAGAGCCTGCAGCTGAAAGAGGCCATTATCTGGAGATCTAGTTGACATTAGTCCTGCCAGGTGAGGGAATTACTGCATTTCAGAAGCTAATACAGCTTCTGTGGAGCTCTCTGTCCCAGGATAGTGATTGGCACGTTGAATCATCATAACTGTGTGTGTGTGTGTGTGTGTGTGTGTGTGTGTGTGTGTGTGTGTGTGTTATGCAGAGGAACTGAGCCCCCCGCCACCGTCACATTGCATTAGCGACTCAGTGGCATGGTATCATCACATCAAATTAGTCTTAATGAACAGAAGCGAGTCGACTGAGAGAGATAATCAAACTTTTATTAAATGACTTAATCTTCTGTACATGCATAATGCCATGGAAAGAGATCTGTGATGACTGTCTGCGGAGGGGATTGCGTCTACCCCCAAAACACGTGATATTTGTGGAAGCAGAGCCTTCTAAAACCTACAGATTATTTGCTCCTCCGTGGAATAAAAAGGATCTAAATACAGAAAGTTAAATGCCACTACCAGCCAAGCCTGTTCCCTTGAGTAAACAAAAAGAGATGCATTTCAAATAGTATGTTCCTTCAGTTCATTTGGTTATCATACACACAAAAATGCACATCTTAGATGCCATAAACAGAGCAGCCTATCAAATATTGCAAAGACATAACTTGTAAACCAATTACAGAGAGCTTTAAAAAAGATTCCACACACCGAGAAGGCTCACACCCCCAGGACAAGTATAATGCTCAGATGTTAGGAATGAAATGCGCAAAGCACATGATTCATATAAAGTCTTGGTAACGTTAAAACTGGAATGATTTTTTTAATACAATTTCCTTCGTTTGTAGATTTTCGAATTGGAATTTAGTCTAACGAGAAATGATTGGATGGAAGTCACTCTAGCACTCCTGTTCAATTAGATAGCACCAGGCTTTCAAACATTTTTTGTATAGAAATGTCAGAATACCCTGATATGTATTGCGAGACTTTGGCTGACGGTACAGTAGTAGTGATGTTGAATTTGGTCCTCAAAAGAAGCTCCATTGTTACACTGATAAAACTGATCTTAACTGAAATAACACTGGAGATTTCATGTTACCCGGGTGACGGCTGCGATTACGGAAGCTTTTTCATTAAACCGTTATACAAGTTTCAAAAGACTTTGTGTGCTTGTTTTTGAGCACATACATTCATTTTACCTTTGCTTTTATAGACCTTATCAACACATATCCCCCCAAAATGAACTATCTAAATGGCCTATATACAATACATTTACATTAAATATGTATACGATGACAATCAATCCCGTGAGACTGCCTCCCATGAGACTGCCTCTAGTTCACTCAGCCTTCACCACCAATGGGATAAATCCTCCTCGGGGGGGATGTACGCTGTGAGGCTCCTCTACTTTACAGTTACACCTCTTACACACAGAGACAGAATCAAACTGATTTAAGGACATGCTGCAGGGGGTCAGGAGGAAGCAGATCTTCAGGGGGGGGGCGGTCTCTACCTCGTCAGCTGACCCACCACCTTCAGCAGAGTCTTGTTCTCCTCTTTCAGCTGCTCGTTCTCATCCTCGATGTCATCCAGGTCCTGAGGAAAAAAGGTAAAACCGGGTTAATACTTTCTGTATCATTTAAAGAGAACATTCACAATAACTTCCTGCCAGGTGAGTGTTAAATAATCACAATTAGAATAGGTCATTCATCCTGGGGAAATGGGGTTCTTCACAGTTGCTCCACTTTTTTATTAAATCAAATTATACAAATATATATATTTATTGATATAAACATCTCAAAAGTTAGTCATAAAATAATATACATTTAAATAGAATGAAGATATTTATACAAACAAAAAAGACATTAAGGTGTAATGTCAAAACAATTATACAAATATATACAGTATATAAATGTAAGATGTTTAAGTAAGGTTGTGCAATATAAGGATAACATATATAAAATAAAATAAAGATATGTGTACGAATAGAAGACGTTTAAGTATAATGTTAAATAAAATACAAAAATAGAATGAAAATATGAATATAGAAATTAAGGTAAAAATGTGCACTTTGTATTTCTATATATAGCATGTAAATTACAATATACTGTATACAGCGGTGAACTAGTTTCAATTTGAATATGAATTGCACAGTTGAAGAGGGTAAAGTATGTTCTAGTGCCAGTCTATTGACTCGGAGTGCCTTACGCTCCGAGTCAATAGACTGGCGTTATTGCTGCGTGGTCTCCCCCCCCCCCCCCCCCCACAGCCAGTCTTAATGGCAACAAATGAGACATTAGCGCCTCTAATTAGTAGAAATGAGAAAGGCTCTCGGTTGTGACACTCCTTATATTTGTTTTCTTCCATCACTGATCATGATCGTGGGTGTTGAGACGAGATCAGCTGCACAGAGAGAGAGAAAGTCAAACTGAGGAGGTCAGAGTGTCGTCATGCTGCCGAGTGGTGTAAGGAAGAGTTTCAGACCTTTGTGTTTAAGGCAGCCATAAGGGATATTCGTGGGATAACAATGTGACGATGTGAAAGATGCAGATTGTAGTGGTGAACCTATAGAGGCTCTCCTTGGCTTTATGGCGTCTTAAAATGAGCTTCAGTTAGTTGTTTGGTGACCTGGGTTGTACTGTTTTGGTTTATCCTCACTGCTTTGACCTCATGTCAGAACCCACTGTTTACTACCTGCTCACACTGCGTGTAGCTAGTGAGACCAAAACAGTGGTAGAAAGAGAGAATATTGGATTTACACTCAGCAAAGGGTTGCAAACGGTGTTTCAAACTAAGAATAGTGTTCCTCCTAATCTACTGAATGTGTTAATACTTGTGCTTATCAATTTGTATTTATGTTGTTTCTACACCATATTTTCACTGCTCCAAGTGGCCAAAAATGAAACAATAATTAGTAGAGGTGTCCCCATCCGATCACGTGATCGGGGATCGGAGCCGATCACGTGATTTTCAAAAGATCGGAATCGGGAGGAAAAAAATCGGGAATCGGGATTTTTTATTTTATTTTATTTTTTTTAAATACTTTATTTTTATTTTGTATTCAATGTTACAAAACAAAAATGACCATGTTCAAGTCTTAAAGTCATCCTGAGGCCTTAGTTTTGGTTTCAAATTACACAACATCATGTATGTGTTGCTTCTTTGGGGCTTGTTTTCATAGACCTATTTCTCTCAAATCTGGCAACAGAGTGGGCAGGGCGCAGTGTCTAATTGTAGCAGTAAGCTAACGAGTACTGATAAGCTTTATTTTGTTTTGATCTAATGCTGCTGTGAAAGAAAGAAACTATATCCATGTTGGATAGAATATCCAATTTAAATAAAAGAAATAACCTTAAGGGACAACTTGAATGCTTTTTTTCTTTTTTTTCTCTTAATGCATTGCATAAAGATCGGATCGGGAAAAATCGGTATCGGCAAATTGTCAAAATCAAATGATCGGAATCGGATCGGGAGCAAAAAAAGGTGATCGGGACATCCCTAATAATTAGTTTGGAATTTCTTTTAGGTAGCTCAAATAAAATGTGTATAGAGTAGAACTTTGCTCTGCCTTCAACTGAATGTACACACTGACTATGAAGAGAGATTGAATCACACTGATGTATGTGGGATGAGAGCAGGACTTCTCTCTGCACAGTATATGAAGAGAAAGAGTTTTAAGTCCAGCAGTTATCTTTTCTTTCTCTCCCAAATAAACTTCACAGAGCCTTCAATGTTCCTCTGCACAGACACTGGATCAGCTGTTATCTCCTGCTTTCCCATCAGGCCTTGCGGGGGCCTCTCTTGGGGCCATTTCTGATGGCTATCACCACGTTTACCGTCCTTACATAAAGGCCTTCTCCTTCGGACCAGCTTCCTGTCCCTGTGATGCTATCAGCGGGAGGCAATATTGCACTCAGTGTTTGCAGAGCGGTTGCAGTGTGTATCACGAGGACTGAAGAGGCGAGATAATAACCCAGCAACGTTTATTGGACTAGTTGCTGTTCTCGGGACATTACAGATGAAAGAGTTTGATTTCCCCTGCTTTGTTTTTCTTTAGAGATGCTAAAAAGTACATTTGTTTATTTCATTTTGTTGTGTACGACCTGTAACAATATCATTTCTTAAAATGCAAGTAATGCATAATGAAAAAATAAATATACTTCATATTGTAGGTCACAAAGGTTATTCTTAAACCAAGAATAATTCATAATTGTTACTAATAATATAATGCTTAATGACTAATTCATGGAGAAATAAAACTAGTGTACCATTTTTTTTTATTTCTGTATGCTTTCCCCTTTTTCTGTCAGATTCTTTTAAACTTACTAAAATGCAAAAAATGCTAGCGGATCAGGAAAGGAGTGAGCAGAGGGTCGAGTTGTCGATTCTTGTTCAGTTTTCTGTGACACCTCACCCTCTCAGACTTTGAGTTGTGCGCGCTGCTAAAGAGACGCGCTACCATTGAAACCAAACAATGGTGTAGCTGTGTTAAAGTCAGAGTGGAAACAGTCGTGAGTAAATATGACCCCGGGAGGAAACCGGGAGAGGGCAGTGAAATCGGGAGTCTCCTGTGAAAATCGGCAGGGTTGGCAAGTATGAGTTGGAGGCTCTACCTTACTGAATGTGAGGTTTGAATTCACTTCTCTGAATGTTGCACACTTTGAAAACTGTAAGCTAGTTCTGAGTGTACCATAAAACACACTGCCTGAGGGTGAATCAAATGAAAGTAGAGCGAGAGATTTAACCTCACAACACTGAAAAAGTAAAAGATTGTTTTTTAAAGTTGAAGACTGTGTTAAATACGGTGCCTTCAGCTGCCACCGCACACTTTCTTACACATCCATCTCTTTCTTTCTTTGATTTATTCACCAAAAGGATCTGTCAAAACACCCTGGGAGGTGAACTGCCTAATGAAACAAAAAGATAGATAGATATATATTTCAGATTAGCTTGAGATGTACAATCTGAGATTTGTATCCACCAGGCAGCACATTCGTTTTTGGTGGAGAACTCAAAAAGACATTAATGTTCCATGCAACACTGGGAGGCAGTAACTACAGTATGAGGCTGAAATGTCATCAGACCTCCGGTAAGTTTTTCAGAATACAAAAATTGCACATACAATGCCTCTGTTTAAAATATGTGCTGTCATCGTGTGAGTGTGTAGATCCAAACATAACTGTTTGTTTGTGTCTAATAAATAATCAGTGTAGAAAAACACAAAGCTTTTATAGAAAAGTGCACTAAAATGCCACATGATGATGTTCAACCCACACAGGCCGCCCACACATGAAACCACAAAGGAGCGCTCCAAATATCAGACACCACTGGACTCACTCTGTTCAGCAGGTCGATTTCCTCCTTCAGCTTCCCGATGAGGTCGTCTTTGTCCTCGTGAGCCTTCAGCAGTCGCTCGTTCTCCTGGCGCTCTCTGACCAGCTCCTGGAAACACACGGGCAACATGATTACATCAATTATAGATATTTTTTACAGAGGAAAAGGTTCAAACAATTACTTAAAACTGTAATTATTTCAGTTTTATTGGAAACTGTTATTGTCAGTTTCAAAACACTTTCACTGAGGCATTGCTGACTGAAAGGAAAAACTCAAAATAACATGTTTTAAAAGGTTTTTCGGGGATGTGGTTTAGAATATTATAATCAAATCCTGAGTAGAGGAGGTCTGGCATCTCTCTGCAGTACAAAGCATTAATGTAGGGGACATAAATGCAACCGCAAACTCTATTCATTCTTCTTTTTAAAAAGGAACTACTGATAAATGCAGCTTTGCAGTATAAGAACATACATCTCATGTACTCCTTAATAGTAACGCAGGCCAAATGTATATTAGCTGTTTCTCTCTGAATGTGTCATGTGACTTGGCTCTATGACATGTCCTCACAACAAGGTTGAGGTTAGATACTACTTAGCTTCAAAGAGTTGGTATGTTAGGGAGAGAATGATAACTATTTTATGTCATATTCTTATTTTATTTACTACTTTTATGTATATTTATATTTCTAGTAAACATTTACTCTTATATATTTTTGTGTGTTTTTAAAAAGACTCGTAACACATGTCCTTGTCTGAACAACTTAAAGGGGCCCTATTAAGCTTTTCCCTTCCATGTAGTGTGTTATTTAGGTTTTTGTTAATGGTCACAAAATGTTCCATTCAGAGGGAGTTTCTCTAAAGCCTCCTACACACCAAAGAACACCAAAGAACACCAAAGAACACGTCCCGACAGAACGTCGCCTCACGTCTCCTGCGTCTTGGCCATGTTTCGCACTGGAACACACCGCAAAGACTTCAGCCGTCGGCCAAGTTGCACGTACGAACTGTACCTAGCTAACCTGAAACGCCTCCATTGGACTCCTTTGTTTACCTCTGTTGCATAGTGACATCATTGGTTTCTATTGGCTTGCGCTCAATCACCAAAGAGCTGCCAGCTAAATGTATCAGAGCAGACGCAGCTCTGGTTTCAGACAGAGGGTGAAAAGAGGTGCTGTAGCAGGCATGAGAAGAAAAAAAAGCCCTTTTTGAACATTAATGCATGTAAAGAGGTCACAGTAGAGGCATTAAATACAATTATGAACCTGAAAATGAGCAGAATAGGGCCCCTTTAATTCCTCTTACTATGTTAACGTATGCTCCGAAGTAAATTCCTGTGTAAACCTATAATAAACCTGAGCTCATCTGATCTTGCCATGTGACTTTCCTTCCACTCTGGGTTGTGGTCCGATATTATTTGGCTTTGTAGAACAGGTTTCACTGTGAGGAATATAGTTTCTAAAGATCAAACATACTGTTCAAGTTGGTACTTGTTTGACTTATGTAAGCAATGTCTAAGGATTTAACGTTGCAGGCTGGAGTCTCAGAGATTTACCTGGCAAGAATTGTCATGCGAGCCAACCTTCGACATACCCACCCCCGCCCGAGGAAACAATGCACAAAAATAAGTGCATGAAATGGGATTTTAGAAATGATTCAGGAGCTTTTACTCTGAGGTCAAAGCAGTTCTTACTTTAAAAAGCTTTTTCCGAAAGCCACCCGAGTGACATTTTATTTCGAGATTTTTTTGTTGCAGTGGCAGCAGTGAGGGGTTGAGTGTCAGATCAGAGTGGTGTAGGAGGAAAAGACATATCTGCAATGTAAAAGGTCATCGCTTCAACAACACTAAGGAGGATTTCTGAGCCACACTTTCCAGCCATTAAATCACAACTCAGGCAACCGATCAAAGGTCTCAAAGTGACATTTCTACTGAACAGTTGTTAAAGGCTCTCAGAACTGGGGATGGACTTTCCAAAGAAAAAGGCAATGAAAAGTTGATGGAAGTTAAGGCATATATAACGGATTATTCCTCTGTGATTTTATATTTCCGTGGTGGTTGGGGTTGATTTAGCTTTGGTTACACACAGGGAAAAAGAGGAAGGAAACCCAGTGAACATCAGCTTCTTCAGGTCTGCTTTCACTTGCTGAGATTTATTCGGTTGGATTTCTATTTCAAGGGTGAATCTGACACCTTGACGGTAACACACTGGAAGAGAATGAAACACCACAAGAAAGCATGTTCAAAGAAGAAATGTTTTTGTTCTTGTCAGGGCAGCTCTGTACATCTCCTCAGTATTGATTTTCAGACATGCAGCTGACTTTGAATAACACATAAAACATATTTTTGAATGAAATATGTTCAAATGTTATAAATGATATCTATGTAAAGAACATCTGGATTGCTTCACACACGTATATGCTTTGAATCCCGAATAAGCTTTCACACCTTAGTGCAGGGAAATAAAGTTAAGAAAATGGAGAACTTAAAAGAATATTTATATAATTTAAAAAAGGATTCAACGTGGCATACATTTAATGAGTTGCTCATTTGCCATCTGTTTGAAACTATGGATTATAATTTAATTCAAAAAGAACAGAGAGAAAATGTGATTAAAGAGAACCGTTTGTTCTTATTCCATCGCAATTAAACCTTATTTTTTTTAAAAGCAGCAGGAAGAACTGGTGGTATGAATCACTGAAACGCATTAGCCAAAGTAATAACAAAAACATAATCAGCAAGTGTGCAAAATGTTCCGATAAATATTAATCAAACCCTCAAGAACAACAGCACTGACCTTCTCACAGCAGGGAGGTGATCAAACCTGACTAAAGTGTGTATTCTGACTCATCGGGACCAAGATAAGATGGCCAACACTTACTCACCTTTCCATCAGCAAAGATGTTTGTGTTTTAAGTCTAATAGCATCCTTTATGAAGTGAACTATCAAACGACAATAAACTGAGTCTCTTCCTTTAAACACAATGTAACTGTCTTGAGTGTCTGTGGAAAATGAGTGGAACCGAGCAGTGATATGACCCCAGGGTCAGAAGACGTACCGCCTCCAGCTCCTCCATCCTCTTCACTAAAGTCTCATCTCTGGTGTGACGGTTGTGTCGTTGTCTGCTGTTCCCCCCCGCCTCCTCCTCAGAACCCGGCCCTGGAGAGCTGTTCCAAACACACAAAAACAGAAATACAACATTAGATGCAACTCAAATGCTCAATTATTTATTTATTTACTTTGAATTCTTAATTTTTTTATCATACATTTTTTATTGCAACATCTTCAATTTACAACACAGTACAGAAGACAATTCAGGTTGCACAACATTTTTGGATTAATTCAATCCCATCCCTCTATCCTACATCCCACCCACCTACCCACCCACCCACTCCATAGTCCATCCTACACAAATATACTATGCTTGCTATTTCTCTTCAACATATATTTCTCCTGATGGCAGAGAGGAGCTCTCACACCTATTAGGAATATATTTCTATACATTCAATACTAAAAGTGTGCCCATCCAACTGAATTCTATTTAAGAGTTAAGGTACCAAAATCTGCAATGTGAGAAATGAACATCACCTTTCTTGGGCAATTTGTGGCTATTCCCACTATTTCAATTGTCCAATACCGTATTCACACCGTTTAAAAGGTAGGAATCAGAGCCACAAGATTAAGCTTTAATATAATGACACATGGAACTGCTACCTCCACGACCCGACCACGGGTAAGTGGGAGAAGATGGATGGATGGATGATGACACATCCATCATTAAAAGAACAGGTGGGAACATTTTCTGCATGCCCTTTCAATTAGACGTGCATTATTAACAACCCTGTGCCTTTTATTCCATTATTGAGAGAAAAGGCCATCAAGGATTTGAAATGTTGGTGCAAAAAGGATTCTGGTTAAGAAACAATTTACATAATACAACTTCAAATAGGCTCAAGAATGGCGGTGGCCACTCGTGCGTCACTGTTCTTAAGCTTGTGGGGAAAAAACAAGAGCTCGAGCAGAACATTAACCTTATCTCCTCTTCACCTTCTCGCTACTTAGAGACGGATTCCGGGGCAGCGATGAAAGAATATTCAGTCGCAGTATATTTTTCTTACTGACCTTATTTCAATAATTATTGAGGTGGAAAGTTGGAATGAGTTGCTGGCTCTGCACCCACCAATACGCAACTACCAACTCTCCCCGTTAGGAACACATTGTGCCAGGTTTATAAAAACCTCCCTGGGAATGAAATGATTCTGTACGTCAGTGGGCTTCACTGGGTTGTCTGAAGGGGGCTGTCTGCATATTTCAAGACAAAGGACAAATATAACTCCTTTGTACAATCTGCATTCTTTTCAGGATCTGCCAACTACGATGTTCCCATTATTAGACAACTTTACAAAGTACTTTGGTCTACAAATAATATTCTAGAGACATAAAAAAACAACTGTTTTGAACAGATCCTGCAAGAAAGAAAAGAAAAATCACACCATGATCTATTAAATGATTTTCAATAAATATTAGAATTATGAAACTATCATTCCCTCTTAAATCATACGGCAAAAATATCAAACAAATATTTATTGTGGACAAAAACGTACAGCGAATCAATTTGATTGTTCGATTTATTACTGTATATTGTTATAGACCTCTTCCTTTAATACGTTGGTCTATTCATTTTATTTTGCCTTTTATCTGGAGCAACATTTTAAATTTCCCCGCCGTTGGGCGAATATAGGATTCCTGGTTTTGAGACAAAAGCCACATGATGTAAACATACAATTAAAATCTTGACTCCCCTCTCTCAGTTTCCGTCCTCTTTGAGGCTACTGTGGCATTTCTACTAGACAAGCAGAAGTGGCATTTTTCAGTTTCGTGACATTTACAGGACCAACGGCTTTCTCTTGCTTATTTTTACAGAGAGCCACACAGTGCAGGAACATCATTTATGATCAAGAGGGAGTCCTTGAAAAGCTCTCCTTGGCTCTCGCCTACGCCAAGATAACGTGTGTATTATTTGTCTCTCTCAAGCAGTCTTCATGGGTAGTCGTTATCGGCACGAGCACACATGCAAACCGCTTTTGCATGGACAAACACGTATACATTACAAAGCGTGACGACGAGTGCTTCCCCGCTCCATGAGGCTGAAAAAAAGCCACAAAAGAATGGCATGGCATGCGTGCCAACATCCTTGCATGTCATCGTGATTCAAGAAAAATCTCCCTGTTTGCACACACACACAAACAACACACAGCAGGTGATGAAGCTAAGCCTAAACATCCATGGCCTCGAAACTAAATATCACACCGCGGTCCATTAGCACCCTGCAGCGTGAGGTCTGGGGGAGAGAGAGGCTGAGCCAATCACGCGCCCTCGGGAGCCTCAGCGGGGGGGGAGAGGAGAAAGCTCAGACAGGAGAGCAAATAACAGCAGCAGCCACAGGTAGAATTATGTCTCCTACAAACTCAAGTGTCAATTTGTCCAAAAACGACATTGGAAACGTCGACACGCAGCACTGAAACAACAGATTAACAACCCGCCTCACCCTGATACAGGCCAATCCTTAAAAATAAAGAAAACATCAAGCAATTCAGAGCTGTTTTGAGCTGCTCAAGTAATCGCTTAGAGTATATCTCTACGACCCTTTGTATAAAATGATTGTAATTTATCGCTGGAGGCTTTGAAGTGCATGCCAGCCACTGCTTTTTATTTCAATGCCTGCTGAGATTTCAAGTTAAGTTAAGTAGGCAGGGCTGGCCCAGGTGTATTTTGGTTTGTAAGACTTCAATATCTCACGCCCCCGAGCTATTCAAGGTGAGGTATGATTGGTAGATAGTTTAGCTAATCAATTGAGGAAACACAGAAAAAAGGGTTGAAAAGCTAATTAGCAGCATGAGCCAATTTCCAGTTTTATCAAACATATACATCTGCAGAAAAAGCAGACCATGTGAAGTCCTAGGTATTTCAATCGAATTTGATTTCAACAAAAATCATGACGATTATATATTTATTATTTATTAAGCAGTACTAGGTTTACTTCTAGATCATCTATTGACCCTTCTCTGTCTTAGCTCTGGAATTAAGCAGCTTTATGCTAAACGTTGTATATATCTAGGGATTCTTTTTGAATATGCCTCAAGTTATCTCCAAATTGTGTTCACAAAGGGTTAAACATTCAAGCAGAATAATACAGACATAATATAGGTATTGCAAATTGGAAAGCCAGATAAGCTGGAGTTGAGAGTAGGGGAGTTCATGTATTATAGAGAAACGTGTATAAGCTAAAAACACCTAACTCTAACCAAATACCATCAAAACTAAACCAACCCTAACTACTAAATGGTCCCAAAACATGTATATTATCAGTTAAAAAGTTGGTTTGAAATAAGTAAGACATGATAAAAACGTGCAGTTCATATCAATATATCAACGGGAGATATGGTTAAATAAATATAAAACAAATGATAGGATATATCAGAGCTGCACAGTGGAGAGTATGAACCCACTGTTCAGATGAATGTCTTGAATCTAGAGACAAGATAAAGGAACTAAAGCAGGAGAGGCTCGAAAAGAGGGTCAATTCTAGTTAGACACGTATCGATAAAGTTGCTCTGTCAGACTTCTGGTGCTGCCCGGCCCACCTGGCGGGTTTTCTGCTGCAGAACTGTGGAGCGTCCATGTGAAGCCGGGCCAGCTGAGGAGAGCAGCCGCCATGACTACAGGCCAGACTGAATGTCAGCTGCCGAACTTTGTTGTTTGGCCAGATTCACAAAAACAAAAAAAAGCTAAATAAATTCATGCTGGACACGCCAATGTTCTCAAAAGGACTTCAGCACTTGTTAAAATGTTCGTGTGTTACAGGCTGCATTGTGAAGCTGCATCTAATTACTACAATTTTCTTCAAGAGTTTAGTCTCTCCTATTTAATTTGTAGGGAAGTATAATGGAAGCAGATGAAAGCAGATTTCATTTCGTCCAACATTTTTGTGCTCTCTGCCAAAACTTCTACAGTAAATTCTGTGAAATCAAAAGAAAAAAATCTGTCAAGAAGGAGTTGTTGGTGCAAGCATCAATCTTTTTGAAGTTTGAAAGCCCCTTATCAAGTGCAATCTTGTAAAGCAATCTTGGCCGAAATGAAGCACAGATTTTAGACTCCAATCCTTTCAAAGCAAATGATTTTTCTTCAAAACACCCTACCAGATACGCAGTGAACAAATGGTGGTTAGGAGGTCCAGATGGTGTCCTGTCAACCACTGTTCAAATATATCAACAAAAGGCCTCTTTCTTGAGCCATTAAACATGAAAAGAGCAGCAGGGAGGCAAAAGATCCACGGTGACAACATCAGCAAAAGGGCTTCGGACCCCTTCAGAGGGAATCTGCCCTCGTGATTAATGACTCAAAGTGTGTTTCTCATCCCGGCCTCTGTTCTGCCTCCTGACACATTACTAGTGATGCTGAGGCCGAGAAACTGAGCCTAAAGTGTCCGGATAATAAAAACAGAAAAGAGACTCACCTCTTGTGGCGGCCGCTCCCAGATCTGGAGGTTTCCTGAAACAGAAAGGAAAGAATCACCTTACACAAACAATAACAGAAGAGTCTGAACATTCTCATTTTATTACGGTAATACAATAGGTTTTAATAATAAGAACGTTTTATTACACTCTCTCGAGCCGCATGCAGCTCTTTAAGCCCTCTACTCTGGCTCCCTTGAGCTTAGACAAAAATAAGAAGGAAATAAAATACAAATATTTGTAGGACTTTTTATATTTTGTTGCACGGTTGAAAATGTTTTGTATCTTGTATTTTGAGGTGAAACTGTGACACATAAGTAAAAAATAAAACGGTTTTAATTAGGTCAACTAAAATATGCGTCACGTCCTGCTACGGTCCTGCGTCAGCGCCTTTTCTTGCAGGTGAATAACCTGACCCCCGGCTTGATGAGCGAACTGTGGATAAATCAAAGAAAAGAAAAGTATCGGAGGAACACAGAGGGTGGACAGAGTTATCTGCTTTCACAGCAAACGATGCTGGCTTACCGGTATGTTTGATATGTGGAGAGAAGTTGTCAAAGGTGCTGCAGCCTTTACGTATTGGAGGAAAAACACGGAAGAGGAAGACAGCTGACGATCTTCAGTCAGAATTCAATCAGCTATATGTTTGATTTATTTCAAAGTGGGCACGTTTTAATTATATTCTTTTTCCTTCAAATGCGCAGAGGACAGGTGCTGTGTTGATTTATTTTAAAGTAGGCCTGTGTATTTTTTTTAATTCTCCTTATAAAAGTTCTTTGTTTATTATTAGAGGTAAACCGTTTTCTATAATGTAATAAATTAGAACTGCAAAAAAAATGTAGTTTTTGTCTATGATGTAACAATATATTCAACTTGATAAGCAATCAAGCTATCAAATATGTTTTGCGACTCCAGACAAAAAAGAATGGTGGAAAAGGGGGCAAAATGGCTCTTTTGGTCAAAAAGGTTGCAGAACCTTGCACTAAGATATATTTGCTTTATCATTATGTTTGGTGTATTCTATCTTCTTTCTATGCATTTTCCTTACCGGCAACATTTTGTCTATTGCCCTTTTTTATGCTAAGTATGATATATGTTGCATTCTCGGAGAAGAAGACTTAAGATGACCAAAACTAGCCTTTAAATCCTTTGAATAGTAGTGCTCTGCAGTCTCTGATTTCATAAAAGCAGTAGATATGAGAATGAGTTTTTAGATATCATTTGTGTTCATCTGCCTTGGGTGGAGAAGGTTCAGCAAAAAGGAAAAAAAGAATTCCATCTACAGGATAAGAGAAATGTATCAGGACGGAGACCCATTTATAGAAAGCCTTAAGGTTGTGTGTGACTGTTTGTGAATCGCTGCTGCTGAGCGTCTATATAGATGAGCTTTGTTCCATTTAATAGTCCTACAGGAGCCCTATTGCCCCAAGTTGTGGAAGGCAATCTTGTCTTGCAAAATGTTTATCTGCTTTTCCCATTATTGTATGATCTAAAGGTTGCTTAGATCATACAGCAGTGATGCTCCATCGAAAATGGCCTGTGGTAAAAGAGCATTTCCCTGGAAAAAAATGAGGTGTGTGAGAGGAATACGCATCTCCTCTCTCCTAAGGTCTTGTGCAGTGAAGGGTCCCAGGTTTGATCGAGGGTCCTTGGCTCTGCGAAAATCTATCAGTCAGAAGTTGGCTTTGGCGAGGGGGGAAACGTTGTGCCCGCCTCTTAGCATGCACCAGCCTCTCTGTCTCTGTGACATATCATCCATGAGATACCGAACCCTCATCTCCTCCCTAGCTCAAGCCTGGATAGATTTAGTAAGATGGAGGACAGTAAGAGGGCAGTCTGGTCACGTGATAAATAATTCATCTTCTGCGCACCTGACCTGGTTCAAGCAACAGCTGGATTTAAGAGCGCTTGATGCAATTTTAGAAAACTGACATTTTCGAGGATTTGGTGTAATCCAACAGCTGCAAGGGCTTGACTTGAAAAGCCAGTTGTTTTGACACTGTTCAGTATTTCCACAATCTGTGTTATCAGGAATTTAGTAAAAGACAGAAAGATGGTTCTACCTGTCGTGTGTACTTGGCCAAAACCCATTAAATGTAATACATATTATTGGACTTCAGACTTTTAGAAAACACGGTTGATGTCCAGAATTTGCATACTGGGGTTATAGACAATAATGTTTAAGGGTTAGATTAAGGACTTCAAATGTAAAAAAAAGTATTTTAAGTTATATTTTGTTTGATTTAAGAAATTTAAATCATGAGTAGTCAACATTTACTTTTTTATATATTCTTTGAACTATTTGTTTCAGTACTACTACATCCCTATCCTAGAGTAAAGGGTAAAACACAAATGGAAGTCTGTATCCTCACATAACACATTTTTTTGTTGAGTTGTAATGCATAATATTGTTTTCAAGCGTTAGTTAACCTCTATGAAAGCCTCCAGTCAACAGATCAAAGGGAATAAATACAAAATGCTGTCTATATGTAAATGTGTTTACTCTCTTGATGCCACAGTCCAGTGTAACTTGAATAAAACCAACAGGATTCTTTGAAAACACAATTGACCTGAAACCCAGTCTTCTGGTTTCCCACAGGAGGCTGACTGCCTAGGAAACAATTGCTTGGTTTCACATGTCCCAAGGAACTTTAATAAATCTGTTTTTGTAAGATCCGACATGAGCAAGTTTCATATTCAAAGTCTGTTTGCCTTCTGAAAAGGGTCAGAGGACTGGATTGATTATTTTCCGAGTTGAAAAGGGGTTGAAATAGTCAAAACAACAATATGAGGGGAGGTCAGAGCGGTCAGCAGACGTTGCGAGGCGAATCCAATCCTGTAACAGTCAAAACTATTTGCATGTGATTCTGAGAATAGACTCTGAAGCTGAAGCACAGTGATGTTATCTCCTGCTTCTTGTGGCTAGCGTGAGAATAAATCAGCCTTATGGAACTGGTATGAATGAAATCTTAGAAAAGAAGTTAGATTTTTAACCAGTAGAAGACAAATGAATACCTTACAGTGCAATATCAAACGGCTCTGAATTATAGCAGACCATCATACACTGTGCAATTCAGCAACATATCTTTATTACATCACATATATATTATATTATAGGTCTATATTATTTATTTTAAATACCTTTTATTTAACTTGTTTTTATACATATTTTTACTGGATCATTGTATTGTATTTTATTCTTAATGGATCAACTGTTGACATGATTCCCCTCGTATTCAGATTCTGATGATTACTTCTATGACTAAGGGATAAACTGATCACCGATATCCCTCTGTGACACGAAGCACACGTGAGAATAAAAGCATATTGTGTTTGCAGAAACATCCCATTACTGCTGCGGCTTTTTGGCAGTGCACACCTCCTGTCTGGGATAGGAATCTGCGAGACAAGGTCAGTGTAATTCATGAGCGACTTCTTCACTGCACACAATACAAAGCATGTGCTACTTTATTTATCATGCTTGAGCGGCGCTGACAGCTCGCATAAGCCCCGGCTGCGTGGCTACTAAGAATACAGAGACAAATATCAACAATAAAAACAAGTGCTTTATCCCTGAGCTCGAGTAGATTGCTTCACGATGTGCATTTCTTTGTAGTGTAAGGAACACTCCAGGGCACTTTGAATGTGTAATACAACAAATCAATTCACAGCTTGTTAGATTCAGAAGGAATGGCGTTTTATTCCATGAAAAGATGATCCTTGGCTTTCCATCCAGCTGCCTACAGCGAAGTACTCAAAGCATTTCTCTGAACGCGTTTCTCTGAATGCCTCCAGTAAAATTGTGATTTTTATCAATCCATTCAATTGAGAGGTGCTCTTCAAATAGGCATAGAAAAAAAAGACCTTATACATGAACCAGCAAACCATGGTGATGAAAGTCCCTATCCTGGGAAAGATCACAGGTGAGTGCTGTTTATGTTTGTATGAAAACTTTGCTTACTGCTGCAATTCATTTTATGACGTGTACCTTTGTGATAATAATTATGGGCAAACATTACTGTGACGTACAGTAGGCGACGTCTATTGTTATGAAAGAGATGTGTTTGCTGTTTACATTTAGATACTAGGTTCACTGTGTCTGGCTGAAGAAACAATTGTCAAAAGGCCAAACTGGAACATTAATGGAAGGCTGGAAATAAAAAGCAAGTTTAATCTGAAGTCTACGAAGCAAATAGCTGCAGAAAATCATGTTAACCTCTTACCCTGTACATCTGTTGCATGTGTATTACTCAAAGGCATTTGATTGGCTTACATTAGCATTACTTGCAATGTGTGTACTAGAAGAAACAAGACATCTTAATATATTCTTTTTAAGGTTTTAAAATAGATCTGAATAAGTGGCTAAGGGATCCTGTTTTGTACAAATGTAGTTCACTTTCTCACCAACTAGCTTAAGTATTTTTGCAGGTATCGGTCCTGTCGGAGATAAATATGATTGCGATTCAGTCGGCTTATATAACTGTAATCCTAACAATCTTGAATCAACAGTTATGAGGGTGATCAAATATTGTTTCAAGCTAAACGATGAAACTGCGCTTGCTGTCATCACCGGGGCTGCTGCTCTTGGCTGAAATGCCAAGAGATGGTGGTGAACATTTCCCTGCTGTTCAGACAACATGCTCTGCATCAGCACCAATTTTTGGAATGAAAGGTGCTAATTAAAAATGATAATTAGGGTTGCTAAAAAAGTGCTGGAAGGGGGTTGATAACAGTGTGTGTTTTGCATGTGATAGAGAGGTAGAAAATAAATGATATTGCTCTGCAGTGGACCTGGCGCCACATTAAATGCAGATGATCCCGAGGAATGTGACATATGGTTCTGACTGCAGGATCACTGAAGCAGGTTTCATGTAATGCTTGCATACCGGAGGGAGGTAAGGCCTGATAACCAGGACCACATGCCTGCAGAGGGCCTCTCGCACCGGCACATATCAGATACATTAGTCCTGTCTCACTGGGAAAAGGTGTGTGTCCTGTCCATGCACAAATACACACTCACAGATATCGACTTTATAAGCAAATAAACAGCTGCCATGGCTGAACATTAAAAGCCAGATGAGTACTTCTCTAAAAACGTATCTCTTATCAAGAATTGAATCGAACTGCTAACAGTGATGTGTACTTTATTCAAATGTCAGACTTATAACTAACTAAAACAGATTATAGGAATATAACCATGGAGTTAGCTTGTCAGATTTAACCTTGCACAAAATGTCTGTGTATACTTGGGTTATAAGGATTCAATTTAGAATGTCAACCTTAACTTGTTTACTTGAGTTTATAAAATGTCAACAATGTCCATCATAATCTCACAAAGGTTATTCAAATGGCTCATCTTTCGTTTCATTTGAAAAGTTGCACTATTATGAAAAGATTTCTGTTGATAGAATGTGCGGTGGAACACATGTCCCAGAAAGAGATGGAAAACACACATCATTACAGAATCTAAAACATCTGATAAACTAATTCAGATCCTTTGTGTTTCCATCATGCTGCAAACAGAGGAGTAACAGCTTGTTTGTGTTGGGAAATGTTCTGAAACTGTTAACAGCCCTACAGCTCTGAACACAAGTTGAACTGAGCTTCTAGAAAAAACTTTTTGTCCAGATATCTTGATACTAGCTAAGAGGCCTGACTGGACGCGGTATATCATATCAGGCCTGACATGGCAATCTCTGTCTCTCGTTGATAAATGGGGCCTGAGAGGAGCGGCACATTTTTGGGATGCTCCATCTTTACAGATGTCAAGCTGACAGCTCTGTAGTAAATCTGCTGGCCACACTGGACCTTCTTTATTTCTCCCAGACTGCCTCTTTATAAGCACTCTGGCACCGGACCCCCAGCAGGTTATGAATGTCATATGAGTGACAGTGAGACATCTAAAGGCTAGTTTCTGCAAAACCACGTGGTGTGCGTTAGACGTCATGCTGGGAGAATAGATTCAGAATTCATAAATGGACATGTTCAGTTTCAGATGTTGAGAATCTCTCAC
The DNA here is from genome assembly GCF_949606895.1 of Notothenia rossii. Classification (NCBI taxonomy): domain Eukaryota; kingdom Metazoa; phylum Chordata; class Actinopteri; order Perciformes; family Nototheniidae; genus Notothenia; species Notothenia rossii. The sequence goes on along the minus strand of NC_136908.1, from coordinate 50,874,822 downwards.
TATAAATTAGGGATGTAACGATACCAAAAACTCGCGGTACGATAATATCGCGATAAAAATTCCATGGTACGATATTTATCGCGATATTGAAAAATAAAGGGGAATTTTTGTAGATTTTTTAAATTAATTTTTTATATAATAAATCTGATTTGTACAGCATTTTAGTCGGATAGTAGTATTTGAAAGTGTCAACAATATAATAATCAGACCCTGCAATAGAATAAATCAAGTTTCACTTTAGTTTTTCAAGTAACTCAACTCTAACTCACTCACTCAGCATCATCAAGTATCTTTTAGGAATATGAGCATGTCCACATTTCCAGGTAGAAGCTGGGATGTTTGGGCGTTGACAATATCCCCTGCTGTGGAAAAAACTCTCTTGCTTGGTACTGATGTTGCTGGGACAGAGAGATATGCTTTGGCCATGGGTGACAGCAGTGGGTAAAACTGTGCATTGTTTCTCCACCACTTCAAAAACAATACAGTTTTTGCCAAGAGGGTGAGGCTTATTGACAGGGCGAGATATACATATACTGTTGGTACTTGTCAATGTCTCTAGGTATGTACATGTAGCCCTGTAAATACCATGTCCTTTTGTGTTATCTGTTGTTTTATGTTCATGTTGTAACCTACTTGCTGCCATGTTGGACAGGTCTCCCTTGAAAAAGAGACTGATGATCTCAATGGGACCATCTGGTTAAATAAAGGTTTCAAATTATTATTTTTTTATTTAAAAAAAAAATACATATATATATTTTTTAAAAATTAAAAAAATCGCGGTAGATTTTGTCAGTCTCACGAAGGTATTGAGACATTTATTTACCGTGATATTCGATATATCTTTACATCCCTACTATAAATACTGCAGAAAACGGATTCCACAGAATGGCTTGTTTATTTCCTCACTAGACTACCTTATGTAAAGAGTCAAATCCTCTGCTTTTTATTTCCTACATCCCAGCAGGTGCTGTCGCAGTCTTCCTGTTAGTGCGGTGTTTGTGTACATTTTTCATACACAAGCCCCTCGCTTCGAGTAAACAGCCTCAGACGGTTCCAGCCTGAATCAGAAAGAGCCCCTCTGATGCAGAACAGCCGATCCATCTGGAACTCTGAGCAGCATCCACGAGAGCTGTCACTGTGTGGAGCAGCCATTTGATTTCTTCCATTCCTCTCGAATAGCAACTTTCATGTAAATCAGACGATGTTTTACAGAAATACAAACTGAGAGGAGGTTTCAGTCGTTCGTACACAGCTGGATGCTTTTCATTTCCTGCGTGTGCTCATATCATTATTTGGAAATCCAATGTGTTGGAAGTTGAGTGTGTTTGAAGTTGAGTTTTGAAATTGCACCCAATGCACTTCTGAATATGAACTACTTTTACTAATTGATTTACTCCTCAGACACTTCCTGGACTTATTTGTAGGAAGAGCAGACTGTCTCTGCACGAGTTGACTTTATTAAACAAGCACAGTATCGCTTGCCAAGATTAAAAGACTTATTTTGTAACAGTAACTGATTCACACTGCTAAGAACCAGACACACTATACAAAAGCACACTAACCCTGACTCGCAAATAATGTTGGATTGATGTGGCTTTGGACCTTGTGAAGCTGCACAAAGAAAAACAAAGAGAGGAGTCTGAAAGACCGGATACTTGTTTCTGAAACTGTTATTTTCATTATCTATAATTCTTAATTGGTGTTTTGCATAATTTATTACTAATTTGGTTTTAAAACAATTATAAAGCCCAGGGTGACTTTTTTTTTTAATTGTCTGTCTAACATACCGAAAACCAAAATATATTAAATGTGAAAGGATAGAAAACAGCAGCAAATATTTCTACTGCAGAAGCTGAAGATAGTGCTCCATTAATGACTCAAACTAATAATTGATTATAAAAATGTATTGCTTGTCAGTCAGCTAATAAATGAAGGGCAATTCATCTCACTGCTCAAATTGATACAATCAAAATCCATTTCTCTATAGTCACATTAACAGTAGCTGCTTTAGACACATCTCAAGCTTATGTCACACTGTATGTTCCAACAGCCTTAGGTATTAGACAATTACACCACCACAAACCTAACATGGCAGCGAGAGTCTCTCCTAGTAGCTTTAAGAGGATTTAAGGATGTTTCTTTTGCTTTTAACCGATTTCACAGTGATGATGAAATGCAGAGACACCTTAGGGTTTTGCATCACTGCAGCTTGTCACACAAACTCTGAGCAACAGTGCCTCTGTTTGGCAGGAACCATGTACAGTATCTAGCTTGTGTAGAGTGTGGTGGAAAATAAGAGCATGTTATGGGACCCTTCTATATTAAATCTTCACTGTATTGAGGCTGACATTTCAGCTAGATACCATTAAAAGGTGAGAAAAGATGTGCAGCTCTGTCCTCCTACCTCCTGTCTTGTAATTCCTTACCATTAAGTGTCCGGTGGCGGGGTCAGCCGCCATGGCCTCGTTCTGGAAAGTGTTGGCCTGAACCAGCTCCTCCTCCTCCTTCCTGTTCTTCTCCACGGCGTCATCATCGTCCAGCTCATCCAGGCTCTGAGAGAAGATGAAAATGAGAGATGAGTTTTGATCAGCCTCTGGTGGCTCGAGTACAGCCCCAGAGAATATGTTTAACAGGCAACACAGGAAGTCAGCTTACAGGGAAAAAACAGAAGAAATCAGAGAACAAGTTTTGGCAGATTTCACTAATGCCGGCAACCCATGAATAAGCATAAGAAGGGCTTTGGGCCTTGCATATTTGTCAGCAATCATTCGTGAAATGGGAAACCATGATATTTACTGTATTAAAATAAAATTGCCTTTGTAAAAGAGGCCCAAGGTTACTATAAAAACTATGTCTAAATGCAAGTTATATCATTTGTTTTCTAACCTATTTGAAATACGGCTGTTTAATTGCATATTTAAATAGTTAATGTTATTTTTTCATCTGTGCTCGCTTTGTGTCTTCATTCCTATTTCCTTGCCATACCAATTTACACTTTTTATTGAAGTGTATTTTTCCATCTCAGTTTCTTTTTGATTATTTTGCTTACAAAGATGCACAGCTGTGTGTATTGAAGTTCCCATTAATCATTTCATAAATTCTGACTCAGATATTCTTTCCCACTTCTAGTTTTGTCATGCACATGGGATCTCGTAACATTGTAGGGTTGTCTTCAACCTCTTTCTCTTGTTTTTTGTATTGTTTACACTCGGCAAAGACATCAGGACCCTGACGACAGATGATTGGTCACTTCAGTACACATTGCACACTGACAGATGTGTGGTGACAGGCGAGGTCATTCCCACCATCACAGCGATGTTGACCTCTGGCTCATTGCAGCCAGGGTCTCCTCTTAATCCTCTTAGGACATGATCACATTCACTGCCAGGAACCCCTGAGGAGCTGCAGCTCAAACAGTACATGGACTCTCTGGTCAGGCAACAGGAAATCGGCCTGTTTGCGGACCTTTCACCTCTTGGGGACAGTCAGAGGGGATTTCTGACCAGAGGAATGTCCCTTGAAAAAACAATGAAAGACATATACAAACATACACAGAGCAAACAACCTTTGGACAGACGAGTGGGGAGTTAGCTTTCATTATTTAGCCACAGATTGTTCACATTCCCTGGGAAAACGTCCAACTTTTCTTCCTGTAATCTTAGCTTTATCCTGAATTATGTGCACAGCCTCAGCTTACTATTTGCATTACTTTACAGTGAACTGTGCAGCGGAGTTACCGGGTTCATGTGTCGGGAGCCCTGAAGATTCATTGCGTAAACAGAGATCAGCATTAGGATGGATGGTTGGATCGTGACGAGAGACAGAGATCGGAGCCAAGCTCCCAGAGGGTTGCAATGCAAACCAGTCTTTCCTGTTTCAGGCTGCAGGGCGAACAAAAGGTGCCTGCTCAAAAGACCCTTTAGTGGTAAAAATAGCCTTACAAGGTTAACAAGGAATGCAGTCATTTGCAAGGCCTTTCCTGCCAAACGGGTTATCAGCGGCCCTCGGGGAAAACACCAGGCCCTTTTCTTTTGACTCAGAGTTTAGCACTCTCCTCCTGAATTCCCTCACCACCTCTCTCCATCTCTAACATGATGTGCACAGGGGTGGACACAATAAAAGGAACCAGCACTGCATTAATGATCACCTTTTTATGCCAGATATACTATTACTTATATAATATGAGGTGTTCTTGCATTGCCACTCAGCATTTGAACTTGTACTCACAATATGTGGGTAAAAAATGGCAGAGGTTTTGGAGATTAAAAACTGAAAGGAAATAGAAGTTTGTCTACGTCAACACAAAGTAAATGGCACAGTGACTAACCCCTCTGCTATGGGAAAACTTGCCTGAAACGCAGAATTGGGAATCTCAAAGTTTATGTTGGATAGACATGCAGTCTGTTTTCTAGTATTCCAAATTGCTTTGCATTTCTTCTATTCCAGAAGAAAAAAGGGAAGGGGGATCTGAGTGTAACCATATAAGGGATGTTTTTGCCCCTGAATTCATAAGAATGGGTCTGTGGATTCTTATGGCAGATTTCTTAACTTGAAGCATGAAAACAAGCAGGGAAGGTGTGGAGGGATGCTTGGACTTGAAATGTTTTAGGGATTTGTTGAGATTTAATCCAAACAAAGGGAGTTAGAACAAATTGGATAACTTTGAACATAAATAGTGTCAGAGATACAAAGCATTTTCTTTTAATGACACCGTTAGTGGTTGCAGTTTTGGCCATACTAACAGATCATTCTCATAAAGCTTGTAAAAGAAAGCACCCTTTGTATTATCAGAACAAATAATTTTATGTAGTATATTTTGTTTCTTTATTATAGCAATATTTGACAGCATGTCTTTTATGGCTTTACACTCAATATTAATTACACTTTTGTTTTTTTTGGTGCATGCTGCCCAGATTCAACTGATTACACGAGGACACGTTCTAATGCACGCCAGAACTTTCTGATTAACAATATACAAAACACTTGCTTAATAGCATGTTAATTAATCATGTCATATATGATATACTGCCCCACCAATGAACTACAATTAAGGTTGTAAATGTAAAATACAGCCCAAAGTAAATACACATAATTTGAGAAACATGGCTTCTTGTTATGAAGATACATGCCAAGTTAAAGAGATTAAAAAGATGAGCGTTAGCAGCCAGCTTTCCAGAACTGTCTCTGCTTCCTGTTTACAGCAGGGCCAAGAGTCAGGAACTCACAACAGTGTTTACTTTAGTGAAGCAAGTCAAACGCAGATCCTGGTCTGCACCAACCTCCAGAGCCAAGTCCGTCACTCTGCACAAGAAGAATTAAAGAAGATGCATCTGGAGCTTCACCTCTATTGGAGTGTGTGTTGTGGTTGGAAACGCACTCCTTGGAGAGGAAAAGGATCAGTCATCTTTTATGATGCCCTTTTGCTGGCTGCAGATATCTGAATGCATCAGGTTCTTTGTCTGCAGAACAGCAGGCAGTCTGCTTTAACTCCCCTTCTCGGACAGTTGCCGTTTAAGTGACTGTCAAAGGGATGCTGTGGTTAATTTGAGTGAGCTGAGTACATTGTGTGGCAGTAGACCTGAAGCTATACACAATATAACAAAGGTTCAAAGTGATGGGCTGTCAAAGGCTCAAGTCAACTTAATGTACACTTACAGTAGACATGGCAGGATTGTGCCAGGACAGAGTTGCTGATTTTCTTCACGAAAAATAAGAAAGGTTAAATAGAGTACATACAGTAATATAATAGTATATAATATACTGTACATATACATATATATATACATATACATATATATATGTATGGGATTGTGAATACGATTCAAAACGGAAGTAACATTTTCTCTGCAACAACACAATAGAGAAAATTATAGCAACAGTGGCATCCATGGCAACCATTAGTGCAACTATCTGTTCACAACATCTGTCTCGAGTTTGTCAAAAAAAGGAAGTTTAAGCCACTTTTTTACTATTTTATTAGATTTTATTATCATAAAAAAATCATTTTAAAAATCGACTTAAAGATGGGGTAGGTAAGTTTGAGAAACCGGCTCGAGATACACTTTTTGTTATATTCCATGGAATGCTCTTAACATCCCGATAGCAATGAATATTTTAAGTGCTTTGACAAAAAATCCGTAAAAAAAACATCATCTGTGGAAGCCGTAGTACTGTAAAAAGCACGACCAATCATCTGAGCCGGCCCAGCTAAAATAACTGGATGGTCTACCTGCCTGTCAGCCTACCATCTGGGCACAAACTTATCTCGTGCCCTCATTGGTCATGTGCGCGTTCGTGTGTGTTGGAGGAGGGGCTCTGTAAGGAAGTGGCAGATTTTTTCCGGCTGTGTATTTTCAAATTCTAGCGCACTCGAGCTGGTTTCTCCAAAATTACCTACCCCACCTTTAAATGTCAAACAGCAATCGGTTATTCAGAAATACTTATTTTCTTTGCACCTTAGTCACTAATTGTTGAAATGCACGACTAAATGTATAGGAAATATATAATCTCTGGTAAATATGAAAAATACCATAATTTTAAAGAAATTGGGACTTGACAATATGATCTAAATGAAAAGTATTTTTATATTGGATTCAGGATTATTATTCATCGAAACCCAGTTAGGATCCAATGTAAACATCCCTTCTGTCTTGTCACCCTGCCAGTCCACTTAGTCCTCAGATTTATCTCCAACAAGCAAAGGGCACCTCCACCCGAGGCCCCCCCTCATGCAGCCGGCCTAATGACTTGTGTGTATTAACCACCTGTCACTGGTCACAGCACAGTGACTTCATTAAGATGATCTATTAGAGAAGAGCAGCCTGATGTCCACCATGTTCAACCAGGACTGCGAGTCAGCGAGTCAAACTACAGACTGCCAAGGTCAGTGTCCGGGCGAGGGGGGGCCGCCAACTGAGCAGGAGTGAGACATCATATGACAGCCTCAAAAAGTGTTACTGGACCACCACTGATCTGTGGCAAAGTTATTATATTTATTTCTGAAAAGAGAAATTATAAGATTTTCACTGCTGTTGACTTACAAAAAATAAGATTTTCTTTTGTTAAAATATCATAAAGATGTTACTGGTATAGTTTGAGCAAAAGGTTTAGAAGGGAAAGGTTATTTATTCCTTATTTTATCAAATATCTAATAAAAAAATAGTTTAGAGCTGAACATTGCTACAGTGAGGCTGCACATTGTCACTTTTATATTCAAGATTTATCATCCTGATAGTCTGGTTTCACTCTTTTCTATTTCTCATGCCCTTTCATTTGATTAAGGTCCAGAATTGCAACACAGGGTCTTTTATGAAAGGGTTGTTTGGGGGCAGAGTTGAGTCAAACAGCGTACAAGCCATTCTGAAAAGAATCAAAGCTTGTGTTGGCCACACAGCCACGGGTTGCTGTCTTTCAAATCCATGAGTTTAATACTAACAGATAAGGCGTAGAGTTGAACCTGAAGTCTTTTTGACCCTCATTTTCACTCCAACTGAGACTATAATATTGTAATCAGCACTTGGCCAGACCTCAAAATGAGTTCACTTTACACGTGGGGAGCAGTTAAAAAAAAAAGAAAAGCTTTTGAAAAACAAACAACAGGGGTGGAGCTGTGATTGCTGACCCTGAGATAGCTGCATCAGCATTCGTGTGGATGAGTCGGACGTGGCCGAGGCCTGAGGGCAGGACTCAGGCTCAGCAGGACCCGGCCCCAGATCTCTGACCGTCTGAAAACGCTTCAATACAAGTGTGGGGAAACGGCCTTCCAAATACTTTAAGTTAGCAAAACATGTTCTCTCCGGTCTGTAACCTCCTCAGTAGGTTGGAACGATCAGCACTTTGAAGGGGCTCATAAAGAGTGGTGTCGTGCAGGGTTGAGAGGACATGCAGCTTTAAGGGGGGTTCACTCTGTATAAAGAGGACTTTACACTCCACACCGCAGACATCCACAGAAAACCACACGGCCCCCACTCAGTCCTCTGCTCAGAGACATTGGCTTTGGCCAGAAGTCTAAGACTAGAGCCGACGATAAGAAGAAAACCATATATCAGTGTGTTTTTGACCGAATACCTTGATACCGATATTGGAACGATATTCTAGGGTTGACCATTGGTGCTGATAAGAAGTAACATTGATTGAATGATTTTAAGATTTAAAGGGGGTAAAGGCAAATGTGGTTAATTTAAAAAGAGTGAACCATTTGACTGTAATACAGCCTTTAAAACAATAAAAACATAATAATGCAATATTACAATATCCAAAAAGTAAGAGGTTATCTATATATCACAATGTTGATACTTTATAGACATTAGCAGGCCAATACGGGGCTGTAACAGACATATTTGATTCAGCATATATGGGAATATATGCAGAAAACAGAAGTCATAAATATTTAATTTGCAACATTTGTACGGCGATTTGACTTATATGACGATATCAGGGTTAAGGACTCAACTGTGAGTCATTGCCTTCAAAAAGCTTTCTTTAAGAGAGCTTTTCAATGTGGATTACAAACAGTGAAGTCTATAACAGTTCAGGGGAAGACCTTCGATAACCTTTGCCTGCTTTACACAGGCTTATTGAAGCCCACACTGTGCCTATGAGCCTCAACAGACCATAATAGTTGTGTGACTCTGACACCTCTGCATGTACAAACTGATCGGCTTTTATACTAACGGTAGTTTACCAAGCTTTTAAAAACCACTGCACTGTAAAAGCTCCATAGCTGAATGCTATCCAATGAATCAGTATTGATGACAGTATTATCTTTCTTGCCAGCCTCAGGTGCAAAACAATTATTATGAATTCAAAGCAGGATCCAGCTCTGGATGAGATCCTAAGTGCTTATTGAAGGAAGTGAAATCAAGAGGCAGGTGAAATTAAAAGTTGCACTTAAGCGTCACTTAATGAGTCTAACAGCAAAATGAAGGGTTTCATGACAGGAAGTGTAAAATTGTAAAACATAGCTAATGGAAGACATTTGCTGATTATGGTTAATGCCACGAAATCATTCAGGATCATGGATAATTGTGTAATTACATGGTTAGGCCTCGAATGCCTGATAAATATTTAGCTCGTGGTTGAATTTATGCATAACAGATTGGTTTTACATAACTGCGAAGAAAATGTCAAATCTGTTTGGTTTTCAAATGACTTAAGACGCCATTTCATGCTTCTCGAGACGAAAAGCATCACCTCTACACCTGGCCTGCCATAATAAGGGATATTGAACAATGTTTTCTAGTGGTACAGCACATGTGAACACATCTTAGTCATGGATCCACCTGAGGTAAATACGTACAAAAGAAAGATCGAAATAAGGAAAGTGTATCAGTGTGGGAGTGAAACACGTTGCTTTCAGTTCCTTAAACCTGAAGAAAGCCTGTTTTTGTATTCTGTTTCTTCCAGGTATCAACCGTTTTATCCCAGGAAATTGAGAGCAGGCTTCGTTCTCCAGTAGCTATTTATCTTTTTCCGTATTACTCAAGCCTTACCTCTATAAACAATGCTACATTTCATTCTGAATGCAGAAGATGCGGCTTGGAGTCAGCCATAGTGTTTTTTATGCTGCAAAGTAGCTCATATAAATCTATGGCTGACTTGAAAGCATTCGTACACTTGAAGTAACAAAGCCAAAACCTAAAAAGAACACCATATGAATCCTATATCAAGGGTATATTTAGGGAGAAAGTCAATAGCTTAAGAGGTTTAAATATATACAATGGTTAGTGACTCTGAAATGCCCTTACTGAGCTTCATCCTCTTAATAAAGTAATAACTGTTTTCTTGCTCAGCAGGGACAAGAGCTTTGGGCCTTTTGGAAAGATAGTTTTTACATCTGTGTGTCCCGACCACAGATCTGTAACTCAAGCCAGATAGAAAAGGGGAGGGGCATGCCGGGGGTGACTGCTGCTAGAGCGTTTATCCCGCCTCCCTCTCCTGAGTCCTGCATCCCGGTAATGAATCCTGTTCCTTCAAACCAGCAGTAATAACTGGTCGCCTGCTGTGTGCCATACGGAGGCCGCGAGGGGGAAGTGATCCTATGTTTTGTCTAACCCCTAATCTCGTTTTCTCCCGGCGCTGGAATGACCACATCTTCTTCCTTCCTGAGGAAATCGCCCAGTCCCAACAAAGCTGCTGCACAAATGAGGTCTTCCAAACACTTTGACTTTTCTAGCAGCACTTGTGGCAGAACAGATCACTGATTTACCCAATTTGTACTTACAGCCCATATTCCAAATATAGCTAGGATATAGGAGAAACAAGTGACATCATACAAAAAGGAGAAAGGAGGATGAAAATAAGAGGCATGTTCCAACATGCTGCTGTATTTTATATCACACTTCGGCCTCTTTCCTCTTTTGCTCCTTCACAGGATTTGTATATAAACAATATTACAACGTGGTATCTTGGTATCTTGGTGTTTTATGTATGAAGGCACCTCTCAATCTCCTGACATCCCTTTACTGCAGGCTATCTCATACAGTATTCATGCAATGTTCACTTACTAGCTATTTCCCCCGCGCTTTGTCAACATGTCAAGGTTAAAATCAGCATGAATATAAAAAAAAGAAGTCATTTTGACAAGCATAATACGATATCTTGAAAATCAAATCGAACCATGAGCCAGAGTAATGAATGGAGATCATGTATGAGCACCACCTGTAGAGCATGTCCTCTACGGTCCGACTGTGTGCATGTTGCACTTGTTTCCTAGATGGATAGGAAGGCATATTGTTCCTCAGAGTTCATAACTGCTTATCACATAAGCCTTTTATCAGCAGACTACAATGTGAACCCTGACCTGGAGCCTCTATTTCTCCCCAAACGTCCTCCTTGGTATGTCTGGTATCTCGTCACGTGAACAGCCGATCCTTGCCCATCTCACAGCACAATGGGCTATTTTTGGTATTCCAGAACATTGCTCTACTTTACCCACAAAGCCTCTTTAATGTGTTGGTCCTGGTCTACCTTGCAACCTGGCATGGACTGAGCATGTCCATTTGTCAGAGGAGAAACAAGCCGAGAGTTTGGACAGAGAAGTATTGTGAAAGCAGACCCTCCTCACGATGGACGCCTCACAAAGAGAAAGCATGTCTTTAGCCATTGTTGAGCTTTGACACTCTAGTAGCAGACATCTGTGCTGTTTTTCTGTCGATTGGGTTTTTCTAATGAGAACAAGAGCTAAGTGCCAGTCATTGCTCGCTGCCATTTTGCCAGCCCATCGTGTGTTTTTTGGCTGCTGATGCTGGGTTTTCTTGGCCGAGGCCTCGCACTCATTCATGGCTCAAACAACTCTGGGACTATTCAGGTTTCACAGACCTATCAAAAGAACCACAGCCATGCTGGGCAGGAGTACAGCCAGGTCCACAGCATCCAGGAAGCTCTGAAAGTGGCAGCAGTAACCACAGTGCAAATGGCTTTCACACATTGTCGGGTTGTTATAGAATAATACTGCCAGCAGGCAAGCATCCTCCAAAATGTAGAAAGTTACCTTTGTTTTGATAAGCAAATAACCCACCTATCTGATACTGGGGCTCAAAGCTTGCAAGAATGCAACACTTATCAAAAGGTTTGCACAATCCCTGTATTGGACAAACTGCTTTATATAAATAGATTTATCTATAAACAAGAGAATAACCTTGACAATAAAAGCAAAACAGAAGTTTGCTTTTGGGTAACATAAACATAAGAAGAAGCACAGAACACTCAAGTGCTGTAGGGCAAAGTAGACAGAATATTTGTCTTAGATTTTAAGACAAAAAGTAGAAATGCTTTGCTGATTGGAATAATAGTGACTCTGCACAGCACAAAGACTATAACTGAGACGGCCTGCACCTGCTGAGTGAATGATTATAAAGACAGCTGTTGAGAGGACATGAAGTGGTTCGTCAGCCTCGCCCTCAGTGGTAGTGGTGTGTGTGTGTGTGTGTGTGTGTGTGTGTGTGTGTGTGTGTGTGTGTGTGTGTCCGTGCGTGCAGCTGGAGAGCAGTAGCAGCCTGAGGGCACCTGATGGCAGTGCTTAACCATCCTGTTTCCTGATCAACACCTGAACGACACACCTGCCAATAAACGGTTTGCGGTTGTTTCACATCTCCTGGCAAACTCAGATGCTGCCATTATGGAGTTTCACAGGAGAAAGATCAAAAAGCAGCGTGGAAAACACAGGTGTGGCTGAATGGGCGGTAAGCATTTGCAGTCTGCTCATGTCAAAGAATGTTGTTGATGCAAAATCGGACTTTAGATTGTCTTGTTCTATAAATCATGTTGTTGATTTTTCAGTCTAGTTCATTGCTCTGTTTTATAAGGTTAGTGTCCCTTCAAAAATAGTTTGATCCCATTTTTGTTTGTGAAGATTCATTTGTAGAGAGTCCGCTTAAATGATCATACATTAGAAGCAGTTCAATATTAGATTTACAGACCTGTTTCAAATAACAAGCAGCACATAATTGAACTATTTGTATGCAGTTATTCTCCAATAAGAAGGCCTTGGGTGTGTTATATCACCTGGAAATCTATTCACCTCTGCAACCTGCTCAAAGGCTTCATGTGAATCTAATGCCACTTTCGGGGGCATTGCCAAACAGAATCAACCCAGAATGAACCTTTAAAACTGAACCAATTACGCAGTTTAATGGATAATTAGATCCGCCGACCAAGGATTAGTGCCTGTGACTTTCTACTTTTGCTTTTATAACCATTGCACAAATAATTTCCCAGTTTGTTTGTGTTTTTATTACGTCCAAGTATCAAAGCATACTTTTAGCTACAGAAAACGTCTGGCACCAATTTAAAACAAATTGCTGGTAAAAAAAACATTCCTATGGAAGGTACATACTTGAGTCTGAAGGGAATGTTGTCTCTTTAACAACAGAGGCCAGACAAATTTAGCATTCAATCAAATAGCAACCCCAAAAGATCTGTGTTCCGCTCTAAATGCCAGAGAGATGAGGTATTTTTGTTTGCTCAGAGCCCTGACCCATTCATTTGAGAAGAATGGCTTCCTGATGATTTGCTCATGAGATGGCTGGGTCTGGCGTTTTGGAGAGGAATTTCTAAGCTGAAATCCCAGCCTAATTAAGGAAACAGTATCTTGTAGAAGCAACATAAATACCTCTGGCAAGTAGCATACCCTGCAGCTTTAGAGCTGGTCACAATTCAATTATTTTAGACGTCTCGGTTGGCAAGGGCTGTTTGAGTGAAATGAAATGCAGCAATAGGATTAGGCTGCTTTATAGAAAATGTGTTCTTTGTCTTGTGAGCAATAAGAGAATACATCTAAAATAGTTGCCCATTATAGTCACAGTATACACCGTTTTATAGCTGTAATAACTTTAACAGGGAAATGCCACAAGTATACAGTAAGGTGCTGTTTGTAGACATAAAGAGACACCCTGTAAAACTAGTCTATTAATGTATCATTTCAGACGAACTGGAAACATCTGTAACAACTGTGAGGTCCTCCTGCACCACAACAACTGAATCCATCTGTTCCAGTGTAAATTGTACCCTCTGTTATTTGCTTTTAGATCTTTTATTGTGGGAGGAAATACACAGTTTAGCACGATCAATCCCAGGACATGACATTTCCTTGGATGAGTCGAGATAGTTGTCGCTATAATTGTACAGTATGAGTAAATACAACCAGTTCTGCTTCCATGTTCTCAACTTTTGTTCTAAAATATTTAAAACAAATTTTCAGCAGTGCTAACGTTGGTCTGAATATGGCCTACGTTCAGCAGGTGTAACCGATAGGATATGTCTATATGGAATCCAAAATGTACTCCAGCCCATCCCAAACTCAACAGTTGCTAGATATTAAATCACTTAAAAGATTGATGCCACATTTTAAGTGCCTCTTAATATCAGACCTTCAGTTCCCACATGTGCCTCGTATTGCATGACAACCTGCATGGCTGAACCCATATGTGGAATTCCCATTGAACCCGGTTATAGCCTGTAGGAATCTCTCTTCCAAACAAACAGCAGACTGAGTACCATCTACCTACCGCACAGCACAGCAGGCGAGGGGCCTCTGGGACTACTGTAGCTTTGATTGACACGCGTTAGAAAGAAAAACAATGAGTTTAGTAGTTATAGTTATAGTTATATTTAAAGCCAACATCTTCTGCCAGCATGCAATACCATTTCCCTTTTTCATTTCTATTCATTAAGCCTCCTGTTGAGAAAAGGTTCATTTCAGGTGCATGCAATTGAAGCTGGATGATGGATACATCAAACTTTACAATCAAAATAAAAGAAGGGAATGACAGCCTCAGAGTTCCTTTTTTTAATGATTGGTATGAATAATAAAATAAGATGTTAATGGGATGCTTCTTTTAGTTTTACACATGTTGAGCCTGAAAGCCAGGCAATAACGTCACTTCAAAAACACATTCCCAAACCATTTGGTACCATTTAAGACCATAAGTATGCATTTCTTAGCCTGTCGTCACTTTGTTAACCAAGGCAATTACAGAGACTCCATAAGGGCTTAACTAATTTACTCTGGTTGTAAAAGTGATGTGTCAACATGAGCTAGAGGCAGGAGGCATGTGGACTTCCATCAGGAACATTTAATGATAGCTCGACTAAATTCAAAAGATGTGATGCTATAAAAAAATACGTAAACTTTTTCAACAACAAAACAATATAATCGGGATGTAAAAAGTGAAATAAATGAAAATGAAGCATAACATGGAGGTGTTTAACAGGAGCATAATCCACTTTAAAAGTCAATGTTGTCCAAAGTGGCCAATATTTTATATTTATATAAGTATCTGTAGTTTTGCCTCTGTTTAACTCAAAATCTAGCTCAACTGGGTCTATTTCTTAATAAGTTCCCTCCTTAAGTAAACCAGGCTTATGGTTTTAATAAAAAAGAAACTTGAGTTTATCACTAAATGGAGTTTCAGAATATAGCATAATAATATGCAGGACATAAGCTAGATAAAGGACATGAAAAATAAGGGCAGCAGTTTTTTGTTTTGAATAGAGCCAAAGCAGTGATGGTGCGTGCGAGTGTGAGTCTGTACTTCTGGTGGAAAGGATAATCAGTCAGCACTGAGCGGCGAGCCAGGTTCCAATATCAGAGGAATTTCAATGGACTGCTAGTTTATCCCCAGAGCTACGGCAGTGGGACGCTCATCAGGTTTCTGTGGGTTTGCTTTGGCATGCTACACCACACTCTCCAGAGTCCGCTCTTCTCGCCAGCAGAGATGAGTAGCAGACACTTAGGAAAATAAACCTTTTTCCCCCTCTGTACAGCGGCCGAACATGAAAATGACATCTGGTGGAACGTTAAATCTTGTGTGGCCACTGACCACTCGAGCCAAACTGGACTTTCCCATTGCAGATGTTCGAGTAGAGTGAAATATAAAGTACTTTGTCAAAGCCAAGAGAGCTACTATAGTGTTGACTTTCCACTGAAAGCAATGCATGGCGGGAGATTAATACAACAAGACAGGCTGCTGGCCCTTGAACAGAACCAGTGTTGAATAAGTGAGGAGATATTATCTAAGGCCTCACAATAAACAGACTTAGACAGCAGAGTCATTTCACTGGCAGGTACAGTCTTATCTTACTTCTGCAGACACATATCAAAACACGAGACGAGAAATGCAGCAGAGATGAGTGAATTATTTTTCTTGTGCACTGGTGGGCTCTCTGCATGCCGTACAAACAAAGGATGTTTTGCAGAGATTGGCATTTAACCAAGTCGAGGTATAAGCACAAATGAAACATGTTCAATCATCTTCTGGCTTTTGATGCTCGTTGTTGGTTAGGGATGATAAAAGACAGATCAAGTTGCCCTGCGGCAGTGCATATGGTGTGAACTCCATCAAAATCACAGTCTCAATATACAGCATAACAATATGTCATTTCATTTCATTTGCAGTTTTCAAGAATGCATTACGGCTCTCTGTGGTACAGAGTTTGTCTTATCTGATACAAATTCTTCTTTTACGTTTGCATTTTATTTAGCCAATATTGTCCTTCCGTTTCTAAATACTGTTATTTCACTTTTCTATTCTGTACACTTTGTATCTTTTACAAAGAAAATGGTTGTATGTCTGTCCATCGTCCCTTTTATCGGTTACTTTAAGTATATAATATGGTTTTGTGGAAGGAAATATGATAAATGTGACTGAGTTCAAAAAAGGTGACATTGCAAAGCTTCTGCCAATAAAACGGGAAAAGTTCTCACCATTGCCGAAACTATTGTTTGACTTTGGCATGCAGAGTGACGTCCTTGAGTAAATTCAAATAGTGTTGACTCAACCTGCTCAGAATTCCTATGAAGTCATAAACTGGGACACGGCAAACTGTGTGTGGTGTGTGTGTGTGTGTACCCTATGATTATGTTATGTAATTTGTAGTTTGAGGTAACAATGGTCTGCCTCTTAGTGCTGCATGCCTTCTCTCCCTCTCCTCACAGATTACATCCTTCCCGGCATTAATGGGCCCTTATCTGTTTAGGGCAGGGGTCTGTTTTTTTCAAGCAGGCTGACTTTGCAAAAGCCCTCCTTCCTCGACCCTGAAGGGCAATAACTCGCTGAGGGAAACTTCAAGCTACCATCTGCTCTCCTCAAGGCAAACAGTCTGGTGCAATCTACACTGCAATTTCCAACCATGAAACTCAGCTAAATGGATTTCACTGTGGACAAAATCGAATGTCGACTGTCGACACCAAAACATCTCGAGTCTTGGCTCAGGTCACCTACATATCCTAACATGCTTGGTAAGAAACACAAGGGAAGCAGCACGTTTTGGAAAGAAACTTGCTGCAGTTACAAAAATGTCAAACTGGTAAAGCAGGTTCTATGGAAAATGGCGTGATAGTAACTAGACATTAGGCAAAGCTCCTAAACACAGTCATCACTGACAGGACATTTCCAGCATCACATTGACGTCAACTTTAGTTATTAATATTCCCTTTTGAAGGCTTCATAAAGGCTTTGTTGTCACATACCTTAACTTTAACATTGAACAAATGTAGCCAGTGATTAGTGCTTGTAACAGTTTTGTTACTGGGATTAACTTCAAGTAAAACACAGCAAGATGGTTTGGATTTGGGCTCAGCAATGTTTTGACTATTCTCCATCAAATGAAGTTGTCTTTGGAGCCTTCCTTGGAAACATTAGCTGGGTTATATTTGGTTTTGTTTCAGCAGTATGCTTTTATGTGTCCTGCTCTCCACACAGTTGATATGATTGTGTTCTGTATTACATAAAAATACTCTGTGGACAGCTTCATGTATGCTGTAAATCCCTGATGCTATCAAATTAAAATTAGCAAAAAGCACCAACCAGCAGTACATACAAAGGGAATCCTCAGTTACCTGACACTGTCTCAGCTGTAATCTAATACATGTTGGTACCAGTCTGTTGAGGAGGACAGGGAACTGGACCCGGCGGTGCAGCGTGTGCGAGTTTGCTCTGACATTGTATTTGTACTTGTGTTTTCTTTAATCTCCTCTTTCAGTTAACACTAATGACTCTTAAGTCTTGTCTGATAAATATGAACCATATGAGGAGCAAACCAAGAGAAAGACAAAGAAGAAGTGGTACTTTGAAGACAACAGTAATTGGTTGTTTATACATGAATCATTGAGTTGTTGGCTTGCATAAAATAGCTGTTATGGAAGCACTTAATTAACTAATGATGAGTCTTGGCAAAAGAGAGTTACGGTTTACATTGTGTACATGAGCAATCCTCTCAATTTGAGTTGCAGATACTAATTTCAGGCACAGAATAAATCCACTATGTAATAAAACATCCATAACATATTCACATACATAAGGTTTTTAATAGTGGAGAAAGCTCCTACGCTAGAGAAATGTATTACATTTTGATACAGATTTAGGGAGGAGGTCCTACATCACACAGCAGGGGCCAGGCATTTAATGAATGAGGTCATTGTTTCAATGGTCATTAAACTACATTGAGATTAAAGGGTTCAGCTCAGCAGGCAAATGATTGATAGATTCAAAGTAACAAACAAGAGCAGCACGTCACTGTCAGAATAAAAGAAACATTTCTGAGTTTTTACAAGTTGGACAGGAAGAGACAAACAGCCTAATCAGTCACAATCAGGTCCTGATCTGCAAGAAAAGAACTCAGTTTCCTAATCAGAAAATATTGTCCAATTATCTTGTATTATCACGCGATGCTGATTTGAACCAACCTTCAATAGCCGTGTAAATGTTGAATAAATCCTTGGGTTTAATTCCCCTGTTGTCAGTCGCTTTACTGTCACAATGTCAATCTGGAAATGACAGAAGTATCAACTGCCTTCAATTTTGGCAGTATGGCAGCATTTCAGACGGAAGATTAATGTAATACTGAACTTTTTATGTGCAACGAAACTCTCAGATACTTAAACAATTTGTTGGAAAATCAAATCAAATATTATAGCATTTGTGAAGGGACTTAATATGACAAATTAATCAGTGGGTGGCTCGCTTCTTCATGAACCAAATAGGCTAATCAAAACAAATACAATTAACTTACTGCAAAATAGCAATAAGTCAATTTGATGTCTGTGCCTTCAGCAAAACATTCAGAAAGTTCCCAGTGCCTCAAAGCTTTGCTGTCTGTGTTTCCGCTGTCAATCATTCATTTGCAAATGGAAAAAAATCAGAGAAATACACTAGAGGGAAATAACATAAGCCCAATGAAGAATGTGCTTGGCTTGCCTTCAGGCCAAACCATCAAACTCAGAGCAGTCTAAGATTTATTTTTGTAAGAATCCAACTGGTTACAACATTATGTCAATTCAGTGGAGCAGAAGTATAGTTATACTGCAGGAAAGTAGAGCACATCATGTTCTAGGAAATAATACGACTCATGCTTCAGCTCAGAGGAAATCTCTCTGCTATGCAAAGCAGAAGATGTGTGCAGTTTCTAACTGTTTATTGTCTTATTAAATACTTGTAGGTATACACCAAGGACAAGGACTTACAAAACAACCAGCTTCTGTTTGCATTAGGGCTGTGCATCTTCACTGGTCTCACGATTCGATTACGATTATCCTGTCAACAATTCAATTCAATATCCCGATGCATAACAATGCGTTGCATCCTCAATTTTCTATATTACTGCACATGGCTTCTTTTTCATCAATGAATACATGCAGTAAGATAAATATGAACTGCCTTTTTATTATTTAGAAAGTTCGTCAGAAATCAATAACATAAATGTCTTGACATTAACTTATAAACCAAAGTAAACCAATTGTAGAGGTCTAGCCTCCCTATATCTGTGTGAGAAGTTGTTCCATCCTCAAAAACTAAAAGCTAATGCTTCTGCAGTCTAGCTGCAGCTTCTAGCTACGGTCTTCTGTTAAAAAAAGGAAACTGAATGTCCTGAATGTGGCATCACACACATTACTTGAGTCTGAACACAGCAGACAACAGGAGTATTTACAATAGCATATCAAAACTAAAATAGTGCATGTGGGTGCACACTTACATTCTCCGTCTTACTGTTACATACATCCAGAGTTGGGTGTAATAATATTACTTTTGTCGGTAACGGAGTAGTGTAACGCGTTATAATTCAGTAATCACACTACAGTTACTAACATTGCCCCGACACGTGTTACTTCGTTACTTATATAAAATCACATCACACTGACAGACAAGACTGTTACTAAGTTATGGAAAACTAAATAAAGAAGTAGGCTAATTAGATAACTTACCGTTACTGCGCTCATAAAGAATGATAAGAATAAGAATAATGCGTCTTGAACTGGTTTCATTAATTAGTGTCTTTACGTTTCACAGACTGTTAGCTTGTTGTGGTAGGCTGGTAGCCTATTTTATTAAAGAGCATATCAAAAGAAAGACTTGTGTTATGTCTTCCTTAATGCAATAGTAATTGGGGGTGCAAGTGGAGTCTCGCAGAGGCAAAACTGTGGCGCGCTTACACTGTAGGTGCGCCGCAGTCTGCGTGATCTGCCTGTAGGGAGGGGCTGGCCGGCCCTGCGAGTAAAGTAACGAGTAACTTTATGTAGACAGTAACAAAGTAGTGTAATGTATTACTTTTTTTTTTTTTAAAGTAATATATTACTTTTTTTTTAGTAACGACCCCATCTCTGCATACATCCCATGAATGTAGGAGATTAGGTTAGCTTCATCATATCATAGTTTGGAGGAACAGAGAGGAGACTGTGATCGCGGAAGCTTTCCTCCTGCCTTCACAAACTTTACACAAGTATTTATCGTCTGAAAGTAGCAAGAGGACATTCATACTCTGCGATCCAAGACTTAATTAAATCCACCAAAAACCTGACATGACGACAACGAGTGTTTTTCAAAAACTGAAATCGATGTGTGTCTCTGAGCCGCAGCGACAGGGCCTGATTCAGAGCGGGTCATTCTGCTGTTGGTTCTGGACTGGGGCTTACAGCAGACTGCTCCGTGTTTGGAGTCGCTGTGCCGCTGTCACTTCTGTTCCCTAATCTCTGCGTCACCGACCCATTTGATATTCGTGTAACAGAAAAAAGAAAAAAAAAACGCTATTGTTCAGGCGCGGCCGGAAGATCAGGAAGCAACGTTACTATGCTATAATCGATTATGTTCTGTCCCTGTATCGATGCTGTATCGTCCACGTCCGCATCACGATGCATCGTTGAAACGACACACCCCTACGACAACACCCCTTGTTTGCATACTGCAGGAGAAACAACGAGTCATAACTAATGCTTAATAAAGCTGCTTTCTGCAGAAGTCTTACAACATTTGGGAAAGGTGTGGAGTTCTAGAAACTGAGAGAGCGTAGAGCGAAGTGAATGTGAGCTTTCGTTCTCTTTGGTACAGCTCGGCCTGGATTACTGAATGTGTGTCACAACATTCCCATCATAGCAAGAGAAGAAAGCACGATCGGGAAGAACGGGGCGATCCTTTCTTCCTAGAAGACCCAGACAAAGAACATGTCCCACTCCTGTATCCACTTTCTCCCACAACTCGTACAAAAACAACTAAATGGTTGAAACCTTGCAAGTTTTTTTGTTGTGCTTTCCAAGTGGAGACAAAAGGCAATGTGGCTGGCAAGGGCAGGGCAGCACAGTAGCGTGATTAGTGCATTCCTGACCACTCCACCCACCCGGTGCACCAGCACACACAGTCAGTGGAGCAGCTCAGAGAAACAATAACATTTCCTTCTCCATTCCCTTCTAGTTCTCTATAAAGGGCTGATTCAAGGCATTGCTTCATTCCCGTATTTACATACAAACAAGGGAAAGGATGGGGGTATATATTATCACTGCCTGCCCTCCATCTGCGTCCATGCAGTTCTCTTATGCGGTTATTCGCCAGTTTTTACCTTTTTATTTGAAAATCAAAAAGCGGTGGTGATGTCAGGTGACAAAAGCCACAGAGCTATTTCTGCCTCCTTTAAACTGGATTAGGCAACACAAAGAGGATATCTTGACAAACGCATGAGAACTAGCGGCCTTGCTGCCTTTGAACATAAAGGTGTGATGACAGTCGCAGGAGGCCAATAGTCTTTTAAATAAAGCTTTGTGCATGCCACGTTGGCGTGTCTACTTCCTCCTGTGAGAAGCATATCAGGGATCCTCTGCACTGCCTGAGGCTAAACATCCTGCATCGTTGGTACATTTTCTGTTCAATTGTAGCAGGTAGATTTCAAACATGCTCATCCCGCTGCTCCCTTTTCTTAAGCCTATCCCACAGAGAGGATCACCCCAGAGATGTGCAATCAACTCTATGGGGCTTTCAGCAGCAGCCTGAAGCTCTAAGGTGAGAAAACAGAGAGGCAGAAAGTCAGTGTGAACCCTCTCCCCTGAGCAAAGCTCTGCTTGTTATTCATTAGAACGCTGGCTCTCCTCGTGAGACTCTGGGAGAATTATAATGGACAAATGAACTGCTTTTTCTCGGCCGCTGGACAGAAATGGCTGCCGTCAATCCACAGTCTTCCACGACCCTGCGCCCCGCTGTGGCTTATCTTGCTCAGCAGAGTAAAGAGAAGAAGAAAAAAGAGGACGGGGTTGTTGAGTATGTGAGAAGAGGAGGGAGATGGGGAGAAAGAGAGAAAGCAAGAGATTGAGTGGGAGAACTGGTTCAGTATTTCGATAATGGATATCTTTGGAAGAAGCCCAAACGCTCATCGGGGCATGGAGGGGGGGCATGTAGGGAGGAAGCGAAAGAGAAGACAAAGCATACAAAGCAGAAGAATGTGCATTCAGGCATTCCCTCAGTCCAAACTCAAGCCCATTGAGCCCAATGCTTGTTATGCAAAAACAATTTTGAGAGAAACATATTCCCCCTTATCTCTACTGAACGCCTAGTTATGGTGTTGAAGAGTTACTGCCATGTTAACCTGTAAAGAACTTTCTGAAAAGTTTGAAAATTGAAAAGGCGATGCCTCCTGAGAGACAATATTCAGTTACAACAGCTGCAACATAAATTATAAGTACAGGCGGCTGATAACACCCTCTTAATTATTCAGGACTAAAGCTCTTTATCTGGTCTTTGAAGCGTCACAAGTGCAGTTTTAAGCTTCAAGTGAGAGAGACAGTGAGAGACGCAGAGCTTTGCATGCAAATGAGGAAGTTGGCTGGAAAAATACGGCCAGATTAATTGAAAGCACCTCGCTCACACACAGCTCTCAGCAGGTCTCCAACAGACACTTGTCAAAATAAGACAAGTCACACAACATGCCTGATTCCTGCTCAAAATAATAATCCAGACATTAAATCCCACAGCATGTGACTTCCAAATGTGTTCCTGTCTAAGAAATCCAAAATGATCCAACTGATTAAAAATTGGCAGAGGTATGTCATAGCGGCTCATGTGAAAAGATTCAGTTGCATGACAGCTCATGAATAACTGTAACATTATGGAAGTGATCCTGGGGGCAAATCGATTTCCCACCATGTGTAATCGTGATTTGTATGGCAGGTGTTCAGACGATGCACAATAAGCAGGCCTCTCCCTCTTAGTTACATCTTCCTCTCCACCGCGCAGAAAGACAACCTGCATACTCCCCTTAAACAACTCCTATGGAGGCAGGAGAAACTTCAAAGTGGAGGGTGGACACTTCCCCACCAACGACAGGCCTCCCATTAACTCTGAGTGAGTGGGCGGAGGGTGGAGTAGCGATAAAGATGGCTGAGGAGCTGAGTGATGTGGCAACGCAAAGGCGAGTCATTACCTCTCCTGGTGTTTCAGAGGAAGTCAACAGCCACTGAAACACCCAGAAGTATTCTCTTTTCTCCCAGACAAATGGTAAGTATAGGGAGTCCTGAGCACACGAGGATAGGTGGCATGTGATTGGCTGCTTATTCAGGCTGTACCACCATAATAATCACACTAATGTACCACAGGTCCCCGGGGAGCCGCACCTCCAGGCACCGACACCTGCCTGATGTTTAGCTTCCCGTTTAAACAATGATCCTTTTCAGCTTCAAAAGCAATACAAGTGATATAATGAAACATGAGAAAGGATTTGTTTCATTCATTATTTGGACTGTTATTCTCTCCAGTGTATTCTCTTTGGATCAATGACAGTCTTTTCTTTGCTGTGTTCTGAGCCTTAACTGCTCTTACTTTACCAAGGTACATTTAATGACATGTATTTCAAACTTACACTAAAAGCCAAATAAATCGGTTTTTTGATACTTACTGTACGTACTGGCCTTTTTAATGATTTGTATATCATGCCATATTGAGCAGTTTAAAAGGATGCATTCTGTTAGCGTCTTCAGAATGTGTAATGCACCTTGCCTTCCTGCCGAGTAACACAATCCTCCGATTGACAGTATCGGAAACCGTTGAAGCATGTTTTGCATTCCAGCAGAAGAGAGGCTGGACTATTGTGTACAGAAGCCATTGTGTTGCCCGGCAGACACCGAACCAGACCGTGAGTCATGCTAAGCACAGTCTGAACTCGCCCACCAGCAACAAACAGCATGGGCTGGGAAAGGTTACAGCCTGTTTGAATCATCTCTAAATCATGAGTGTACTCTTACAGTTCCATTTGACAGCAGACAAGCATGAGATATGACACAAGTACATGAGCTAGGGAATGAAAAACCGGTTACCAGCAGAGAAGCATGCAGTATGTACATAGTGTTTCAAGTACCTTGCTACTGTGAGAAAACAAGCTGCAAATAAGAAAATTCAATTTCACTTGTCACTGCGGGTACATCACATGGCTGCTCTCCTGTAAGCTGCAGAAATTGATTCCTCAAACTTTGAGGTTGGATATATTTTTATAGTGCGACGACTACACTCTCTCTTGGTGGAGGCACAAGACAGGATTGAGAAAGTTATCCACATAAAAGTAACAATCTACTTCCACAATGGATAATCAAACATAAAAGTAACAGGCAACTGAAAATGTTGACGTTCAATAGCTAAAAATCACACTCATGATTAATCATAATGTGATGCACAATTTGTTATTTAGGGCTCAATTTAATGTATAAAACAGTCAACTGGAAGAATGCAGTTTTCCATATGAAAATAATTTGATACAGAAATACTTCCCGGAGGTTAAAGATCAAGACTCAATTCCAACAAACAATTGATTTTGTATCTTTAGAGGCCAAAGCTTTCCTTAGAATCTTACTTCTCATGCAGCCCTTGCTGCCAGGCACTACCATGATGATCAAACAGAATTATTTTTGGTTACTGAAAGGGAACCATATCCAAGTTAATACCTCAAACTAACCATGTGGAGTTGGTTGGCAGCACGCCATGGCATCATGGGTGTGGCACTAATGTTAGCATACAGCCTTATTACAGGAAAAAAGGAGTTTATAGAGAAATGTGCTCTATTTTGTGGCCACCAATAGGTCCTTTCCTATTTGTAGAGCAGTTTTAAAAGCTATATTGAGTTGTTTGAGGCACAATAATCACATAATGAAGAGATAGAATGGACCCAATCTGCAGTGGCTCAAATGGCTTTGTGATGACTGAGACAGGTCTATTTGGATGTAAACATCATACCTTGTCCAACTTGAACATCACATATTAAAGAACTGTCATGCATGTTATTAAAATCATGAAATCATGAAGTTGTTGCGCTACACAAAACAAACTGTTTAAAAATAATGTTCAAGTGTACACACAGTCCAATGACTGTTTGCACTTGACTGTGCGACTCTTCAGGCTGACGCGCGGAAGGTAAATCCAGCCCAGTGGACAGATACAGCTGGTGATGCCAGGCCATTCATCCTACCCTGGACAGCTTCACATTTGACTACTGGACCAATGGTGAAAAAGAAGGAAGGAGGAAAATTGAAGCAGGGGAGAAAGAGAAAAGGGGGCACACAGGCCACACACACAACTATACCTCTTGTTTACTTATGAGCTCGAAGCCTGCAATCTGCGAAGGAATGACTATGGGTGCATGCAGCATCGTGGTCTGATTTAATAATGAGCTGTTTTAGGAGATAGCTGAGGAAAGCAGGGTTTTTATTAGAATTGGAGAAGAAGAGAACAAAGGAAAAAGGGAAAACAAACCATATGCATCTGCAGGCCAAATACCAGAAGAAGGATAAAGGAGCAGACAGAAATACAAACCAGGAAGGAGCACACGATCAACCAGGGCAGCTTGTGACGAAAAAATCCAATCCGTCACGCTGAACCGAGACCTTTCATTGGCTATGAATCTTTTAGGAGGCCTTCAACAACACAGGCAAAGGTTAATACCCACAGAGGAGAGGGGCTACAAGACACCACAATGGTAAATATATCATTCTTTCTCGGAACATGAAAGCATTACTAAAATGCCTCAACTTGTCTTAAAAAATTCACTTCTGAGTTTAGACACAGTTTTGTTGCACGACAGCAACAAGTCAAAAACGATTATACAACATTTTGTTATTTAGTGAGGGGAGAAAGCAGGAAAAAAATGGCATGGATGGAAATATTCAGAGAATAAATACAAACTGCATATAATCCAAGAGTGTTTCCCCTGGGGTATGACATATATCCTTGCTGGGATCTTTGCTTAGTAGACAGTTTACATTACAAAGCTTTGAAGATGAAAAATGAAAAGGGCTGAATCAACAGACCCTTGAGTAAACAAACATTGAGGAAATGACATGCTCTGTCTGCCACTCACTGACAGTCTAAATACAAGACGCTCCAATACATTACAGATCTGTTTGTGTCAAAGAGCCAAAGCAGATAGATGATACTTAGTTAAGCGGTTAAAATGCAGCACCTTAAAAAGGGTAAAGGCTGTTAGTTCTGTTGTTTTTCCAACACTTAAACATTTCCACAAGACTTTAAATCATCATCATCATGAGAGCAGAGAAGGCTGCTGACCAATGTGTGAAGGTCAGAGTTCACAGTTAACACAAATCAAAGTGTCTAGTTCCTGCTCTGCGGTCTGCGCCTTGACCTTCCTTTCTGATTATGACAGGCATCTTAAATGAATGTATTGCGGTCAGAAGCTATCTGTGTAAGGGCAGAATACACGTTGTATAAAAGGAGAGCTACATCACTGTAGAAAAACTTTTTCGGCTGCAATATTTCACTTTGTTTTTACTTTGGCAAAAGAATGTCAGATAGGCAAGATGAATTAATAACAGTTTGAGCAACTCTTGGTGCATGCCTTGTTTGAAAATGGGTTTCCGTCAACATGAAGGACATTCTGGAGCAATAACCTCTGATGACCTGATTATCAACGTGAGGTTAACACCCACACATCAGGGAAGTCATTGCATCAAAACAACCTCTGCAGCAATAGTAAAGAAAAACAATGAGTCAGACTAGGCTTGCTCAAAAACATTGCAAACCTCTGATGAGCTATTATGTTTTTGTTATCATCTGAGGAAGGAATGAAGGCTAGAAGTGATGCATCTTGTTTGAAGTTTCAGTTTGCGGTGCTTTAATAGATCCAACAGTGTAGTAATATCTTAAAGTGTAGCAAATGTAGCCCTTTTATAGATTGTACCCCCTATTATAGCTTTGACAAGTTTACATAAACTCAAATAAAGTGAATGCTAGCTTTAAGTGGAAAGTTCCTAATACCTAATCTAAGACTCACATTTTGTGAAACACAAGATCTGTTCGTCTTTTTAAAACCAAAATGGTTGTACAAGACAATTCATTGAGCTGCTGTCCAGTATCGAAGCAATGAAAGACTCATGACTGTCCTGACGCTGTGTTTGCACTGTTCTGTATCCGTGTTCACTAAGAGGGTGTGCCAATGTCAAGACTGACAACTTGGCACTGATTATTATTTATTTGTCTGTTGCTAGAGCACCATGTTGACTATCTTCATATCTCAATGTAACATAAAGTCTCATGGCGTCAACTGTGGCTATACGTCACGCACAACCTGCAAATAAAATCACACCCAGATGTTCACTTATCCACTGTTCCAGGCATCATTAACGCTAAGTACAGTATTAGTGATTTCAGGTGCCTTGAACTCAGATTTCAGCAGTTATTTTCAGTTATATTTGCATTCCAATTTCAGAGGGATATTTTATAATTAGATTAGATATGTTTTACTTTTTTAAACGGTTTTGCAGCAAAGTTTGTTTACAGATACTGAACATTGTACTAATATTTTGTAATTGTAGCACAGGCAATCTTATTTTACATTTTTATTAAGCTGTGGAAAATAAAATGGCTTTTTTTAAATGTCTTTAGTGGTTGTTTTTTGTTTTGTTTCTTAGTTTATTGCGGTGTTGAGTACTGCCGGCTACCACTTGCCCTTGTAAAGGGTTAATAAATGCTGTGCTAAGATGGCATCACAGAAGGAAATTAACGTACAAACTCGTGTTATACATCAGAGCCTCAAAACAAAAGGATAAAAGCAATTTGTCAGTAAAAGAGCTGGAATGAGAAACAAGGCATGTGTAGGTACAGTACAAGATCACTTCCTCCAGTTGTGTGTGTCAAGTGGCAAGTGTCTCCATAAACACATCAAACGCATGCACAAACACAAAGAAAGTAGAGAGGCTTGATAATAGGTAGGCGCTTCTCCAGACAGAAGCAGCTTCCAGGTTTCTTTGTTGGGAATAAAGGCTTAAAGATCAAGGCTTCGTGCGTTTGGCAATTTAGAGCCACATATTTATTCCATTTCAAGAGTTCAACTGCATTCCTGGGCTGTTATTCAGAGCGGTGTTTCCAATACTGTGCCCTTTTGAAGTGAAACTTTCTGTGGCCTATGTGCAACTTTGTAAACAGCCACGAGGGGAACATCTATCTAATATTCAGGCTGTCTAAAATGTAGGGGAATTAAATGAATGTGTTGCTGTTGGAAATAGTTTCACTTTGGCGTAAATTGCCGCATGAATCTTCATATGTCTTGTTCTAATAAATGCTATTTGTTTTCATTCAAGGGGAACAAAAGTGCCAAGAGCACCATTCGGGTTCAGTATCGAAATATTTTTGTTGCAGTCAGCGGAAATTAAGTTTGTCCTCTCCATGGCAAGAAATGAGAAGTCGAATTGTCAAATAAAACATGGCAGCTTTCAAAGATATCATCCTGTACTGCCAACATTCTTCCGTCTGAGTGTTTTGCTTTCCCTTTTTACCCGAGAGGAGGACCGTGATGTTTTTTACCCTCCTCAGAAGCAGGTTTGGTAACACGTGTGAAACCATGCTTATCATCAGGAGAAAGCTGTTTGAGTGAGATCCATGGTGACATAACACAGAGTGCGTGAAACCTGTTAGACTGCAGACAAATCAGTCTGTTGGTGGGCATTCACTCACCCAAATATAACTGAGGCTTATTGTCCCTGATGCAATAAAACGGCAGAGTGAGCAAAGAACTGTGGCAGCGGCACATTCTAGCCAGCACTGCTTTGAATAATGGATTATAGCTGATGTTTGAAATGAGTTGAAAGTGATAACTGAGACATAATTGATCAGATTTTGACCAAAGCTACAGCAAGATGCATTTGATAACTTCTAGCATTTGAAAACATGTAAATGACTGGCCTTAAGGAGGATTCAAATGTTCTAACTTGAGCTTTTCAGTTCCTAGTTTTATCAGTTTCAACCTAAATGTGGCCATTTTTCATTTGGACATTTTGAAATTAGCTTTACTTCCCAAGATTATGTTGCTTTAAAAACCTCCTTATAAGGATGTGCATATGTAACATTAGCCAAGGTAGACTCAGTTTTCTCTCTGATGTGATTTATAAGAGGAAGGTTAGGTTATCTCTTATTTCAAAAGTAAGTTAGTACATGTAAAGAAAAAAAGTCAGATTTCTTCCTCCAGAGCAGAGCATAGACGACGGTGTTGAAAAGTGAGGAACAGGCATACTGAATGTGCAGCAGATTTTAAACTGAGTGGGAAAGTGGAGCCTGGGGTCTCCAAGTAATTCCACTTTAATGAATACAAACAGACTGGCTGCCAAATGCCTTATCATGCAGAGCGGCCTGATTAGGACTGACTCACAAATTCCCCACAGTGGTCAGCGAGCACACAGGAATGTCCAACAAATAGGTTACAATTGACACAAAATCACAACATAGACTCACCAACACCTCTAATCCACGCCTCTCTTGCTTTACACCCCCTGCAGTGTGTGTGTGTGTCTGCGTGCTTTTCAACTAACGAGACACTGGCAGCCGAATGGGAAAGATCCCCAACAAACGTTCAACAGACGGAGACTTATTTCCAAAATATAGAATGAAAAAAACTAATCTCTGCATGCCTCCGAAAAACAAATACATTTCAAATCCCAAACAGTAAACGGCATTGCATACCAACGTATATTGTGTCCATGTTCTCCGTGTGAATTCTGTTAATGAGGAGGAAAAATACAAGAAATGGAATAATCTTAGAGGCTCTGAAAGATGAGTAAACGAACTCTTGGAAAAGGTGTCACAGTTCGGAGCGAAGAGAGTTCAAATCAAACTTTATCGGCAAATGAATGGCCTGAATCCAGGGTGAGACGAGGACGAGAAGATTCACTCTGACATTGTTTTGCGCCTACAGAAACAGTCAAAGAGGATTTGGTTAAATATTTACAGCACATTGGGTTTAACTATTTATTTAGGACTGTCTTTTTTTCATCTGTTCAATTCCACTGGCTCTGTCATTTGTGGTCCATTTAGGGGCTTCTTTTAGAATTCCAAGTTGACACCAATACAATGATAGTTAAATGATGCCTAGCTTGTATATCCTGCATATGTCCACAGTGGGCAGTTAAAGATTAACCACAAAGACAGCAATAGTGTCAAATACTAGCTGAGCGAGTTTGTCGTACGCAGAGCCCCGAAGCTCTTTGGTTGGGAAACTGTTTCAGTGGTCATCCATGCTGAAGTTGAAAATATGACCTTTAGTTGACCAGAGTTTGGGACACTAGAGATCTAAAAGCTAAAAACAATGAGCTGTATTGAGTGAGGAGAGTGAGGCTGCCCTGCAGGCATTAGAGAGGCTCTCACTCTCGCTTCTTCTTCACGAGATTAGAGCGAGCAACGTCAGCGTTCAGAGGCAGTTCAGGCTTTGCATGACTGTGCATTCCTGAGCATGCCGTGCAGGGGGTACATTTCTCTTAAGTAATAATCTACACTCTGTTCCGCATAGTTCTTAAACAGCCGTAACTGAAGAGTAGTGACCTGGATAGAACAGGGCTTTGGACTTTGTGTGCAAACAGAAAATATCAAACACAGTTTTGCTGCAATAGAGAAGTTCGGACTTTGAATATTTGTGTCATCTGAGCGAGTAAAAGAGTATATATTAAGGAGAACAAACCGGTTTTTCATTAAACAATGGAAGACAAACCTATCAAGTGTATTCAAAGGACAATTAGCTTTACAAGAATACTCTAACTACAAAACTTGTTAAATTGTGATTTCTGAGACAGTACTCTTCATATTTTGTGCTACAGACAGATTTTGATCACTTCCA
Source organism: Notothenia rossii (assembly GCF_949606895.1). Taxonomy (NCBI): domain Eukaryota; kingdom Metazoa; phylum Chordata; class Actinopteri; order Perciformes; family Nototheniidae; genus Notothenia; species Notothenia rossii. The sequence continues at coordinate 50,843,970 of NC_136908.1, read as the reverse complement.
ACAAAGTATTGATGTTTGAAGTGAAAACTAACTAGACATACAATAAATCCTTCTGACAGCTTCTTTGGCTCTAATCCTGTAATCTGATGCCATCTGACAGCAGAATGGACACTCACCTAGTCAGGGGTCCCTTTAATTGGAACTGAAGTTTACGTAACGTTCTTATAATGTGAACAAAACCACGTGCCGCGGCCCATTAAAATGGTGCCGTGTGTTTTCTGAGGTTCTGAGAGACCCCCAATATCTGCATGGAAAGAGACCGAGGCAGCAGAGACTTCATGGCAGAAGCTGACAACACTTCCTTTTCTTTCCTTTTCCTTTGGAATTCCCTTAAATTCCACAGAACAGCTCAACTGGGACTTTTATTTCCATTAGTCACCCCTTTGAAAATGTTCCAGTGACGGTGGGCCTCGTAAACAATCCAGAGTTCAATACAGTAAGTCAAACAAACAAAATGGTCTTCTCGGGAACCGGGGCTACTGGCTTTGGATATGTCACTTTAAAGAACACGTGTTTCAAATAGAGAATGTAGCATTCTTGTTGTTTAACTAACAAGAGAGAGAAGGAAACACAACACCCTGCCTAAATAGCTCCATGCTTACCTAAGTCCATGATAAAATCCCTGTGGTATTTACTGTAATGATGTGGCCTTGTTTGGAGAGGGTTTAACAGCAAGCAAAACGCACTCCACCACATGAAAATTAACATTCTTGGATTTTGTTAGACAGCTGTGCAATTCAGAGCCTATTCTGTCTCATAAACAAGCCGCTGTGAGGGAGTGAATCAAGTCACAAAGAGGATGATTTGGATTGTTACCAAGGTGTCTCAAGTTATATCATAAGTTCCACTGACAGTCAGTTGCTTACATCTTTAAATATACAACGTTTAAACATCTTTAGAAAGCTTTAAACACTAAAATAGAGGCCTGTACTTTCAGATATTAAGTAATGTGGCAAAAGAGTAAAGTGTGGGTATGTGGGTTTAAACATTACTGTGGGGGGCTTGAAAAGCAGCAGTGGTAGTGAAGGCCTCCCATGACAATGAGTTTCATTTCTCATCAATCTAGCTGCTCTTTTTGGAGAGGCAACAAAAACAAACACATTAGCGCTCATTCATTAAACCAGTGTCAAACCATGCATTGTCTGCAACTGCGTTAAAACAGGATCCAAGTTGTCTAAACTCTGCTCTCAGCATGCCCCTTCCTTCAACATACAGTACAACTCCACCCCCCGCTGAACTGGAGCAGAAACACATTTGGAAAGAAACAAGGCATGGGGGATTTAGATAATAATATCAGTGCAGCCCCTTTTTAAGAGAGAAGAGGAAAGAATTGATGCCGAAACTCAACGATGCAAAGAGCCCTGAACAGACATTCACACAACATGCAAAGCGCTGGAAAAGGGCAACATGTTTGTAAAATGACTATTTATTTTTCATTTGGAATATAAACGAATCAAATTTATTTTTTTTAAATGCCAGAATGCTTTATAAGGAATCTAAATATTTAGAAAAAGAGCTTGCTTTACATTTGCATTAAGTAAAACTGTCAAAAGGGGACAAAAAATAACATATTTTCCCTTTAATTACTCCCTTAATAGTCTTTACGGTCATAAAAGTCAATTATTTATGCTTTCTGACAATAACAAATTATATCTACTTGTTTTTAATGGCTGCACATTATCATAAAACAGAATAATAAATATTCTAAGTGAAAGCTTCCAACCCACAAATGTGTAAAATTCAGCAGATTATATTTGGCTTATTTGGAAACTTTGGGCTTTCCACTACCTAAGATAAAGTACAGAGGGTTTGAGCAGAGCTCGGCTGCATAGCATAGGCGATGTTTTAGAGGTTAAGATATGTTTATATAAAACATAACATGAACATATGAACAAAGAATCAGGTTGGACAAGGACCCCTCCTGTCTGCATGTCTTTCCATCACCAGAGTGTTAACTGCCTGAGCGCACGGCACAGTATTGCATGTTGAACCTGTTGACCTCTCGGGTGACGCTGCAGACAAAAAGATGTGACGGGCACATCCAGCCGCCTACATGAAAACAAAGTTCACACTTCCTGACTCCAGCGTCCCACCACAAAGTCATAACTCAGCGTACAAATCCTGTGCCCTTCTGGAAACATGCTTACATCACAACCCAACATTTCAAAGATGCTCAATCTCTCTAAAATCACTCGTTTCCACATTCCTCTGTTGCATAAGCATTTTGTGAGCAGGTCAAAGGTCAGCATAAACAATGGCCTCCAGTTTGAGGCAGAGAGCAGGGTGAGAGAAAGGAAACACCTTGATGCCTCTGCAGAAGTGTCTTTTCTCTAGTAAAGCAGGGAGCTGTTATCAGGCCATTATACCCTCAACAGGCAGAAGATTGGGTTCCCCTGATGCTCTGAAACCCCGCTCAAAAGCTTTTATTCTGCACAGAACGAACGGGGATATAATCCCATGCATCTCTTTTCACACCTGTCCGCTCACATTCAAATCACAAAGAGGGCTTGTGTGAGGAGAGTCTCCATTTGCATAGTTTGGTCCTCTGTATGCAACCGAAGGAGAGAGGGAAACATCTGACAAAAGGAATATGTCTCTGCTGGGATGCCAGTTGTTGCATATGTATGTTTCATTCTGATTTCCAAAGATGGCAGATTCTCAGTATAAGAAAATCTGAGAGATAAAGCTTCCATTAATAAAGTGGACGTATAAAACTTGAGCTGTTATTTAGAGTCAGGGGCTTCACCTAGCTATAGGTTTAAATGCGGGACTGTTGCATGTAACAGTGGAACTGTTGTAAAATAATGAATACTTATTATTGATGAGTCTGCCGATTATTTTAATGGTTTATCTTTAAGATTTCACAAAGTTCTGGAAGATCTCCAGTGATGTCAAACTGCTTCTTTTGCCTGACCAAAAGTCCAAGATCCAACCAATGTATTATCGTTGACTTTCACATTCATTTTATAATGATACACTGCTTTAGAGACTACTATAAAACTGGTAAGAGAGCTGCACACATGGCTGTCTAGGTTTAGAAACTGTTCAGAATTCAAACTAGCATAATCGGGTTTATCAATGTTAGGCTAAGGGCTTATCCAGGTTTCTGAAATGTTTTTGATGTGCTTAGAGATAATGGAGGAACGCCCCAAAAGCCTTATCATAACCGTTACACTACTATACATGTAATATAGCCACAAATATTAGTCAACTTAAAACACATCACCTTGGACTTTGAGAAACTGGGATGGCCTTTTTTTTTTTCTCTGAGATCTAATAAACCGACTCATCAAGAAAATAGACAGATTAATTGATAATGATAATAATCGTTAGTTGTAGCACTAACATATAAACATACTGAGTGTATCTCACATAATGAGCTGTCTCATGAGATGGGGACATTTCAACAAACGGTCCTAAAATCAAAGCAGGATCAGATTAGTTATTTCTCTCGGCCTCTCTCACACAATCCAGCTCCGAACTTCATCAGATTACTTCCAACCTCCCCTCCGCCCCAGTAATCGTGTGTTCGGCCACTTTACTGCATAATCAGCTGCCTATGGGCTCGATCTAACAAAACTGGCACGGCTCTGAGTACTGAAGCCCAGCATTACAGCCTGGCTGCTGACCAGTTTTCAAACGGCCCTGCAGAGCGTCTAATAACAGGATATAGAGCGCCAAGTGAAAAAAGGGTGATACTCGTAGTTGAGTTGCCTCGAGGGCACCTAGTTCTGGGTGGCTATCAAATAAGAGAGAAGGGGATGCGGGAAGCAGCGTGGTAATAGAGTGTCACTGCCATCGCCTTAATGAAAAAACATTTATTCCAACAATTTCGGTATAATTTGAGTGTGCAGAGTCACAGTGCTCGCCAAGAGTGCTTGTTGGCAGGCTCCGTATCAGAACCACAGGAATCAGGCAACACTGTTACATGATTTAAATTCATTAACAATGAAAGCCCCAACACCGCCTTCCCATACACACAAACACACACCTCCATCACCAGTCGACAACCCCTGCCTCCCTTGGTTTCGCCTCACCCTCCCCTTAATGAGTGCTGCTTACATTGTTCCTGCTACAGAGGCTCGATTAGACCGGACATGTATGGGAGGAATTTGAAGAATTTGTGGGAAAACAAATGCTTTACTTGGATTTGAATTATTTACATCTACAACACACACGCAGATTCCAAGGAAAAATGTGGTCCCAAGATGTTTGTAAGAATTGCTGCCAAGAAACGTTAAAGTTATAGAAGGATAAAAGCAGTGGTAACAAATAACCCTTTAGAGTACACATCATTAAATCTAACAAAAGCAAACCTAAGGAAATTACATTTGACTAATAATCTTTCACATTGATCCAAACACATGGCCCATAATTCCTTTTGGACAATATTATATTTAATATAAAGCTGTTGGCCTTCTTTCTACTTTCCTTTACATAAGAACACACACTGGCCGTGGTGTTATAGCCATGATTGAGGGGTAAATGGACCATACTTATCTTTTGTTTGACTGACGGGGGACATTTGATCAGCTCAAGTTAGCTAGTTATCACAATTGCATCAGTATCTACGTACATGTCACCTGATAAGTAATAAGAAATCGCAGGTGAAGTGACAAGTACGTTCAGGTAAATGAAGGATACATTTAAAAAGACGCATTAATAATTGGGGACAGATCTTAACCATCTCAAATTAAGCTTGTCCACACCACACACTTCTTCTTCTTTTAATATTAGTCATAGTTTAGTCTTGTTTATCTTGGATTTACTGTTTATTTTTGTTGAGCACTCAAAAGATTAGACCATTCATCATGTAGACAATTGACAGAAACTTAATCAACATCAATTTCAATATATGGACTAAAATACTGACAAATTAATCTAAAAAAACGATTGACAGGCTCATAGATGACATATGATGATACAAATTATAGATTAACTTTTTAACTGCAAAGTCTTCCACTCAGCATACATTTTTATTATCAAGTAAATGTAAGGGTTTTTATCCAAAACGTTTGTGTATGTTATGTTAAAAACTATTAGCAGCTGATAAATGATTATTACATTCTTTTAATATTGATATTGGCTCAGCAAATCTCAGTATCACTCAGTCATGCTCTGCTACTCTCAATGCAACTTTTAAGGTGTTCTGACTTTAGATAGTTAAGATGGCAAACAATTGTCACCTGGTCTTTGTAATCATTTGAAAGCCACCCCTATCACTACATTGGTCTCCATATTATCCCACGTTGTGTAGATTTGACCCAAAAGCCAATAGAGTAAAAGTAAGCAATAAACCTGCCAAAATGAATCTGTTTTGTATCCATTAACTTCAGGTGGAGAAAATGTGATTTCCCTGCAGGAGATTCACATTAATATCACATACAACACTAGCAGGACTCACCTCAGTTGATGGTATGCTGACAACACCTGTTGATCTCCTCTTTTCCCTCAGCTTCCTCTTCTCGATCTGTCCTTTCCCCTTCCTAGCACTGGGGCCAGAGCTATTCTTCTCTTTCACTTTACTGGGCGATGGGCTTCCCTTGTCACTGTCAATGCAAGCCATGGGGCTGGAGTCCGGGGAAGCGCACTGATCCTTCTCCGTCTGAGGCGGGGCCTTCTTCAGGTTGCTCCCCGGCGGGGTGGGTGAAGCAGGGTGGGCAGCGGGTTGGGCAGCGGGTTGTGCAGCGGGTTGTGCAGCGGGTTGTACAGCGGGTTGGGCAGCAGGTTGGGCAGCGGGGTGGTGCGTTTCCTCCTCGGGTCTCTTTAAAGCCGTGCCGGAGGAGGACCGAGCCACCGTGTAGGAGGAGGGGAGGCAGTTCCCAGCAGAGGCGCTTCTCTCCGGGTTTCCGTTATTGGTGAGCTCGGTGTGGCGGTTACTGTTTGGGTTATTGCCAACCAGAGGAGCACCAGTCGCTGCGGCTATGTCCCCCAGCATTTTGGCTCTCATTTTCTCCCGTTTTGCCTTCCACTCCTCCAAAAAGTCAGTCGTGGCGCTTGACTTAAATCCACCCGTTGCCATTATCCCTTTATCGAAAAGTTGGTGAGAATGAACCAAAAGTTTATATGGAGTTTCGGGTCTAATGCCACAGCATTCCTCAAGTGATTAACCGGGGTGCTGTTGACAGGTAAAGAGAAGAAAGTCACGACAATTAAAACTTTGTATTTCAGCTCTTTTTCCAGATAAGTTTGTTTTCTACCTCGTTACTCTTAACCACTAACGTCAGGTTAACAGGTAGTTGCTGCTAGCTTGAATGCGTAGAAGTTGCACCTAACTGTGTCTCTCTGGTGATATTTCACCGCGTAAAAGTTCACCAAAGTGTGCAAAAGTTCACAAGAAAGAGCAGAAATGAAACGTCAGGTAGAAACTCACCTGTGGGAAGTTGTTTCAGACGCTAAACTGCTCTCTGCGGTCCGACCAGGTGTGCTCTCGGTCCTCTTGGATGAATGGCGCTGTCTCGAGCGCTGAGCTCGCTCTGCCCTCCGTCGCTCCGGGTGATACCGAAAACACCCGAGCACTTCCGATTGAAGCCGAAGCAACAGCCGTCCTCAGCACGTAAATATAGTCACTGTAATGGGCTTTTTCATGTGTCTATAGTTATTAGTGGTACTTTTAAGACATTTAAAGTATGTTATGATAGGTCTTTACTGTTCCCATAAAGACAGTGATTTATATATCAGCATACTTTATCATACTTTTGAACTTTTCATTATAGTATCTGCAATTTCATGCATTTACCTTGTTCTATTATTGGTGTTTTGCTGAAGTAATTTTCACAGTTTTGGAAGAGTGCACATTCAAATAAAAAATATTAATATTAATAATGTAATTTTCCATATCAGTTTAACTAAAAAACATTCGTACAGCTTCCTCCCCTCCTGCAGCTCTCCTGCGTAATGACCCCAGCTTAGTGGAAACATAATTAATCTAACTTACTGCAAGTCGGCACCACTCACTTATGCAAAGCTCCATTGTAATAATTCTGCATTCCAGTGATATTCAGTCTCTGAACATGTGTGCCATTACCTCACTGTACGAGCAGGTTTCTCCACACGCTGTGATTTAACCTTCCTACAAGTGCTTACTGTCAGAAAACTCATTTCATGTAAGGATAAAAGCAGTATAGGTTAACTGCAGTAAATGGTATCAGCCCTATAGTATTAGATGTGTGTGCCGCCAAGTGTACACCGACTTTAAGGACTGTCACTATTTATTCCCCATATACAAATAACACAGATATATATATAATGTAATCTAACAAGTAACATGTAATAGGCTATATGTCGTTTTTCTAGCAGGAAAATTCATACTTTGTAATTGGTGCAAACAAGAAAAACATCACTAACACAATGGAATATTCGGACTACATTTTTTTATCGTATTTTTTAAGAAATTAAATGGTTACAGAGCTAAACTAAATTAAATACAGCCAAAACTACAATACATAAAATAATCAACCAGCCATGGAAAAAAACTGTAACTAAGAATAGTACTTCCATTGGAAAAATAAAATAAAATTAGCCTTGCTATTTCAAAATATGATTGAAACAGGAAGTGGCATCATGGACTGGTACATAATATTGATTCAGAAACACTGTGTACATGTGTGTAAAATGTAATTTTCTATGATTAATGTGGATGTTTATGAATTTAAAGGCATCATTACAGCCCCATCACCCGACCCCTCTTATTTTAAATGTATTGCTCCCTTATTTTGGGGGGGATTTGTTTGTTTTTAATACATTATTATGTATTGGTACTGTTCATGTGTACTATTGTATAAAGCACAGACTTGCAACAAAATAAATTGAAAAAATAATTATTTATGCGAAAGAGGCTTTCTTGCCTGCTATTTGCTGCAAATGCCAAAAATTGTGACACCCATCCACATCCCAACTGAGTGGGAGAGCAGGCATCCAGCCATTATCTTTACAAGTTTCAACCCTGTTGCAGATAATGAAAAAACTTGGGTGGAGCAAAGGGAGTGAGGCGCCTTTCCTAAAAATAAACCCTGATCTATTGACTTAGGTCACTCTGCTGCATATTCAGCATATTTCTGTCTGTTCTTGAGGAAAGCAAAGATTGTGAGAAGGCACACTGGTTTGGATAAGGGTTTCCTTCCATGCCAACACAAAAAAATCCCATCCCAGAGATAAATTCCTAAAGTAAGTGTTTAGACTTAATGTTTTTAATCCTAAACGCTCTTCAAGCCATATCATGCGTTTTGTAACACAATCCCCGTTTGAGGTGAAAATGCATTGCCTGCTCGACTGTTAAATGAACAATGCCAAGTAATCTGAAATTCATATTTAACATAACACAGTGTAATGGGCTCTCTTGCGTTCACACATTTTCATTTATCTGACAGTAATGTTTCATTCAAAAGCCATTATGGGTAATTTTGTAGCGAGGAGTCTACGCTGGGAGCTCACGCCCACGTGAAAATGTTTATCCAACAGTTTAAGTATTCAAGAAATGTTTCTCCAGAGCCTCCCCGACGTTATGTCTGCAGTTACCACACACTGTAGTCAGGTTAGGAATATTATGAATCCTTCAAAACAGAGAGAGAGACTGAGGAGTCATGTTTTGAGTTAGTAAACCAGGAACCGGTTTATAATTAGTGTCATTGTAAACTCCCACAACACATGGTAACGTTCCATAGATGTTTGCTTTGTTAAACCAGCATTTCATAAAAGACGTAGAAAAGCATTGGGAGCTGGAAACAGTTTCAAAACAGCCCATTCATTATAATAATGGATTGGAAGTTTATGATGGACATTTGGAGTCACAATATTGACAGAAAAAATGAATTACTCATCAAAATTGCCATATTTTTCATTTTTTAAGACTCCTCAATGTTCAACTTTGGACTCCTTTTTATAAAATGTACGGTATTTTATAATCAGTCAATAATAGTCATCAACAGTAATCACACTGTTTTAATTGGTATATCCTACCCATGATGCATCACAGTGCAGTTGCTGACACAACAAAGAGAGAGAGCTGTCTCCTCTTCGCTAAACCCATATTCACAGATCCACCGCTGCTTTGAATCCCTTCTTTTTTCCCACCGAGGGTTCATCTTAGTTTCAGTGACAGGACGCCGCGATTTGTCATTGTTTGTCAGCGAGTGAGAAATCCCGCTGCTGTTTCTGCTCGAATCTGAGGGGGTATTTGCTTATCCTGCGTGTCTAAGTCTCATCTGTGGTGTGTTTAAAAATTGCATTTTGGGGAAGGAGGTTTTTGGCCTGCTGCACTTTACGGTTTAAGAGAGGCAGATTAGGCCGTGTTGGAAATAAAAAGGGCAGAAGACGAGAGTGAGTGTCTGTGTGTGTGAGACAGCAGCGATCTAATTCCTTCTTTATGGATGATTTCCAGCTCAGAAAAGCACAGCGCGTCATCTCGGAGCTGCTGTCAGGAAAGAGACATTATACTCTTGCTGTGATGACACTAAAAGTAATTCCCCTCTACGTTTAATTCAAATTCACAAATCACGTGCAAAGAGTTTCCTTTGAGTCTGCCAAACAACAAGAAATGGCTGCATGTATTCAAACCATTTGTTCCTATAATGGGGGTTCATTATAAGGCCAGGAATGTGTCAAAAAGTAGTTTTTTGACCCGATGAAGACATTCTGTTCAGGGATTGTTAATGAAGCTTGTCCATGTCACATTTAAGACTAACCAGATTTCCTAACCACGTGCTGAGGCAACGGAAAAACAGAACAGTCTTTTTTTTGCATGTCTCTGAGCAATTACAGCAGATAGCACCGTTTATTTTGAAAACTTAATCTGAAAGTGGGAGCTCTTCATCACAGGAGCAGGACACACCCGGTGAAACAAGCAGAAATTAGAGCTTAAACTTCCATTATCGCTGTCATATAAATCACTTGATGAGGAACCTGATTTATTCTGTCAGCTAATCCTCATTTATAGTTGAGTAAGAATACCAAGAATCTGAAGGGATTTAAACTCAGGGAGAACAGACTCAGCATTGTACCTCCAGACACATTACCCTAATCCTGGCTCCTCTTCAAAGGCCTACTGATCACTTTCTAAGCATTATTGTTAACAAACTATATCAGAACTAGTGGCGGCATATGAGGCGGTTAGCTGAAACCTTCAGATGCGCTTTTTCTTGCTGATCCTGAGTTTGAATCTGAAGGTGACCGTGGATTTGTCATCAGTCCCCTTAGAATTTTGCAACAACCTGCCAGAGAAAATGAGTCGTAGAATTGGTGTCCTCTTGATTTCATCTAGATCAATTTTGGCTTGCTTTTATCGGTTATCGTTTTTTAATGACATTTAAAGAAAAAGTATCTCTTTTACGTTATCATTGTCTTTTCCGTTATTTTTTGCCTTTTAATAAAATGGTAACTTACCTCATTGTTTGGCTTTCTTTTTTATATTGCCTTCTGTGTATCCTGCTCCCTTAGTTTTAAGGTGCTGTATAAATAATGTTACGAGTTTTACTTTTGATGTATGGTGCTTTTTTTTTATAATTTCCCCAGTATGTATTGCTTTTCTTAATGAAATATAATTTAGTTGTGCAAAAGTAAAAAAGCCCATCAATTTAACACATTTCTAAACACCTTAACTCATGAGTGACCATTTCTGTTTTGCATTTGCTTTAAAACATATATATTTTAGTTTTCTGTTCATGCCCTCAGTTTTGAGTTATTGTAATGCACATTGATGTTTATGTGCCTTGCCTAATATGCAAACAATGTATATGAATGTGAGTGTTTCAGTAAAACATCCTTACCTTACATATTCAGACATGCAAGAAAGCCTTCCACTGTAACTGTGAAAGATTGTAACAGAACATTGTAAAATGATGTTCGGTGCAGACTGACGCTCTGTAAAGATGTGCCCCATCTACTGGTGTGATGGTGTAACAACAGGGAATTGGTTCTTTGCTCCCTTTAGATTTAAGTTGTCCAAAAACAAAAGATCTACAACATTATATTAAGGCCCATTGTATTGTGGTAGAGATAGATGTAAAGGTTGATATTTTTTCTCCATTTTAGTTCAAATGAATGTAACCAATAAAGCTTCAGCCTTAGATCCACACATCTGTTTTATCCTGTTCAAGAAAGGAAGAAATAAATTAGTAAAAACATTATAAAGACAGACACTACAAAACTAAATTAAACAGATGTGATTTTAAAATCCTGAATAAATCTAATACAATTGTCTCACAGACGACATCATAAAAATGAAATCGAAACGGCACATATAAACAACCCAATCAAAATCAATGAGATGAGATATTCCCAACATTAGAGGATAACTCACCACAAAAATTGTGAAAATGGGTGAACTCAGCCATTTAATTAAGGCAAAAATAAATCAGTATATAAACATTTCAGTAAATAAATAATGACACGTGGGAACTTTACAATGTACAAGTTTATTTTTTAATGAACTCTTCAGTGGTTGGTAGTCACAGCACAGCTTGCATGTATTAAGCCACACACCTATTTTACAAGATGACGGGAAAATAATAAGAAAAAAACAAAACAAAAAGTCTAAACCAGAGCAGATGGTCATCAGCCCGTCTGCATTGACTTTTTTTTTTAAACTTCTTTTACTAAAATATCCTTAAAAAAGGCCACTGAAATGCATAAAATGTTTCAGATGCATGGAATATTTGATGGTGTCGTTGCTTAAACCTGACATAAAGACTCCTCACATGGCATTGACAGTGCATGTAGACATTTGTAAAACTGGGTTAGCGATACCTAAGATATTCTTTTTTTTTTAGTGACAACACCTTGGCTATAATACTACAGCTTTAAAAAAAAAAAAAAAGAAAAAAAAAGTTGGAAACAAAATTAACAGCACTCTTCCAAGATACTGAATACAATGAAAGTGAAATGTAGTGAAGCGATTATTGTTTTTTAAATCTCACAATTCATGTGAACACTTATTTTAAACTGGAAAAAAAAAGAAGGAAATCACTGAACACTGCCAGCCGAGGCTTTACTGAACTGTATCCAATGTCTTTAGACTATCAAATCATTAAAAACACACCTCTTTGTCCTCTGGAATTTGTATACTTTTAATAGTAACAGACGGGAACCATAAATGCATGCCATGTGCTGCTCTCAAACAAATACAGGTATATACAGCATCACTCAGTACCTGCTAAAACAAAGTGAGAATACAGAGTATAAACTGACTACACTACAAACTTAAAACAAAACAAAAAAGAGGAGGAGGAAGGTGAGCGATGGAAGAGTGAAAATCCTACTTGTGATGGACTCATCATTAAAGCATTAAAAAAAAAAGAAGAAGAAGAAATGCATATTGCACATACAGTGAAAGCTTAAATTCCACCAGGTCCGCCTCGTTTCGCTAGAGCGAGATTTCAACATTTTTCCCTCTTGGAGGAAGACACGCAGAGGTAACAAAAAAGGGTGTGCATTTGGTGATGTGTGTGTAGGGGGTAAAAATGTAAAAATGAGGGGCCACAAGGAGCTGATATGAGGCTTGGAAGTGGCACTTTGAGGGGGTTAAAAAGGAAGGGGGGGAGAAACTGCACAGCACACAACACTAACACAGGGAGAGGAAACACAAAATAAAGATAATTACATCAGAGAGAGAGTGTGGCACAAATAAAATCAGGTGTTGGATAATATCTGTCGTTCAGCGAGAGAGAGAGAGAGAGAGAGAGAGAGAGAGAGAGAGAGAGAGAGAGAGAGAGAGAGAGAGAGAGAGATAGAAGAGATCGCTGCAAGTGTTTTTTTTATTTTTCTCTTTATGTACAACTAAGGCTTATTGGTTAAATAGCTTTCAGGCTTCCCGACCCACAATGCTTTTACATGCTGATCGCACAACTCCGTTTGCTCTGTAAACTCAGTGGTTCTATGGGTAATAGTGAAGGAGGTGGATGATGGAGGGATGGATGGATGGATGGATGCAGCTGCGGTGGTGGTGGTGGAAGAGCAAAATGGAGATAAAGAGCTGCGAGGAGATAAAACGGAAAAAAAAGGAGTCTTGTCTCTGATGTCTGTTGCAATTAATATCTAAATGTGCAATTCCATTAGTCACTGCCATGGGGGACTGGGGGGGGAGGGGGTGCAGAGGACTGGGGCATGGGGGGGGGGGGGGGGGGGGGAGTCTGTTCTACTTGGAAAGCTTGCTAATGACTCGAATGAGCGCTCCGTTCTCGTCCTTTAGTCTCTGGTTGTCTGCTTTCAAGTCTGGGAGCGTCTGAAAGGGAATAAGAAGGAAACAGGGAAGGGAGGAGGAGACACAGAGAGAGAAGGCTTAGACGAGTCTCCACACATTCAGCTGTTGTTAAACCAGTTTCACAAACGGTTAATGGCAGCCTGTGTACAAAGCAAATCTTTGGAGTCACACAGCATCAATCATGTTTTATTTTCTCCTTCAATAAAAAAAGTTGACCTCCTCCTTGTTCCGAGTCAAGATAGAGAGAAAAAAAAAGCGGGCACACCACAGGCCAGAGATCCTGAGAAAGCCATGCAGGATCTGAACGGCTGCTCACCGGCAGCCACACAATACATACACAGCAAACAAGAGATTTTTTTTTATTTTGATCTAGCGTACAGAACATGTGAGATCTTTGTGTGTTATCTTAAACTGCTGGGTGTCAGGAGGAACTCTTTTTTTTTTTAAATTTATTTATTTTTTTACAAATAAGTAAATTACACGTTAAGGGTTTGGTCCAGTATTGTTCGAAAGTGCTCACATGAAAACAAACAGACTGGATAAGGCAAAAGGTAAATATTTATATTCCTCTCCTGACACCTCCCTGATTCCACAGCATCTAAAGTAATGCTTCACTTGTCATGACAGACTGACAGCACTCTACTTGGATGAGTGTAGTGATGCATGATGGATGCATTTGTGTACAGACTTTATGTGAACACTTCTGACTTTGAATTTAGGTTTGCTGATTTTGGAAAAAAAGTAGAGAAAGAAAGGTTAATATCTCCTATAAAAAAAATGTAATTGCTCCTTTGAATTCACCTGTATAAGCTGCAGTACATACTTCAACCAGGCTGTTCTAAATATGTATATTTAACTGGTGTTGTGGTGGAAATCAATTACATCAGTGACACTCCAACAAAAGATTCAGTCCCCTTTAAAACAAACGCATTCATTGATTACAGGAGACGATCAACTGTAGGTTTAAATTATTCAGTGATTATCTGAAGTATATCCTTGACTTGATACATAATACTGATCGGGCACAATGCGGCTAACATGGGGAGTAAGGAGGGAGAAAGAAAAACGTTTCATTCCCTGAAGATTTGGGACAAAAAGTGGATGCATAAAAAAGGAAGCCACTTCATGCAGAGAAGCCAGGTCAAGCCAAACTGAACCAGAGCCCCGTCTAATGGAAGCATCACCACCAGAAACTACACAGAGGACACTTTCCTTCACAGTGCTTTGTGCGTTTGTTTATAATAAAACTTGAAGTACATTTAGAAACCGGTCGGCTTTAACTCTGGGGTAGGCAGCTTTTTTAAATGAGTTTAAACACCTTGCAGCATGTTGTAAATAAAGTAGAGAGGAAACTAGACTCCTCCCTCTCATCTTTAATAAAACATAGCCTGTGAAGGGGGATTCAGGCCAATCACAGGTCATTTCAGAGAGAAGGATTCCGATTGGCTGGAAGACTATTTAGAGGAGTATAAAAATAGATTCAATGTAAAGTTTTGGAGAAATGGAGGGAACAAGTCGCTAAAAGTTTAACTCTTCTGCTAAATGTAAACAAAGGGGCGGAGCTGTGGTTAGCTCACAGCTACGGTTAGCAAAATGCTAAACTATTAGCAAATTTCTCTCATTTTCTGGAATGCTATGCAAATATTATAGCTAGCAAGAGCTCTACATCATAGTACGACTTTACAGAAGTTTGCTTAAAAAAACAGAATAGAAATTCTCAGAGAAAACTGCATCAGAATAAAAATGTGGATGATGCTAAAATGAAATGAATGATGCATTTTTCAGAGAACTGCCCACCCCAGCTTTAAATTGTACTTAAATAAGCATTTTCTCTAGTTAGTTTGACATATTCAAGTTGTTTTTAATATGACGAAATGTGAAAATCACCTTCCAGCTGTGTACTGTAAAAAGGAGAGTGTCCTGTGGTAAAAACTCCAAACCAAAAAAAGAAAAAAGGCACCCTCCCCAATCTGAAAACCAAAAGCTCTGGGGAGGCAGAGGGGGCTGGAAAGGGGAGTTTTACAAAACCAGTGATGTTTGGGCGGCTGGACACCTGCCTGTCTATGTGAGCGGGCAGAGCACGGATGGAGCATGAGAAGAATGGGGTTGGGAGGGGGAGGTGAGGAGGAAGAAGAAGGAGGAGGAGGAAGAGGAGGAGATGGTGGACAAACGGACGTGGCTTAGAGGTCGACGGTGGGCAGCTGGCTGCAGGCGGACTGCGAGAGCTTTGCCAAGACGCGGGACAGGGCCCGGTTCTCAGCCTGCAGCCGCTCCTTCACCTGCCGCAGGGCCTGAACCTGCTTTACCTGGGGGAGGTTCTGCAGGGGGGGGGGGGGACAACAACCACAACACGGGAAGCCAGAGAAAAAGAGAGTAGGAGGAGGAGGAGGACAGGAGAAGAGAGAGACAGAATGGCAGAAAAAGGAAGTTTCAATAAACAAATGAGGGGTTAGGGAAAGGTTTAATGAAAGACAGGACAGTATAAATTAATAGAGAAGAAGAGGGGCCGAGAGGAAGGAGAGAGGGGAAACAGAAAAGGAAGATTGTTAGAAAATGGGGACAGATTTTTGGAAACCGAAGGAATGATTAAGAGCTTTCCGCCTCAGCATGATGCTTGTAGGTCAAATTGATAAGATCAGCGAGCTGCCTAAAAGTAAACACACTTTGTAATCACAGCGACACGACCCATTCTGGTAAACACCTGCTTACTAGAATTTAATACATTATCCCCCCCCCCCTAATGTCAACATGGATTACAACAGCTGACCATATCATGATTGTCCTGCTTCACCCTTGTGCCTCAAACATAATGGGGCATTTCTGTCCTTAGTTGTGTGACCGTCTGACTGTTGGATACACGGTTTATAATAATAGGAGTCAAGGTGGAATTATAAAAAAAAGGAAGAAAAGAAACCTTACACCATTGCCAAAATATATGCCATAAAAATCTATTAAATTAAAATTAAAAAAAGGCAAAATTGTCCCGAGTGATCCACAAGGGGCTCCTTAGGAAAATATATAATGTGCATACAGAGTATCTTAAGGAAAATACAATTCTGTATTCAACCAGATAACTCATTATTACTTATATTATAATACTCCAGATGGGAAATGCTGAGTTACGGGAAAGCGGCTGATCTGCTGCTCACATTCCCGGATGATAAATTCCATGTTAGAGTTCAAGTAAAGGCAAAACCATGAAAATAAATCAAGTCTTTAATAATTGCATATGATCTTTTACGCATCATGGCATTTGAGGTGACTCACCACTCCTAATAGACTCCTATCTTCTAAAACCCCCACTGTACATGAACAGAAAATATAATGTGTGTGTGTGTTTATACCTTAAGTTCCTCCTCCATCTCAGATATCTTCCTTTCTAGAGCTCTTCTTTCCTGCAGGCGGAGGAAAGGCAGGTTAACTCAGGACTTAGAACAGAGATAGCAGAAAGCACACTCGACACACTGCATACAGAAAAGGTGTGGAGGATGGTGAGGGTGGGCGACAGCACACACTGGAACACACACATGTCTTGTGAGGAATCTGCAAGCAACAGCCAGTTCACTTACATATTCAGTGATGTAGAAATGATTCATATGTAAGGAAATGAATGAGTCAAGGGATGGGGACGTTTAGAGGTTGTTAAGGATGATAAGTAAACGACTCGTGAACATGGGCAGAATGTCATTTTTTCCACTGAAGAGGACATTCTTCTATAAGAGACAAATGGAGGATGGGTTTTGAAAGTAATGGATGGATTTTTACAAATGCAGGGTTTCATTGCGACACATCTGCAACTGAAGATGTCAATAATTGAATGAGTGGAAAATGATGAAAACACACACATGCTTTGACTGTCAGTTCACACGCATGCACAAGTTGTTTCAACAGTCATTCCACCGCCTACAGTCTTCCTGCATACATTGAGATCAACACACTTCAACACACACGCAAAAATAACTAAAGAAGCAATCTTGAGAAGAGGTGACCACACGCTGCCTATTAGGTTTTAAAACGGGTGAGAGAAGGGAGGGGTGTTCTGGGTGGAGGAGGGAGGAAGTCCCTTTGACCCCCCTCCCCTCCCGACTACATGTGTGACACGCAGACAGCAGCAGAGAGTAGACTGATACAAAGAGTCAGGTTAAGATCATACCACCACCCAGATGAAATTGGGGCCTGCTTGTAACCTTCAGATAAAAACCCATTGGTGGAGTTACCATCGTGTTTAAAGCAGGGATTTATCAGAGAGAACAGACCTGAGTTCTGTATTTATTAGAGATTAACTTGAGAGACAGAAGTTAATCATGTTTTTCAGTCATGGTGTAAGAAGGACATTTGTTTGTGAGTTGCGTTATTGAACTGTCATTACCCTTTTCTCCATCTCAAGCTGCGATCGGTCGGCATAGCGTTCCTGCCTCTGCAGTGAGGGGGAAAAACATCAGGCATCAGGAATTGTGTTATTATTACGATAGATCTGAATTGGTGTGAGGTCAGTGTACCTGTGTGGCCTTCTCTAGTTGTAGCTTCAAGTCTGCCAGCTCCAGGTCTGTGTCACGTAACTGGGCCTTCAACTTCTCGTTCTCAGCTAAGATCTGCTCGTAGAGCTGCAGGGAGGAAATGCACAAAGACAGTCAGCAGGTGTGATAGGCAAGTCATTTGTAAAAACCTAGTATTGTATCAATTCCACATTTTGAGGGTCGCAAATCCAAACTTCTCTCACTCCCCCTTAAAGGGACTGTCCAGCTCAAAAGCAGGAACTCATATTTTTGACAGTACTCTTGCTATTTTTTGGATTTTTTATTTTTATTGCTAAATGTCTTTATGAGGCCGACATCTTTACTTTCATTATCTCCAACACTTACACCAAAACAATTTGATATATATCATTAAAGATAAGAGGACAAATATGTATTGTCCCTTTAAAATGTTATATCACTTGGTACTTTTTAGACTGTGCTATCAATTATTAAAGGGTGATTGTAAAATAATACTTAATGGTATTATATGTTAAATCGGGCCTACTACTACGGATTGTGAGCAATCATAATCAATTACATGAAGAAGAAAAACAAACATTTTGTAGCAGCCAGTAACTTTTATTTTTAATGAATCTTCTGTGTTCCAGAGTCCTGACTCTAACAGCATCATTTGCCAGTCTTCAAAATTAAACCAGGAACCCAACTGATCTATAGCAGCAGTTTGTATAGCGTTTTAAATACACTACACACCTTCTTATAGTCAGTGGTGTCGTCTCTGTCCAGTCGGCTAGAGTATGTCCTCCGACTCTCTCCATAGCCGCGGCTATAAAGAGTGTCGTTGCGATCTAAGGTTGAAGTGCTGCTCTCGTTCCTGCGACAGAAATGTAATTAAATTAGAATCGTTATAAACACGGACAGCATATAAAAGATAATAATACAAAATAGAATGATAATATAAAAAGGGGAAACCATACCTGGACAATCTGTCACTCTGTAGGAAAACAAAAATGAAAGATATGTTAATGTGGATAAAGAAGAAAAATGAACACTTAATGAAACCGAAAGCAGACATTGCCTTCTTATACAAACAGCAAAACTAAGTAGAAGAATAAAATGGGATGTGTTTTTCATTTGAAACTTAATGTCATACTTTCAGATTCTGCAGCCCTTCTCTCTGAGCTTTCAATCTGCATCCTACACACACACACACACACACTCCTGCACTAATCACATATCTGACTTATGTCTAAGCAGCTGTCATGCCAGCTAAGTGCCCGATGCGTCTCCGGGCCCGCTGTGCAGAGCCTCAGCAGCGGCCCTCAGAGCGGGGCCGGGCGTCAGATAGGGCGGGTCGGGGCTTCCAGCTATTCTAAAATGACAGTGAGCTTCCTGAGGCGGACAGAGGGCGGTGACACAACAGTGCTACCATCTGAGTCAAGAAGCCCTGGAGCTTTGGAGTGTGCCAGTGTGCCTCCATTTATTGCAAGACTAGGAAACTAAATTACAAAACTGATCCTGAATTGCATCATCAGAGATTTAAAAGTTGAGTCTTGGTGATGTTGTCTAAAAATGCAATACTATGCAATGTAAACTGTTGAGAGTGTCAGGCAGGAAAGTGTTCGCTTTCCAATCTCCATGAAGAGATAATTGTTTGTTTCCTATTTAGTGCTCTGCTGCTGCTCCACCCTCTCTACTATCCGGCTGAAAGTGATGGTTGAACGCTGCGACTACTGTCTGCTATTAAAAGACACTCCCATTTAAACAGGATGTTCAGCAGCCAGCAATATTTCCACAACACTGCCCTTTCTGCCCCATGCTGCTTCTTCCATGGATAGTATAAACACAATTAAATGAATCTAAGAGCTTATATATGATTTTATTTTGATTTAAGGGACTGGAAGACCGGTTAATTACACGTTAACTTCGCTCATCACTGGGTCAAATTGACATTAACAGTGAGTTCATGTAAAAAAAAGAAGAAGCACAAAATAGCATACATTTTGGGTTGAATAGTTTTAAATATCATCTCCAAATCTGAAAAACTCTCCACCATCTTGTTACATGTGTGTGCTTTGACCCAAGTGACCCAGACTTCCTCTCCTTTGCATGTCTGCATGTTTTTAAAACCCACTGATCCATGTCTGATACCACTTTCGGTGTTCAAGGTCACCCAGTCAATCACCCGAAGATGTAAAGAAAATTCAAAGGCATCAGAGGGTGAGACTGAAAGATAAGTGGCAGGGGAGGAAATCATCCCTGCACAGGGCAGAGCGCTGAATATCAAAGACTGCCGGACTCGCTTGGCCTTGACTTCACGAGATGAGACAAAAGGAAGGACGAGAATAGAGAGGAAATGCAGAAGGGCAAGAATCAAACTGAGGTCTGGCCACACAAGAAAAGCCAAAGGGTAAGTTTGCTTTTGGCTGTCAGTTGAGTATTTTTTCCCTACTTCCTGCTGTGTGTGTGTGTGTGTGTGTGTGTGTGTGTGTGTGTGTGTGTGTGTGTGTGTGTGTGTGTGTGTGTGTGTGTGTGTGTGTGTGTGTGTGTGTGTGTGTGTGTGTGTGTGTGTGTGTGTGTGTGTGTGTGTGTGTGTGTGTGTGTGTGTGTGTGTGTGTGTGTTGAGTTACCTGTGGCTCTCCCTTGATGCTGCCGTCCTCCGAGTCTGACTGCTGGTCCGGGTCGCCACCCTTTAATACAAAATAAGGATAAAAGGGTTAACGTCCAAAGGATGAAAGAACCTGTGAGGGTTGCGAGCGGCTGCCCCTTATGAAGAATGTGTCTCACCTCTTGGGTCCAGAAGGAGACCCCGGTGGAGCGTCTCTTCTCGCGGGGCCGCCTGCGATCCCGTATGGAGCGAGGCTGAGACTTGTCCTCTCCCTCCTTCTCCTCCTCCCTTTTGTCCATTTCTGTCCAATCAAGTAGAAGGACAGCAGGTTAACTACACACACACACACACACACACAGGTGATATTTCTCCCAGCAAAATGTGACTGTTATTATTACAGTCAGCAAATACTCATACAGTAATTTCAACAAGGATTAAAGGATTATAAGGATAATGTTAAATAAGGCATGATTTCACTTCACAAAAGCACATTCAGGACAACAACTCGACTTGGCTCCAGTTCAGAGGGAAAAAAAGAGAAAAAGGTTTTGGTCGTGGGAGAACAAAGAGGTCAGTGTTTCCGTCAGTTGAACAGATTAAAATGGCTTTCTGTTTTCCCAGGGATGCTTCATGGATTTATTTGTTAAGAGAAGAGTGACTTCATTTGAGACACAACCCAATCCCTTTCTGTCTGGATGCACTTGGTCAGCATGTGGCAGTTTGCCCATGTGAATGTGAACCTATGGAGACTGACACCAGCCGAGTCCACATGCATTACATTTAGCTGACGCTTTTATCCAAAGCGACTTACAATGACCAATTACAGGGACATTCTCCCTGGAGAAACTAAGGGCTAAGTGCCTTACTCAAGGACACACTAGTGGTGATGTTCCAGGCGGGATTTGAACTCACAACCTTCTGATCTTCAGCCCACCTCACTATCCATTAGACCACCACTACCTTGCGCCGTTATCGCTTTATATTGGTGAGGATAGCACTGAATAAATATTTGTTTCAGGATAGTTAAGGTAATCAAAGATGGCTTTTAGCCGTGTTAGAACACATCTTCCAAAACCAGTTTTTTTACTATTTCATCTGTAGACATTTTAAATCTAATCCATAGTACAAAACATGCTTTAATTAGCAGTATCCTCTTTAAATGGCCCTTTTTTATTTCATAATAAATTTGAATATTTTTTTAATTATTATTTGATTGTATTTTTATTTATTTTTTGTGTGGATATTTTACATTTTTGGAAATCATGTGATTTGTGCTTATATGTTTTAACCTGAATTGAATTAAAAATCATATTTTGTGTTTGTCTACTGTTATGTGCCATTGTTAAATCGCTTTAATCTGCATTCTGTGTGTACAGTATATACAACAGTGGCGAGCCGTGACTTGTATACCTAGGCCCTCTGACCCCCAACCCTTCCCTCGAAAAAAAAAAAAGAGTGATTATGTCACAGCGTATACTTCAGCGGAATATCAAAACAATGGCCCGGGGTGCAAAACGCATCAATGAAAGCGACCCTCTACCACACAAAACAACACCTGTAAATAACCCTATTTGTGTTCTTTGAAAAGGATATTGCATTGTGTTTGTTACTTTCGTTGCAGTTGTATGTCTTAAGTGTAATTTGGCATGCTTTTATTTTAAAGGCGAGTTTACGCTGTTGACAGGAAGTTGTTGTTGCTATGGAAACAAGAAAAGCTTCACAGTACGTAAAAGTAAAAGTCTGTAAAGTCCGTGATAATAAAACCCACCCATTTAGAGGGAAGATATGATTGGTCAATTGTACTGTCATTTGACATTACTCTCTTGGTCAGTTACTATAGCGGGCCCTCTGAATGTACAGCAGGACCACCAATCAGCTCCCTTCTTCACAGTAACTCGGAGACGTCTAAAGGAGCTTCTTTCATTTAACCCTTCACATTCAAGCAGAAACTGAATAAGCAGATTCGAAGGATTTATTTCTTTGGAAAAGTTATTTTAAATACAATTAAATCTATTTATTTTGGTAAAACAAAAAAAATAATATATATATTTTTTTATGTTTTTAAATATTATTTTGTAGAATATCTTAGGCCCTCAGAAAGGACCCTGACGGCTCGCCACTGATATATAACTATCGTTAATAAAGGAATTGAATAGGCCATATAGCGGATTTCGATGTGTATTCTGATGGGAATGGTACGGACCTTTTTCCGTGTCTCTGGAGGAGCGGCTGTAGGAGGAGGTGATCCCCGTCAGACTGTTGGGCCTGTTGAGGGAGCTGGAGCTGTAGGACAAGCCGGTGCTAGAGTACGGGGTGGATGCAGTGCTGACCGAGGAAATGGCGGAGGAAGAGGAGGAAGACGAAGGCCGGTAGCGCTGGTAGGGAGAAAGGCGAACGGTTAGAGGGACATTGTAGTCAAATATTCAGGGTGTGGAAATTATTACATGCAGGGCAGAGATGTACCTCTTCGAGGCTGCGGTACTTCGACCGGTAATCGTCTTCCTTAGTCTCCATCTCCTTTTTCTCTTCCTGCTTCTCCTTGTCCTGCTTCTCTTTCTCCTCCTTCTCCTCCTCTCGGGTCTTTGGGGGACGACTCCTGCCTATGGTTTTCTCAGCCTCTTGCAGGTCAGTCAGAGTTACACCCTGGGACGAGATCGCAATAAAACATCGGTCAATCAAACTTCATTTACATAGCACTTTTCATACACAGAAGGAAAAATAAAGTGCTGCCGAAACCAAACATAATACCAACAGAAATCAATTAAGACAGGAATTCATTAAACCTAATAGATAACATTTCATTCAAAGCCAAATTAAGAACAGTTCTTGAGTTAGATCATAAAAGTATGAACACGGTTTCCCAATGATCTTTGAACTCTAGAATTCTTATTATTGGCTTGGCTTAGACCTTTATAAACATAATTGTATTATTCAAACCAAGCTCCTAGCAGCTGTGCAGTGAAAAGTCTAGCTGGTGATTTACAATGTTTAATTTGTTCTTTGTTGTCCTATAAATGTCAGCTAGTAAAACAGTCAGCTCTTTGTACAGGCCTGGATGTTAAGTGGTGTCGATGTACACAAAACATGGCATTTCAACCAGTGTGACAACATTCATTTAAACACACATGGCTATAAAACCATGATGCAACCCAGGTACAAGAAGTCACCATGACGTGATTGCGTATTGGTACCAAAAAGTGTGCCTTTTTTTGGTGGGATGGAGGAAAAGAAAGAGCTCAATACTTTGAAATGAACTAACCTGGGTGGACCTCCTCGACTGTCGAGCCTGTCTGGAGCGAGCTTTCCTCTGAGACTCTGACTCCTCGTCTCGCACTGGCGTCAGGTATGACCTGAGACACACACACACAGGGTTAATTCATCTGGCAATAAAAGCATAAATACTTCAATCCAGAATCAGATCCGTGTTGAGATGGGGAAAGTGCAATTTAATATTTTTCTGTTTAAATGTATTTTATTAATATATGTGCTTAAGGTAGCTTGTGATCAGCAAGATGGCCGCTTTCATTTATGAACTAGCCGGGAAATGAAGAAAATAACTATTATCTTAAACAATAATTATTGCTAAGTTAATATATTAAAATCGTAAGGCACTACGAGTGGTCAAAGCCGACGGAATGTAGGCTTCCACTTGCCAAAAGTAAGAGTGCAGATATATGAAGAACATTGGTGAACTGGTGTAAATGTAAGGCAGCTATTAATGTCAAGAAATGTTAGGTGGAACAGATTTTTGTTGTAAGAAATCAATTTCCTGAGCCCTAAAACAACTCTTAATCCTTCTTAAAGTTACTGTGGTGAAATAGGATTCAGTTATGTTTGCATTTCAGATATGCAACACTAAGCTGTCCGTGGCTCTTTCCTGCTGTAACGTTGCAAATGTTCCCTCTGTGGGACTAATAAAGGTATTCTGATTGTGATTCATTCAACCTTTTGCTGTAACAGTACCAGGCTCAAAAGGCTCCGGGTTATAAATCTGTAAATGAATCTAGCCCTTTGCGTCAGTGTTCCTCACTACTACTGAATTATGAACTCATTCAGCGCATTTGGAGCCTCGGCCTTGAGGAAAATGTGCAGCTTCTGCCCTCCTCCCTTAAAAGGAAAAGTCACTGCAGCAATCCAGTCTCTGAAACACTCCCGCTTCACTCCAACTATGACAGGTGGCTTATTTCAGCGTTTGCTACAGGAAGACGTGCACTCGACCCCACTCATACAAACACACACACGCAAATACATGCTCCCTCTGTCACACTGTGGAGGAGAAAAGAGACTTTCTCTGTCTGTCTGTGTGTACAGAGTTCAAGATCACACACACCCTGTTCTCAAACAAAGGAAGAGCATCCGGATAACTATTTGACTGACGGAACAATATTAATGCTAGTGCCAAAATATGTTAGGGCTGCCTTTAGTACATTTATAAAGACATATCAGAAGGTGAGACAATAGTTTGGATATACATGAGCTTTGTAGACCTTTTAATGAGTTACCTGCGTCTTTCAAAGCCAGTGACAATGCCAGTGGTGGTGGATGTGGCGGTGGTGGTGGTGGAGGACGAGGTGGTCGTGGAGCCAGTGTTTATAGTAGGGATGACGGCAGCAGACTCCTTCTCCTTCTCCCTGTCTGCACTCTCCTCTGACCAGTACCTGTTCACACAGAACAAGAAACTTGCTTAAACTGAGGGATCCAGTTTCCATGCCTTTGTTATAAAACATAAATGTGTGGTTGTAAGTGAGGCCACATGTCTGTTGGCAGCCACTGTAGAGGTCAGGTACTGCAGCATAAAAGACTTTGAAGGTGAGTGAAGGTGGTCCAGACTTATAGAAGTTCTTTTCTCACCTGTGTCCATGACATTAGAACAGGTGAAAATAAGTGTTTTGCCAGGACAATCTTTTCATTAAATCCCTTTTTGTAATCTCTGAAGAGGTGGGGAAGAAGTCACTCCTCTTTTTTTATAAAATAAAATATATATTTTTTCCTAAATAGGACTGTATTTATAAAACATCTATATTTTCTACAGCATACTCATACTTGTTCATAATGTATAAAATTGTCAATAACGCTCTGTAATATATTAATTCTGTATTATACCGTCTTATTTATACCTGATCTATGGTGTATTAATGTTCTGTGCTGTTTGTAGTGTGTATACAGAAAAAAAGGAATAAACCTTCTCCGAGAAAATCCAGAGTCATAACACTAGTGGAATTTCTACAAGCTGTTGATTACCTGCTGGTGAGACTGGTGGAGCCAGTGCGGGTGGAGGAGGAGCCCAGGCCGGAGAGCAGTCCACGATGGCCTGTGGGCGAGGTAACAGAGGTGGTGGTGGTGGTGGTGGTGTTGGTGGTGGAAGAGGGCGAGGTGGTGGTCGAGGAACCCAAGTCCTCGTTCCTTCTGCCAAAGGAGCCGCTGGAGGACAAAACATCAGACATGGACACAGCAGGGTCACCAGTGAGCCAGAGCAGAATACAAATACCGATACGTTAACAACCACAGCATCTAGCTAAGTTATTGTAGAGCTAATTAGTTGATTATTAGATGTAAGCACTCTTTTTCTGTTATTTACTTAACACTTCTCAGACATATATTGCATTTCTAATAGCAGAGGTTTGACAGTCAGTCTGAATGCTGTATTTCGTATCTAACCCTCTGTGGATACTAATGGCTGCACGGCATGTATTATTTTAATGGACAAAATGTCACAGACGCTTTATATATTATTTGAGAAACCCTCTAGACTAGAGGAAGCTTTAGAGATAAAACTCTTGTGAAAAGAAGCAGTCTTTTGGAGACTACTCGATTTTATTTTGCAAAGCCAATAGCTGTGCCAAGAATGGTCAAGTAATCTGTTCATAAATGACCAGTGACATGATTTAAATTATATATATTTTTTTGAGTGTCAAGTAATGAGAGCTTTCTTGAAGAGTTTCACTCTGACCTTGCAATTTTCCACATCATTTTTAAGAAACATTTTACTTTTAGCCAAAGCGGCCTGATGAATATAAGTTTTGTATTTGGATATCCGCTTGTAAAATAAAGAAGCTCAGAAGGCACTTCCTAAGCCCCAATTTTTAAGAAATGATGAGGGCGGCTGAGTGAAAAAATAACAGAAAAATGACCTGTGCTCCCAAAAAGCACATTTAAAATACTGTTTCAGAAAATGTTTTATCTGAACATAATTTCCCTGATATTCTATTATATATTCTATTATATCTATTCCTCCATATCAGCAACATTGAAGGTTTGCAGACTTGTCATATGGACATTAAATGCAACACAGTACTCATGGTAGGCAGTGAGCAGAGCACGGACAGTCAGAGAGGAAAGGAGGGTGTAGAGACGGCGGTGCCCTGGTGGGGGGGGGGGCGGGTATACCTGCGGTAAATGCTGTAAGACTGGTAGTGGGAGGCGGGTGGCTGCCAGGGTTTAGTGTTACAGGTGTTAGGGTCCAAGCTGGAGGTGGACGAAGACTTGGCTGGCACGTCCCGCGTGCTGCCGCTCCGCCCTAGTGCTAGCGTGTGGGACGTGCTGCGTGTTGGCAGGCGGGTGGGAGCGAGAGAGGCATGTTAGCGGTGGAGGCGCACACACAAACAGATATAGTACAGGACACATACATATTTAAGGGGTATTAAGCTTATACACACACTATTTGTGCATTCATGTCATATGGGGATGGATGTCGAATCATAGTAACTGTCAGGAGTTAAAGTGTTTGGAGAATTCATGAATGAAGATTTTTGTAGATTTGTGGTGATTGCAATCTCCTTGAACAGTCAAGTTCTAAGGTAAAAACTAGGAATATTTAGAGATTTTAAGATAGATCATGGATCCAGGATTTCTCCATATGACATGCATGCAGCTTGAGTCCATGTCTAGGTTTTGTGCCAAAAACAACTCTAAGAATTTGATGTATCTGGTAGTCAGACAGGTATATAGGCTTGTTAAACTGTCATAATGAGTAATGCTATGAAGACTCAGTGGCACAGCGGCCTGACAGGACAGGTACAGTCATGCAACACACTCAGTGGCAGTGATAGAGAAAAGGTGCTTTCTCAGCAGCTGCTGCTGTGCATGGAAGCATGTACGTACATATCTCTGATGACATAATCTGAGCCAAATGTACAGTAGGCGGCTGATAAACAACTATCAATGCTGCCTACACAGTGGTATTAGTTCCAAGGCTATGCAAGTCCACCTCATAATGGATAAACACATGACATCAGATGGAGCAGAGCTCTGATGAGGAGGGGGGGTGGGACTTGTGTCGCAGTAGAGGCTGACCTGCGCTGGTAGGTCGGGGTTCGGTTGGTGGAGGCGCTTCCTTCGGAGTTCTTCAGGTCATCATCCCAGCGTCGCCGGGTGTATGAGCCACTACGTATCAGAGCAGTAGAGTCCCTGGGGATTACACTTCAATAGTACCTCAATCTTCCTCAAACAGATCTGATATAGATAGATGTCTACCCTAGTTTGAAATCTACCCTTCTTTGTCTTACTAAGCATAACATCCTAATGAAAGCCTGTTTCTAAGGCCAACACAGCATGCATTGCATTGAGGCATGTTGCCTGCAACATACAGCAGTGGGCAGCAGGAGCCGCTCAAACCAATGCATGTTAGCACAGAGCCAGGCCCAAAGGTCTCACCTGTTCTCCTTCTCGTCGATGTCCGAAGTACTGGCCAGTCTCCTGGGGATGGTGGGGGCAACGTAAGCAAGCCGAGTTCCTTTATCTTTTTCCTGCAGACAAAAAAGGACCAACATTAGTGAAACTGTCAAACAAGGGAAACAAGTCTTCAGTGAGCTCTCATAAAAAAAGTACAGAATTTTCATATTTATACATTCTATACTAGAGTTGACCTTCTCTTTGTCTTTGTTGTCCAGAGACGAGGACAGGCGGGGGCTGGAGGCAGAGCGCATCACCCCGCTCGTGTCCTTCTCCCTCTGAGCCTCCTTGGTGGCCGTGATCTCCGCCAGCGCCCCGTAGCTGCCTGTCTTCCTCAAACCCAGCCGCCACGACGCAGGAGACTCGTCCTTCCTGTCGTCCTCCACCACCTTAGATGCGACCTTTCCGGCAGGCGGAGGGTTCTGAGAGGGAGAGGAACGGGGCAGGGGGTTAAGTATGCAAAGCTAAAATCTCTACACATTTAAATAGTTAGGAGATTTTGAGTCATATTGGTGAGTAACACAAACGTTAATCAGGTCAAAAACCATTTGGATTAATCTCCAGGGGCTGAGGACGGGCATGCCAGTTAAGAGATCATAACCACGACCAATACTAAAAGTTATTTCTGAGTAAACCGATCAAACATGTTGGTTTTTTAGGCTCCGGTTGATGGACTTCAGGTTTGGCCACATGATACACTATCCAAAGAGGCATACATGGTCATGAGCAACCAAACAAAACACAGACACACGGTGAAGGACGACCAGGAGAGTGCATTTGTTGATTAAAAGTGAAAACAAAACCATGGAGGGTTTATGAGTGGACGCCAGCGTTAGGGGGTTCATTCTGCGTCACCTGGATCAGGCCAGGGTGGTTAGAAGGGGGCGGGGGGAGGTGTAAAATACTTTTAATTTAGTGCACAGGTGCATGTAGGATGAGAGAACAACTCTGGTGCACACCAATGCCTCACCATCAGTTTTTTGGGCAACAGAGATATGCCAGTTTTGCGCAAGCCTTGACGCCACAATGCAGGACAGCCTGGCTCCGCCACAGGCATGAGGGGAGTAACACAATCAAACTAAAAGCCAACCAACAAGAGCCCAGGATGAGAAAGATGCGGAGGGGGGGGGGGGGGGGGGGGGGGGGCAGGGAGGAGGTTGAGATAGAAAAAAGCCAGAATAAGACAGAAGCAGCAGCAAAAGAAACACACTACATGACAAGGACAGATTTGTAAGGCCTAGTCACACCACACAATGCTTACTGCCAAACCAGGGGGGGGGGCTACCGGTATAGTTTTCAGCTGGACTAAGTGACAGGTCCAACAAACATTTGGTAGTGTCGAAAGTGGACGTTGTTAATGTTTTTCTCACTCTTGTTAGACAGAAGACATTGTGATGTGTGAGCACTAGGCTTCAAACGAGGACTGAAACAAGGAGATCATCGCAAGAACAGAAGCAGGAAAAAATAAACAACATTTAGGACGTTTTGGAGAGGTGGCCTACTTGTGAGGTGGGGGGGGGGGGGAGGGAACAGAAAACTGTGAAGGTACCCTGCCATTTAGGCTGCATTCAGGAGTGTGGAATGATAATAACTTAAGGAATGGGCGTCAGGGCTCTTGTGTATCCCATACATGAGAGGTTTAGGAAGATACAAAAGAATGAGAGGAGGATGAAGGTAGATTTGAAAGTTTCTAGTTGGGATGGGATTTATATGATTTCACTGGGAATAATTTGTCCATACTCAAGAGAAAATATATTTTTAAAGACAATATAATAATCGCATAAACTATTTTATTACTTATTATTTTGTGTCACTTTTAATTAGTACCAATACGGTTCCAATCTTTAAATACAACCATATATATTTATAGCATGCGTTTTATATCTGTGAATGTAAATGAATATAATTTCACAAGTATTTCATATAATATAAATGAGTATTTACAACAATATACAGTATACAATATCCTTTGGCTAAATGTAAGATATTTGAAGCATTATGTGTCCACTTTGGCAACGTTAGTTAAGTGCTTGGCCTCATTCTGCCAGCAGAGGGCAGCAGACTCAAAAGTGGGAAATCAGCACTCCCATGCAAGCCTTAGTTTTATTCCTAAAAACTAAACCACTCTTAGCCTCCTGGTTTCCCGTCTTATGATGAACTGTTACCATCATCCACAATAATGGCCTTTAATCATCCCCACTGCTCAGCCTGTTGCAGTGTTTGCCCCCAACGCCACCAACAATCACTTTTAAATGTCACTTTCAGGGCCTCCGTGACATTTGTTAGCAGTGTGTGCTCATTGTACTGCGACATGAAAAGCAAATCACAAGCAGGGACAACTATTGCTGTGATGGCCCCGAGTGTGAACTGCAAACTCATTTATGTAAACCCCCAGTATCTCCAGTCAGCTGTGAAATGGAGTTTGCGTTCAAGTGGGAGAAAAACTAACTAGATGGTGAATTACACTGATTTGTGTATCGAGTGAGGCACCACTGTGTCTCCGTAGAACACGGTTGATGTGATACTGCTCTTGGTGTTTTGATGGGAGCGCCGTGATCACATCAGCTGCTAGTTTACTCCAGGGCTTTTTAAAATCAATTTGCTTCTTTTGAAGCCAGCACTGTGGCAGCTGTCGGCGCAGGGGAGGATGATAAATGCTCGTCCACCAGGTCGCACCATGTTCACCGGTGAGGGGGGGGGGGGGGGTTGTCACCTGGTTGGTTGGGCTGGTTGGAGGCGACATGGTGATGTCCGCAGGGGCGGGCGTCGTGCTGTTGCTCACCGATGCTGCAGGCTTGCTCTTGTCTGGAGGGGGGAGAGAGAAACGAGCGAGAGTCAAACAACAATGAATCAAAACAAGTATGGAACCTGTTATTGGTGACACATATCAAAAGACAGAGCTGAATGAATGAAATACAAATGTAACCAACAACCAGTCAATTCTAAGTCTGGAGAACTGATTGAAGTCTAAAATAAGTCAAACTGCGAAGTACATTCACTCAAGTATAGCATTTATGTTCAAATGTGATAAACTTGAATTGAATAATGTTCTGTTTTTTACATCAATGAACTTTACCACTGCAATTTATAGAAACATTGCAATGTTTTAATCTACTACATTTATTTGTATCTTTAGTTAAAAAGACAAGAGCTTACATTTGCATTAAAAACACAAGAGTTTATACAATATAATATCATACTAGCCAACAGACTATAGGAACCCAAGGAAATCCTTTAATCAACTAGCCAATTGAGAGATAACTAATTGGCATCCATAAACATTCAAGTTATTTTCAAATGTATTTGAATATTTTTGAGTTAATTAGTTGTGTTTTTTAAGATCGTTTCTGTCTTGGCTGCTTTTACATTTTAATACTTTCTACATTTTGCTGACTGCACTTATTTACTTTTACCCAAGTACTTACTTGTAACAGAATACTTTTACAGTATGGCATTAGTATTGGATCTGAATACTACCCTCAAACACAGTACCTGCTTCAGTCTCCGACTCTGAATCTTCGTCGTCCTCTTCCTCACTGGAGCAGCTCGATTCATCCTTCTTCCCCTCCTCTACTTCATCCACCTTCTCCGGCTCCAAGGTCTCAATGCGTAGGGCGCTCTTTTCTGGCTCCAGAAGCAGCGTCTCTTTGCTGCAACAAATACATTTAACACCGTCAGTACAGAACTACAGCATCAGTGTGGGACATTATTCAGTAACAGGGAGAAAACGAGACGTAGATAAAGAATATAGTATTTAGTTATATTTATGTAATCCTCACACTAAGTAAGTCAGTAGTTTCAATTTATCACCATAAATCTTTAAACACATACCTCTTGATGGGTTTCAGTGATTGGTTGTTATCCCCAGTGGTTGGCATTTCAATCAGAGGAGATTTCTTAACGTCTTTTTTGTCACCGATCAGCTGGAATATATTAAAAAAAAGGATATACAACAGGAGATAACACGGCAAAGCATAAAATATTAGCCACCAAAACAATCTTGTAAAGAAATAATACATGTATATTTGATTAGAT
The DNA here is from genome assembly GCF_949606895.1 of Notothenia rossii. Taxonomy (NCBI): domain Eukaryota; kingdom Metazoa; phylum Chordata; class Actinopteri; order Perciformes; family Nototheniidae; genus Notothenia; species Notothenia rossii. The sequence continues at coordinate 50,811,986 of NC_136908.1, read as the reverse complement.
TACAATAATGACTTACCAGATTCTGTTTCTTTTGGAGTTCTTCTAAGTGTCCCACAACATCTTCGTCTGCTACATCGAAAGCAGTCTGACCCTGAGGGAAAGAAATCAAATGTATCTAAAATCTGGATTGCACATCTCTTAATGACAGGACTCATGACTGTTCCATTTGCTCACCATTTTATTAATGAGGTCCATGTCACAGAGACTCTCCACCAGTATCCGACATGCCTCCTCTTTGCCCCAGTGTGCTGATGCATGGAGAGGAGTCCAGCCATCAAAGTCCTTAATATTTACATCATACCCTGTTTGGATTAAAAGCCTGCACGATGAAGGAGTGGAGAGTGAGAGGAGAGACAAAAACAAGTTTATTAGAATTAGAAATGTGGTTCTCTGCTCTCTGTGAACCAATATTTAAAAAAAGATGCTGATCAATTCCAGGCTTTTAGATGTACGTCAGCATTGTAACCCTGGGTCAGATTTATGAGATACCAAAACACATAATCTGATAATCTGAATTCCTCCCTAAGCTGGAAAAGAATGAGGTTGGCGAAATGTGTTATGATGGGGGAAACATTTAGATCGCTGTCTTGTGTGTATTGGAGTCATCGGAGATCTTAAGAGCTTTCTATGGCAGTATGAAGTGTGCTGGCTGGCTTCCCAGACCAGATGGACAGGTGGCTGCAGTTCCTTTCCTCGAGCAGCGGAGCTTATTAACAACCCACTGAGACAATGTCAAATCACTGACAAGATGCATACACCAAGATATGTCTGGCATTAATGAAGGAACCAGGCCTTAACATAGGTAGCATTTATATAATGTGACTTACAGACAGTTAGGGCTTTATGTAACAGAAGAGTTGGTTGTTATATTCTTCTTCTACCTGTGAAATCAAAAGCTTACTTTAAAACCTCGACGTATCCTTTCGCAGCAGCAACGTGGAGCGCCGTTCCTCCGGACTTGGTGTGCCGGCTGTCTTGGATCTGGCCGCTGTTGAGCCACTGTCGGGCGTCCCTCAGCATGATCCGCTCCTCCTCTTTCCGGGCTGCTTCGATATCCACCCCTGATGAGAGAGAGAGAGGGAGAGAGAGATGAACAAGCTGTGACTCCTAGATCAGAGAACGGAGGAACGTGAACATGAACGTGAACATGCCACACTCAAGGTGTTGGTCAAGGAAAATGTTCGTTTTACATCTAGATTCAAATGTGAGTGTTTGATACATTATTTTAGATTTGGTCACAGTTGAAAGAGAACCTAAATAGTTCAATGCAAAGCCATGAGTAAAATATTTGCTTGGTTTTCAAGAGCTAGTTATTCATCTTTTTTGAGGATCTACCTAGGATAGGAAAAACACCACCATGTTATTGTTTATAATAAGACATGCAGTCTTTACACATATACACAAATCATTTCTTAAATGCTTAGAAAGGAGGAAAGATTCATTCATAGAATCAAGCAAATACCCAAAGCAAAACAACATTTGAATATATTAAGTTTGTGTCAGTTTGACCTAAACAATGCAGCATTTAAAGATAAAATGCCAGCAAAGAAAAAAGTAACGCAATTAGCTAATCTTTAACTTACATACAGTTGTTTTTCCATTAATTGTTATCCAACTATATTATAACTACTCCCTTTTAGTTACACTAACTACACGATCTCAGAATAGAGAGCCTTGTAGTTGATTCCCAGCAAAATGAAAATAGCAAATGTTGAAATAATTTTCCATGGCAACAAGGTTTACCTTTCCCATGTGTTTTCAACGACTGAAACATTTATGAACTGCTTTCCAGGTTTTCCAGGACACATGGGAACCATGATGTCGCAATTATGACAAAGTCTTTTACACAAGATTCAACCCGTGAACCCCAGTGCTTCCATTAATGTTATCCATGTCATGTAATGTTATCCATTTCATGTAAGGCTCTACAGAGGAAGCGCAGACATTATTCTGGCATCCTTTCTAAACACTAGAGGGTGTTGTAAAGCTCTTTAGCAAACGGTTATGTGCCAATATTCTGTCAATTTGTCGAAGAAATAGTGGCTGCAAAACGCAGGCTTCAGCCGTTTAAGTGGGTCAATATGTCTAAGCCATAAGCTGCGTGCAGTGCAGCAGTGAAAACAGGCCGGTATTGTCCTGTTGACACCTGGCTGGAACACGAGACGCTCTGAAATGTACTGCTGCGTGAGTGTTAACTGTGTTGGACTACATAAACAGTGATCCAAGAAGTGCTCTGGGGTCGGAGCCAGAACTTCAGCTGATTGTATAGGTTTTTTATTCTACTCCCGAGGATACATCATCGCTCATTTCCTGACACTCAAGAAAGCTTAAATATTGCCTCAAGCTCTTAAACCAATGAAAGAGGACATCTGTGTCTGCGAGTTCTGCTTAAGAAAAGGACAGGAAGAGGAAAGGTCTTACTCTACTCAGGGGAGTAGCCATTGCTAGCTGGAGATGAGCACAAGAAGGTCTGTTAAGCACGAAGAGGGAATTTGAGCCATAACAAAGATACTAAGACACCTGCTAGAAGCTTTTTGCCCTTTCAATCTTTTGACAATTGGCCTCAAAATCAGTGACAATCCACTTTACAGCACACTGGCTTAAACTGAGCAAAGCACTGGGATTATTTGGCTTGTTGAAACTGGTGGACATGTTTCTCATTAGTGGGCTGGAGTCTAAGAAAGTGAAAACGAATGGGAAGAAGATGACTCAGTGTCTGAGTTTATGTTTGACTGGTTTCCAAGTTTCATTCTTCACATTTCAAACCAAGCTTGAATTTCTGACAGGGGCTGAACCATTGCCTCAACATGGGTGGCTGATCAGAGTAGCTGTCATTTAGTAATCCACGTCATAAAATAGTCTCATTCCTTTATTTATAAAAATAAAAAAAAAGTATACAAATCTGAATCATAAATCAACCTTTTACAAAACTGCAGCTTAGTTAGGTGTAGGACAGTGGTTTCAAAATGCATGATTTTAAATGTTGGATTAAGAGCATACATTGCCAGGAATATAAAGTGTAATTCTTAAATTACCGGCATTAAAGGTGGGACACCACAGAAATGCTCTAATTCAAACTGAGTTGGGATGTATTTTCTTACAAATAGGAGGAAGAACAGGGCATAAATGGTATGTGGTGAAATGAACCTTAAACCTCCTTATGGCAGTTCAGTTAATGTAGGCAATGGGAGACGTCCAGGTAGAGATCCGTCCCGTGATCTCTTGGGAAGTAGCCTACACTGAGTCTATAAAAAGCCGGGGGCCTAATGGCCTCTAAGTAGGACTACAGAATAAGAGCCGAGTGTTGGAGTTGGCAGCGTTTCAAAGATGAGATTTACAAGAGAACAGCACATCTTCTACACGAGAAGTAAGGGAGAAAATTCAATAGACATTAAAAAAAAAAAAGGACCTTCCTCCTCCTTCACCTCAATATACCTACAGTATTTCTGGAGAAATATATGTACAGAAATCTAGCCTGAAGGATTCTCAGAGGTATTGTTTTTTTGAAAAAAGGGCAAAACAACTATTTTTGAGATAAGGTAAATAATGTCAGAGTAACACAAGTCAACCCTGTGTCCTCTCGCTACAAGCCATAGTGTGATGGAAAAATGTAAGAGATTTAGGGCTGCACGATGTATCGTGATAATCGCGATATGCGCATCGCAGGACATGCGATTTTTTTAAAACACTTTTTCTTTTTTTTTGGACTTGTGATATTAAGTAGGCAAATTAACTCAAACACGTCATGTTACAATTATTTTGCTGCTTGCTACAAAAGGAAAACTTGCGCGGCTCTCACGTCAGGGGTACTTGAGTGAGTGACATGCAGGCTCTGCATGCACAGCAAACCACCAATCACAATCAAATCTCCAAAGCAAACGGACCCCGTGATTAAAGGTAAAAACACTGAATAAAGTAGTCTCATGTGTTTCTCCAGGGCAGTACGGCGCTGCTAACCGGGCTAGTTCAGCTTGTTGCTCTGATAACTTAAGATCCAGACGTCCGTGACCAAAATCCTTCATCCGGTTAAATATAGTTTTAAACAAAAATACCAATTGTATAGCATGAAAGTTCGAGAAAGGATGGTTTGCGGGAAAAAAAAAACTGTCTTTTCTTCAATTGCTGTATGTTTTCGTACCGCAATACATATATCGCAGGGGGGGGGAAATCGCAATGTCAGTTTTTTTCGATATCGTGCAGCCCTAATGAGATTGTCCACCTTCAGCCCATTACAAGGACATGCAGAAGCTCCCATTAAGCAGCTAAAGGGGAGGAGGGAGGGGGCTGGCAGGGGGGGGGGGGGGGGGGGGGGGGTTTCTCCTTGTCCCAGCCAAGGAGAAACCATAGCCACTTACTAAGAATTTTAACCCCATGACTTGTATGTCTTTGAGAGGGGAAAACCACATTACAATCATACAGGAGCGTTACACAACAGCCAGTTGCATAATGCTGCCTGCTACCTCGAACACAGAAGCCTGAGCTGCGGTTTGCCTGCAGCTGCCCTGAGGCCAGGATTATTGCAAATTCACTCTTCACTGAAGTTGTGTCTTCGAAAGCAGTGTTACGCAAGCCTGCATTGAAGAATAAATATAGCTCAAACTTGAATACAAAATGAAAAAGTATTCAGTAGTTTGGCTTTGATGAGTGTATGAACAATGAAAATGAAGTATGGTTTTGGGTCTGTCAGTGATCTTATAGGAGGCAGCGCAGCACATCACTCAGGGATCTCAAATGAACGCTGACAACTGCCGCTGGCCAAGATACTTGAGGTTTGCTTGATTGCATGTCTCACCGCCGTTATATAACACAGACCAGGAGCGTAACATGCAAACAGCACCTTGGGTGTAATTATCACTGTATGCTGTGTGCTTTTAAACACTCAACTTAAAGAACTCTGAGGAGACTGACAGTTACAGGGAGAATGTTTATTTAAGGGTTGCTACAGATACTAGAAATTAAACAGAGCACAATACACTTGAAATAGTATGATTGCAGAAGAGGCATTATGGTGTATATTACATATGGAATGTGCTTATTATACACATTTCTAATGGGGCTCTCATGATTGGAAACCTGTGCACAATTGCGTTTCACACCTTCCATCAATGACCATGTATAATGTAGTAAGGTTGCTCAGATCAATATTTCTGGGACGATTCCAACAATTGCTGGTGTGTGTGTGTGTGTGTGTGTGTGTGTGTGTGTGTGTGTGTGTGTGTGTGTGTGTGTGTATCTCTTGGAGAATTGAGTTTTGAAAACATTTAAAATGTAGGATTCAGGAGTCATCTGATAGGCTCTCCTGATGCGCCTTTATGAAGGTCAGTGGTCAAACTATTGAGAACAAAAATCTTCAAAAAACGACCGCTAGCAGATCAGAGCACTCGTAAAATGTAGCATTCAATATGGTAATGTAAAGCTATCTTTATTAAAAAAAGCAAATAGTGAGCTGAGGTGCACCCCTGTGGTCTGGGGCTAGCTGACACGTTTGCACGTGGCCCTTAACCATAAGCGAGGGACTTCATTATCTTAAGAATGCCCCATCCCAGAATAGAAAAACTTGACTTATCAGTTTTGAGTCATCACATGAGTGCTCACAACGAGGCTGGATCACTATTCTATATTATGTAAGAATTATTCAGGCGAGCAAGTGCAAAACATCAGGTGACTGACACTCGAGGAAAACTCTGTGGACAACATTCTCGTACATAAGGAAACAATAACTGTTCTCAACCGGCATACAGGCGGGTACATTTATTTTAACAGCTTGCATAACCAGCAACACAGCGACAAAATAAAATAAAATATTGTTTATATTTGTTTAAGGTAAAATGTGGAAGGCAATGAGTATTGGACTTCCGGTGAAAATATCCAAACCCAAGTAGTTATATAAGATACGGTTTGATACCAAGGTTTTTGATTCACTTGTTTTGATATTTTGAGTTGGGAAAGAAAGGAGACCCATCAGTCAAACATAGACCAGACAGCAGAGTTGAAGATGTCTTTAATACTGTACCTTGTTTGTTAATCTCATTCTTAAGGAGCTCCTCCATCGCCTCCTCTTCTGCGATGTCCAGCGGAGTCTCACCCTCACTGTTCACAACTCCTACACTGGCACCCTGGGCGATGAGATACCTGCAAAAAACACACACATTTGACATATTACCTCGCATGATATGTATATAAACATCCTTATAACACTTTGTGGTGTTTTTTCCTGAAAGAGGTAGTCTGGTTGATTTTTATACTGAAAAGTTTGAGGTCAAACTGTCGCCTCTGTCTGGGCGAAAAGGAAGTAGGTAGAGTCAACTGTCACTTCCTCTAACTGATCTGGAAACAGTTGAAGGACAGGAGCTGTTTAATGTTACTTTTGGTTCAGTGCCAACATTAGTTGACCACACATCACAGTCTGCATCTCTGCACCTCTTTGGCCTGTCACAAATTCCCAACAACATTGACTTTTTTTTCTGTAGGGGATGAAAGAAAAGACCGCAAGCTTTTGCTCGTGTGTAGCACAGACTATATGATAAGGGTAAATAAATAACCAAAGCACATCTTCAAATATGTGTTTGCAAATGGCTCACGTGTTGGTATTTAAGTTGCAGAGGGTCTTCCTAAGGCTGTGCAAACAGAGTGAGCGTGCCACACCTAAACAATAAATAAAAAGAGGAGAATGAATAAGGAGCGGCACAAATCCCGACAGGTGTGTGGCTGTTGTAAAACTTTCTAGGTTTTACACAAAACTACCATCTAGTAAGTCATAACAGCTACTACATGCAATGGAAGCACTCATTCCCATTTTAGTGCTGAATTTTAAGACTCAGGATCAGCTAGGTGGTCTCCTAACAAATTACGAGGTGTTAAGTGGAGTTCACCCAAGCGAAAAGTGTACCCCAATTACATAAACGGGCAATTTGTGGAAATGTTATTGGTCATATAGTTTAAACATCATAATTCTTTGTCTGCATAATTTTTTTAAAGACCTGGAGTTGAACCCTAAAACCCGTAACGGAAGCAGACAATCAAAAATAAGCACCAAACACAGTATTCAATGGCAAGTCAACAAGTATTTTTTTCCAAAAGTTGGCGTCTTCTATGCGTTTTGGCCTTTGGTACACGCCCACATGGCATTTTTAGGTCACTGAAAACTCACCTTTTGCATGTCTTTGTGGTGTGTGAGTGTGAGAACCTACTCATTGGCCTTTCCAGCAATATAATTATACTTTTTTAAGTTGCAAAAACAGTTTGAAAGAATACAAACATATGTGTGGACCATGCCTTACTGATTTAACACTTTATATTTTTGTCCTCCCCCCCCAGCAGAGATTTAAGGCCTTTTCACCCATTCAACATCTTGACTTCAGCTGCTTCCAATTAAGCTGTGGTGAGACTCGGGTCCTTCTCATTAGGCCGACACCACTTGAGACGGGCTCAGAGCTTACGACTTCCCCCTCCTAAATGGCAACCAACTGACGCAGTTACGCTACAGCGTTTTATATCTTCTTAATTGGACTTTCAATTCTGCCTATTTTGGAACAGCAGTACTTGATGGTTTGTGGTGTGGAGTCTGACTGTGGGCTCCTTAACCTGTGGTGACACTGGGAGCAGCTTAGAGATAGAGTCCTGCTGGGATTAAAATGTGTCTACTGAGAGCGCACCACCCACACACGCGGCAGAGTTTCTCTCTATGACATGATATCTCCATTCGTCACCAGTTTCAGGCCAAACACTTGCCCTTTCGATCATTATGCGACAACAAAAAAAGTCTTGTTTTCTGTCAAACTAGCCCAGTGCCTATGCAGAGTTCATGAGGCCTACTGGACACAGAGATTCAGAGAATTTCACTCGAAAGAATCTCTAAATGGTTGTGTATATTCCTACATTCAGTCTCTTTGGGAGACATCAATAAGAAGGCTACATCTTCATGTTCCTGTAATGTAACACAGAAGTAAAGCAGGTCACAGCACACTCCCTATGTGCTGAACAATGAGTACAACTGAGCTCTTCAGCCTGTTTAAATATACTCTGATAACATCTCTGTGTTCTGTGCCCTGAGCGCAGACTTCTTACCTGAAAAGGACTAGGGGCAAGAGAATACTACAGTGAAACTCTAGAGCTTGATTCCAGATATAGCCGCCTGATCTCTCCATATTTGATTACATCACTAACTATATCTGAGCTATCAGATGGGCCGCTGCTGGAGTCAAAATGTGACAAGAACCGTGTGCTACGGAGAAAAATTGCTTATGTTGGTTGATTCTGCCATGCTAGCTCAAATGATCCTGACTGATACAAATGCTGAATGTTGGATATGCACACACACATTTAATTGAGGTAAAAACAAGATTATGCTAAAGAGTTTGACATTACAAGACTAGGCCCATTCTTAGTAGACAATCAATCTTGCCAGCACCAATATAGAGACAGGACAGAGGTCAGTAATGGGGGTCTTAGAGAGGTGACAGGAGAGTGTAGACCTCAGCTGGAGCCTAGCAGTGTCGGCCATTGTGTCACTTTGTGCACTGCAATCCAAATAAATTGTATAGTAGCAGCTGGACCTCTGAAAGCAACAATGAAGAGTGCTACAGTTACAAAAAAAATTAAAATAATAATAGGATGTAAGGGTGAGCTAACTGAAACCAAACCTGATGAAACAGATACTACTACTTCTTCTTAGAAACGGAATAAACTGGCCTCTTGATACTCACTCTGCTATGTCCAGGTATCCACAGGAGGCTGCAGCGTGGAGGGGGATCCAGCCCTCATTGTCGGGCTGGTTGATGGCAGCTCCGTTCTCCACCAGGAAAGTAACCATGTCAACATTGTCATCTATGCATGCCTGAGAGGGAAAAGAAAAAAAAGTGAGCAAGGTACTGCCTTTTTTGTGTGTGTGCGCAGAAATACATGAGCTTATGTCAGTAGGATGGTTACAATCAGCTTACATTGAAAAAGCATTGCTATGAGCGTTCAGAACTGTTGGGCTATTTCTGCAGACGGAGCTTGAAATACCACATATCGTAGCACTGCTGATGGATGGAGGCGTTGTGCCTATTTACTGCTGCTTCATGCAAAAAGTAAGCATTTCAAAAACGTTCAAAGACTGCGTTTGCTTATCACTCATTGAACTGCACATTAAAACACATTTATTTCGTGTGATAATATTTATGGTTAGGCAAAAATAAAAATAAATTCTTTGCCAGCAAATGTTGCCCCCCAAATGAGCTCCTCTCCATTATTCCTTTATTAGAATATGTGTCTTTTTTTTGTTCTAGGGACAGCCTTCAGAATGTACACCAGTCTTTTGGATAAAGACATGAGGGCGTGGAAGAGGACATTTGGAGCACCTCAAGGAAAATCTGAATACAAGTAAAACCATTAGAGCTCTACATTGAAAAAAGGTTCACTACATTTTTCACAGAGGGCATCACAGATTACATTATTTCAGGACATAGACTCAATGGGAAGTCCAGACACTGGGTTGAGATTTAGCAGTCTAAACACAAAATATCAGGTAGGTTTGATACTGATTGACACATCAGAAGCACATGCACTGGTCAAATAGTTATACCCACAGACAGCAATAGCAGCTGTTAAGTGGGGGGGGGGGGGGGGGGGGGGGGAGATCTCATTTTGGATTCGGTGACATATAAAGAGGGAGATGCTGTGATTCTACCTACATAATGAAACAAAACAGTCTAGGCTTGAAAGGCAAACAATGATTTAAAAAGTTCTAAATATAGATATATATATATATTTGTTATACCTATAGGTTTCTACATAATTAATGAAAAAACAATGTGTAAAGCCAAGCAAACTGTCTTTGGTGGCATTCAGTTGGCCGAGGAGGAACCCAAACATGTTCTCACAATATCTCCACTGTTCAGGTTTCACCATGAACCTTTGTTGCAGGTCATCGCCAGTCCCACATTTCCTGTCCTTTTTCTCCGGTTCCCGGTATAATGAAGGAGACAATTCCCCTAAAACATATGCTGCCAAGGACTTGCCCTAGTGTCAAATGTCTCCAGTAAAAACCCTTTTTATTGTTGGGAAATACTGCCAACCACTCAACTACTCCTGTTATCCAGAAAAACATGATTATATATTTTTGAAGAATACATTTATCTTGTTGGATGGACATTTGCATAAATATTTTAATGGAAACGAAAAGACAACAGTGTCTTTCATTGACTGGCAGCTGTTCAAATAAATAAACACTTGAAATCCAAGACCAATTACCACTAAGCAATATCCAAACCAAACTTTGCCACCCCAATCCCCTCACCCCCCCATCACTGAGCACTGTGCCTGGACTGTCTCGCTCCTCTCCTGGGGTTACTATGACAACACAAGCGTTGACAAGGGAAACAGATACACATGAACACACAGCGGCCTCACGTTCGGGGCACACGACTATCTGGCTGGAATCCTTGTCCAAATTTGGGCCGTTTACAACGCCGTATATGGCCAGAGCTGAAGAGTGCCTGCTAAAGGCCTCAGTGAGCTTATCTGACAGTGTGTGTGTGTGTGTGTGTGTGTGTGTGTGTGTGTGTGTGTGTGTGTGTGTGTGTGTGTGTGTGTGTGTGTGTGTGTGTGTGTGTGTGTGCTAAGGCACAGAGTTCCTCCAGGTGCAGATTGACTTGTTAACAGATTGGGTTCATCAGACTTTGTTATAGGGCAGACAACAATGCCAGATATTACATTTGACAGTACTGCAACTCTCACTACAAGTGAAAGGTCATGTCAAGTGGCGTGCTAATTGGACATCACCATCATGTGCAAATAATGTGGTTACACTGTGCCAACACATGGCAGCTTGTGGTTCCCATCCAGGAACACATTTTGGTAATGTCAGTAAAGGCAGACCTGTAGGTCAAATTAAGTATCAGGACACCCAAGATACTAATAAGGATAAGTCTTGCCACTCTTAGCACATTTAACTTGTTCATTATGAGGATACATTTTGATAAGGTAGTTTTTTTTAAAAATCTTTGTTCACATTTATGTTTTGTCCTTCAGAAAATTCATTCAGCCTTTTATTTCCTTGAGGGATTTGAGACAAAAAAATGAAGTGGCACCGTTGGGTGTTGAATTGGCAAAAAAGACAGTATGTGAACAGAAGCTATCCTTCTGGCTGTTTAGCAAGGGGAGTCAGTGACTACCTTTTTAGTATAGACTTTCTTATAAGTCTTTCGTTTCTCCTCAGACAAGCGAAAGAACACATGATAATACAAATCCTAAATTATTTTAATCAGAAATGTTTTCAATTTGCATCACTTTTAAATTGTGGGCTAGTCTGCACTCTGCATTTGTTTTTGGGATAATAAATACACAATACTGACTGGTTATTTATTTTTGTGTAAATGCAGGAGGGCCATTTCTTGCCGTGTTTTAAAATATATTTTTGTTACGAAAGACATTGGGTGATTCATGCAACACAAAGTATTAAATCACTCAGTCTTGAATTAGTGTAGCAGGTACCGCTGACATGTAAAGCACAGCGGAAATGGGACTGAAACAAAGGATTGTTACGGCTTTCTGACTCATCTGAGAACTGTCCTCTTTGCCCTTACCTAAATCCTCCCCCTCAGTCATTCCCCACACACTTATTATCTCTTCAAAGTCTTCTCCTTCTCCAAGAATGGAAACAAGCCCCTTAAGGCGAACTCAGTGTTGCCGGTGACCTCCCCCTTCATTGCGTCACCAGCCTGGCTCCACTGGCCCCTCCCAGCAACTACTGCAGCCCAACAAAGGTAATCCCTTAATGGCTGTAATTGTGTGTGGCTGACAGGTGCCAAGAGTATGCACAGTCTAGTAGCCAGAGGGACGAGAAAAAGAAGAAAGTATCATGGCGTTTACTGTGTTTCATTCCTCTAAAATGCTGGTGGCCTCCAAATATTCTGCCGACGGGGGGATAACACACTTTAATTTAAATCCATGTTAATCTACAAAGAAAATGGTACGTATATCTGACAGCAATCAGAGGGAGTGTGCCAGGCGTCTCAGAGGAGGGGATTTGACCCTTAAATGTAAGTTATATTAAGAAACATTGGGGCTTAATCCTGTCTCTCACACTCCAATCAGCCCAAGAATAACATATAGGAGCTGTGTGGTGCTTGTAGTCGAACATTCAGACATGTGATGACTCACTCTCGAGCAGACACGTTGACATTTAAACCTGTTTAGCCTGAGTGTCTGAGAGGGGGGAGAAGAGAAGATGCCTTGTAAATCATAAATGGAATAAGATGGACGGTACTGCACGGAATAAGAAACAAAGGCAACAAAATAAAACTACGTTAAATCACACAAGCACATACAGAATATTCTATATTAGACCTGCGATTAGTCGATGATGCAAAGCATTTTTTATAATTGATAAATAATTGAAAACCAATTTTCGTGCTTAAATGAGACAAAATACCCTTTTCAGCCTCTTGAATAGATACTTCCTGCTTTTTTTCCTGGTTAAAAAAGACATTAAAAAAAGACATTATCTTGGACTTTTAAAACCTGGATGGCCATATTTAGCTCTTTTCTGACATTTTATACACCTGAAGATGTCCCCTATACTTTTATTCCTTCTTGGAGAAACAATATCACACGTATAGTAGACCTACAAAAAAGCTGAATTTAATTGAGACAAGATACTGCTTTGCTGAACTCCATTCCTCCACTGCATGTTAGACATGTATCCTGTCAGTTTTCCATAGATGACTGGAACATCAGCCTTGACTGATAAAAATGACCTCTCTAATGGAAACCGAGGCTTCTGGGAAGTTGACATAGCAGCAAGTAGTAACTTAATTAATGGACAGAGGAGGCTCCATTTAATTGATTGAGTTTAATGTACATTATGTCGACCAGCTTCTGAAAAAAACCAACAGTTTATCTATTAGGCTATTTGGGATTTGGTTTGCAGTGAAGCAACAATGCAGTAAAAAAAACTCAGTGGTCATAAGAAGTGAAAGGTCAAATTCAATAAAAAAGAAAATCCATAATCCACATAAAGTAGGTATCATTACACCGTTTTCCCTGAGAGAGCGCTGCTGGCAATATCCCACTGGAGACTACTCTGGAGACTAAAATTAAGTGAATCACGTCACATTAAACAGTGATGTAAGGCTGAAACATAATGACAGGCTGTCTAGGTTTACAGTAGGAAAGTACCGTGTAGCAGGATCTACTGCAATGCTTCAACGGAACGCATTTGACCCTTGAGGTAGTGACAGACCACTTAGCATCTTATTTCACAACACGGGACTGCTCCTACCATGTTCTTTTCCAACTCTTCAAAACATTGGCTCTGAATCACAAAATGTGTCTTCTTTGTTTATAAGCTAGTATATGCTGACAGGAGCACATACACTTTTTTTTAAAAACCTAGATGTTACTGGATGGTCAGCCTATATGTGTCAAGGGAAAACCTGCCTCAATTGAAAAAGCAGGGAAGAGAAAGTAGTCCCTAGTCATCCGGAGTTAATAGGCGCTTTCACACCGGAGTACTTTTCCCAGGAATAGTTTTGATAGTTCCTGGGATTTTGCGTTCACACCAAAAAGATCTGGAACTAGAACTTTTTTTGCGACCCTTTTCACCCCTTTTTAGTCCCTGCTAGAGAGCAGGGACTTTCCTGGGGAGAAAAAGGTTCCAATTTCTGATTGGCTGGGCGAATTGCAAACCACGGCCCGTAAAACTCTGAAAAGTTTTGTGAAGCCGCAATTTTATTTGCTCGCATGAGCATTATTGACATTAGCATTAGCCCAGCGCACCAACGGAGAGAGACTTATGGCGCATTTCTACTACACGGCCTCGCTCAGTATGGCTAGGCCTCGTTAGGACTGGCTCACTTTATGGCGCATTCCCATTACAGATTAGGAACTGGGGTAGTATCTATAGTAACGCAGTGTAGGCGGAGCCGTGACGTCATCTTCAACGAGAGCCCCAGAAAATCAACACAGTCGTTAGCCCTCAGTGCTCCCAGCTCCTCATATCTGTTCAGAAACTAGACAAAAGTTAAACGGGTACAAACCACAGACTGTCTGTGTAATGGCGAATACAGTCGCTGGTTTATTTATGTCTGTATAGGCCGTTGTTGTGAGTGTGGACGGTCGGAGCATATACTGCGTTAGCTTAGCCAATCTCCATTTAGACAACACGCATTTTAAAAGGTTTTTTGCCTGCCGTCTGTCTGCAGACTTGTCAAAGCATTAATTCATGGTTTTTACTAACCGGTATCAGTATGTTGTTACTTCGGCATCATTTTGAAACGTGTATTACAATTAAATCAAGGTCAAATATGTTCATCTTGTTGTAGTTGTGGCCCCCTTGCCAGCGATTCTCTCTCTAGTTTAGCATACTCAGCCCGACTCAGCCTGGTTGTTCCTGGCCCTAGAACGACGATTTTATGGGGCCAGAAATGCTGTGAATTAGGACCCGCTAGCCGGTACTAGGCCAAGTGGAAATGCAACCAAAAACGGGCCCCGCACGGCTCGGCACGCTTAAAGCGAGCTCCGCGCTGCAGTGGAAACGCGCCATAACTTATGGCAACACGAAAGAAGACATGGGAGCGGTGGCGTGATGAGGAGGTGTTGGAACTAAGTTCCAAGAACTATTCCTGGGAAAAGTACTTCGTGTGAAAGCGCCTAAGGTAATGCACCCCCACGAAGCCTGAAACAACAATAAACATTTACATGCCTTATTAAAAAAAAAACATAACGTTGCTATAGAAAAACATTAACACGTAATCAAGCCAAATCTTTCTAAATAAAAAGGCAGTCAAAATGCTGAATATATATAAATGCCTCAGTTGTTAAAAGAAAGGAGACCGGCAATTGGATAACAAATTCAGAAACAGAAAGATAAACAAGGAAGAACAATGTACATTTGTCCCATTTCACACACTCATCAATTAACTGCACCAGCGTGGGGATGATTATAGGCACTATCAAGAGATTAACTTAATAAACCTCCCCAAGCCAGCGGGGATAAATATGGAGAAGATTAGGCCAGAAACAATACAGTGTCCATCGTATGAACCAGTCTAATCCTGAAATAATATGGAGGAATTTGAGCCCTACTCCCTACCAGCGCCGCAAAAGAAGATGGGCTAAGCCATTCTCGGAGCGGACCCAAAAATGCACCCATGACGAGCACCCAAGAAAGGAGGCCGGTCTGTTGCCATGACAACAAAGCCAAAAAGGGAACATGGGTTCAGGCCTTGTCAGGCTTTTGTAAGAAACATAAATAAATAGAGAAAGGACTTCATTTTAAAGCACCCAGGGGCTGCTCGAATGGCCCCTAAAGGCAGCACGAAAATCAAACCGCTGTGAGAAAACATACAAAAAAACTATATTTGAAATGAGTATCTTGAGGTATCTTATTTCTTTTTAATCTCTTGCAGGCATGACTTTTAAACGTTATTGGAGAGATTCTCATGACCTTTTCTGGCAAAAGAAGGTGTCTTGTTATGTGATCATGTGGGTGCCACTGTCTTCGATTTGAATCATTCAAAACAAACTGCACTTAAAGAAATACAGGAGCCAGCAGGTGATAGTAAGCCACCCAAAACTGTAACTAATGTGTTCTAAAATTCACAGTACAGTAACTTCCACTTATTGCAGTAAAAAGGCCGGCGTCTTTTTGACATAGTCACATTTACATCTTTTATTAGATAACATCTAAAGCTGCAACGATTAGTAGAAGTGGCTCAACCAATAAGCAAACAAAACCAAAATAAAACACAAAATTCTGCACCTCATGCTTCACTTCAGAAGTCAGACAGCCCAAACACAACACTTTAAAGAGGCAGTCTATTCATGCTATAGTAAAGGCCTATAGCTACTGTGTGTGTATAAAAGGGTAGGTTTATTATCTTCGGGGCCATCGGGCAGAGAGCACCGAGCTTAATTTAGCAGCACTCCACATCAAGGAGACACTTGAAGACCCCTCCCCTCCTTGACTTCCTTTAGTAGCACACTGAGACGGCCAACTCGAGCACCCTGCAGAAAGCTGCTGTCAGGCTCCTGCACCTTTACTGCTGAGTGGCATGGAACCCATTGGCACAGGCAGTTAGCTTATCCCATAGTGTTGTTCGCATCTATTCTACAATAAATGACAGTGTTAACGGTGCATGGCCATCATTAACACCCAACAGTGTGTTCATGTGGCAAGGAATGTAAATCTAAAAGTTTATTTCAGACTGTAGGTCTGTGAAAAAGGGGCCATCATACACATTCAATAGGAAAACATGCAGACAAATACAATTAAAGCAGCACAAAAAACAAACATGTCAGTGTCACCTATTCTCAAAAAGCTCAAATAGACTCTTGTCTAGTGGCCACATTTCCAAAATAGTTCATATGAAGGTTTTGGAAGGTTTCACAGGTGAATCAGTTGCTTCTATTTTTATTCAGTCAAACATTTATACATGGCAGGGCATATGCTGGCATCTATGATGTAGTCTTTGATGTACGTAGCATTATACAGTTTTGGGAAACACAATGATATAACCATGTGTTAAACAAATGCACGTTACTGCTTTGTGCTTTTTGTACCTGTATTGCAGGATAAATCAGTGTTCATAGAAATAAGACATCAGAAACTAGGTATCCACATCATTTGAAGATGTTGAATTTATATGTGTGAGTTTTACCCTGAGCATACATTTGAACACTTTTTACAGACTTTCCCTGATAGTATCTAAACCTTAGCACATAGTATAGGTTCTGGCTTTATTTGCCAATGGAATTTCTTTTGTAGTGCTAAATCATTGAATACTGTCATACTCAACTCTTCAGTGACATGTCTTTCCAGAAACAATGTCCAGATTCCTCAGGATAATCCATAGACATCGACCTGTCAGCCCTATTTAGAAGAAAAAATGTATTTTCTTTTGAATAAATAGCTCCAACCAAGACTCCCCAAAGAGATGTCTGTGGATTAAACTACTTTCGCTAAATGTACAAGTACAACAGCAACAAACAAGAGATTATGAAAGAGAAGGGTAACAGCTGCTTAAAGCCCCAAACCGCAAAAGGCTCGAATAACTCTCCCTTCAAATGTAATCAGGACTTGACTGGGATCAAAGCAACTAAAACAACCACAACAAACTCAGTGCCTTTTTAAAAACACAGCACATGGAGAAGGGTGATATCACCAGCACTCTCTCTAGGAAAACATGATAAAAACAAAACTCATAAAAAGCAGAACTTTACTAATGTGTGCCATCCCTTACTATCACCTGGTGCTTTCAATAAGCCCTCTAGTTGTATTCTCTGGGGGATGTGGGGGGAGTGAAACTGCTGTGTTGAGATGGATGAGGGCTGAAATCCTCTAGTATCTGTCAGGAAAGCCAAAACATTATGTAGGCATTGTGGTGTAATGTTTCTCAAACATTGCATGTACAAAATGGAGGGAAAAAAAGAAGCTTGTGGGCTTTCAGAATGTGCGCTTACAACAAAGCTTTACAACTAATGTTGTCTTTCCTCTAAATGGAAAGAGCCGTTTTCTCCCATTGAAAGCACCCATGTTTACAAAACAATAGCGTCTTCTAGAGCTCAAAACTGATATCTCTCTCTCTTCACTTGTACTTCACTCGTTTCCCCCTTCTTGTACTAGTACAACTCTATCTGCAACCACCTGAACCAGTAAGCAGTGAGGCCCTGGACTAGCATACCAGTGGAGAAATTCCCAGATAAGTAATACTCCTAGCCTTGGGGCTTCAGGCATCAGCGCTTTGGCCCCTCCTATGGGCTACGTCATCAGCTCAGAGGCGCGCAGCCACTTCCACAAAAGGAATTCCTTCTTACCGCCTGCATGTAAGTATGAGTGCGTTATTTGTCTGCGTTTGCATGTGTGTGTGTGTGCGATAGACTGATCAGCCCAGACAATGAGAGATGTGGTAAAAAGAGAATAATCAGAGTGGAAATACATTCATTAATAAAAAAGGAATAGTCCATGTATAACTGTGTGAGATTTTAGTGTGAATTTTCATTCTATAAAAAAAAGGTGTACCTCTGTGTGTTTACGCCTGAGACAAAGAGCTTGCCGCTCCTGTGCTATTGGCAGGGTTCATGAGGCCAGAGGGTAAGAGGGGGAGGGTTAGAGCGCTGCGGGGAGACCAGCTGGGTCCCTCCACTAGATGAGTCCTGTTGGGAGCTGTAACCAGACTACACACATGCACACACAGCCTTCACTGCACTAACTGCTGCCGCTGCTACTGAGGACGACCATATATGGCCCTGGGATTCCCATGGAAAAAACAGACCAGGATTGAGGAAGAGGGGGGGGATGCCGGCAAGATCGTAACTGTATGTTTCACTTGGGCCTTTGCTCGATGCCAAAACAATAGCCCCACTTGAGAGCTAAATTAGTTTCCATGTGAGGGGTCCAAAGGCGAGAAGGGGGGAAGAGAGGTCAGATAGCCACAGAGAGATGGGAGAATACAACCTCCGTTGATATTTCCATACAATAGAACCCTTATGTGGAAGCTACTATACTGAGGACAGTAGAAAGCTCAGTCAGCACTCACTGACAGTCGATCTACCAAAGAGGCATCGAGTTTGGTCCACAGTGCACCCCCCTCCTCTTACCCCAGTGTACTGGCACCCATCGCTAATGCCAACAAGCTCTTAACCAAAGAGGTTAAATGGATAGTATGTGGGTGCAAGGGTCTGCCCTGCAGATATTCAACTCATTTACAGCCATTACCAGCACAAATATGGATCACAACAGTTCAATGCATCACAACAAATGCTGAACTGCTAGTGTGCAGTCACAAAGGAGAGACTCATGTCACAGTTTTGATTGGATGACTTTTCCTGTAGAAACTCAGTTATACAGATGTGTCAATTATATTATCTAATCTATACAAAATGACAAATCATATGAACGTTAGTCACAGTGCTAATATGTAAACAAACAACAAACCTGTACATCTACTTTATATTTTGGAAATGTAATAAGGTTATTTTTTTGCTTTCATCTATTGTGCAGCTATATAAAACACTGCAGTCCAGAGCAAGACTCAGCTAGGAGGGAAATTGTATTCATAAAATTATATTCAAAAGACAATAATATACGGTTAGAAAACAGACATTAGGCTGCTCCATATAAGTAACTGGCAAAAACATCAAAACAAAACATCAAAACAAAACATTAGGATGCGTATTTGTTTGCCTGTTTTCATGTCAATCATCAGGCAAGGCAGTGCAGATAGCTCCATCTTGCATGTGTGTCTATGTTAGGGTAATGTCAGATATGAAGGCAGAGGGAGTGGAAGAAGCATGCTCACTAGTGGAGCCTCAAAGAGGAAATGAGGAAAATAAACAGCCACTTCCTGTTCCTCTCTGGCCTGAAATCTCCAACACCCTGACCACTCCTACTATCACTACCTCAGTAAGGAAAGACGAGCTCCCCGAGCTCTGGGCCTGAAAACGCACAGCACAAGAGCAACAACCTGAACAACACACAGTGGATGGATATATATTAGGCAAGTTCACTTTTATGATGGTTAAACACATAATTGATTAATGATCAATGTCAGCATTTTTAAATCTAACGCAGTGGCCGAGAGATGGCAAATGATGTTGCACAAACTTTGTCGGTTAGTAAACTCTGATAGGAGACAGAAAACTATGATTTATCACTAAATAAGAGTCCTGCACAGTGGAGCAAAATTCAAACATGTTCATTAATTGTTATCCATCTGAAATGGTGGTGATTGTTTTTGTATAAATGTTTTACGTTGAATGCCAAGTATTTTCCTTTGTCTTACTACATCTGTGACCCATGCTGGAAACAAAGGTTTTCCTTTGGATTTTTTCTTTTTCCCTGTATCAGATAATCCATGTATAAAACCAATCAATTATGAAACAACCAGGGGCCTAGACCTTGAGGGTTGTACCTTGACTGTGTTTTAGCACAAATGGTTGTGGTTCATTAATTATTCATTTGCATATTAACGTCTCAGCTTGATTGGAATCAGTGACCTGACATTTATGCTCTATAAAACATGGTGATAAAATATTGTTTGAGGGCACTGTAAATACATTAACTTCACTGCATCTCATTTTCCAATTGGTTTTTGTAAGATTTGTATAGCCCCTCTTTGATAAACAAAAAAGGCTTTTTTCCCACTAGGCCTGATTTCAATCAAGAAAGTGAGTTCATATCTTGTATCAAAAGAGTATATTGTGAAGAGTTCTCATGAATATTATATTCATATTCTGTCAACAAAATCTAGTATGGCACCAACAACAAACGTTGAGTTTAGTAAAATACACATTTTTAGCTAGTCAGTAAAATCTTCATTTTTTTCGAGGGACATTTGGCAGCAAGGTTTAAAACAATGTGGATTATTCAAACATACAAAACAGACATACTAATAGAAAAAGCACAAGCTAACAAAGAGACTATACTTATGTAAGGCTGTTTAAATCATAAGCCAAGGTACTCAGACTGTCATGGTCCAGGCCCTTTCACTGACACTGCTATTTATCTGCAGGAAGAGTATCACTCGCATGCGCTTATTCACAAGAACACTAATGGGGTAGCATCATGGAAAGCAGCAGGTTCATTCAATCTTATGTCCACTCCTGGCTCAGCGCTAACAAAAATCAATGCCAATCAGGTATAAAGAGAGAGCCTTACACTTGGAGATGCGGCAATGCTTGTCAGCTGAATTTGCTTTTGAAAGCCAATGTTGCATCAGTAAAATATTAGGTTTACTGGTGATATACGCCAGGTGGAAGCAACAATGAGCTCATGCCATCCCTAATAAAAACGTAGTGATATCATGTTGGCGGTGTATAATGGGCAAATCTCCATGTTCACCTCTATACCCTTATTTCGTCAGCTGAATATGCAGCCATTTTGAGAATAATGCAAAGAATGTAACCTAACCCTTCCACAGACAACAAATGGATGCGCTCTGTGACTTAAATTGTACTTGCTGCTCTGTAAGACAATGAGGAATTCTGTGACCAGGTGTTTTCAGTTCAAAAACACAGCTCATAAAAAACACTCCGCGTGAGACATGTGACTGCCGCCGAGCAAACAACAGCAGTACGGTTTCAAGAAGACCTGGCGGAAGTAGAAGACAGACACTATGTGCCACGGAGTGGGAGGAAAAACAAGTTGAAGTCATCCCACAAACATTTCACGGCAGCTCAATACTATGCACGGCTTGAAGAAGTGGGGGTAGACAGCAAAGCAAGTGGTGGGCATTTATCTGTTAAGCCACAGCAGGTTCATTTTACCCGTTCCAAAACAAAAGTCTCTCAGGCAATTATGCTTGCATTTGAATTCTCAACATGAACATTGCCACGATGCAGCGAAAAGAACTAAAACATTATGTTTGGGTATAAATAGTGGCAATTGACAAAACTCATTCAACAGAAAGGGGAAAAAAGAAAATATTTTGTGAATGAATGTAGTCAATTCCATCTGGCTAAAAAGGTAAGTGGGATATTGATAATCAAATAATAAAAACTACCCAACAATGTGCTTTTGGGCAAGGTCAAGTTTAAATCCATAGATTTGCCATCAAGTCAGCACAGATCATATACGTGGCAGCAGGTTTTCTCTTCCGAGGAATTCTCCATAGGACCCCAGGTGAACCAGTTCCAACCTGCAGCAACGCTCGTCTGACAAACTTCAGAGAACCCTTACTGCTCCAGATCCTCTGGCGGGGGTGCCTTTGGCATTTTATCCCTGCTATGCGTTATCACAGCAGTGTCATATAGAGTTGAATTGAAGATGTATGCAGACCAGAATCAACTGAGATATGCATGATTTTAATTTGAGAGGTAATCTACAGTACCGTCCTTCCTGTGAACGGCAGCTTCATGTTTAGTTTCTGAGCAAACAGAAAGAAAATAAATATGAGATCGTACATCACCTCACTCAAGACACAATACTCATGTATCCATGTAACATGTCACAATTCAGTGGCTGTATATGGTTGCTTTATGCTCTTCGTGTTCGGGTTACGAGTCCAATACATTGGACCTAAATATGAACAGTTGATATATATTATAAATCAACTACTACAAATCAACTACACTGCAAGACATTCGATTATCCTTTCAACCTGTTTTGCCTACACTGTGGCTACCTATTTTCAAAAGTCATATACATGTTCTCATTGTGATTGTAAAAGAAAACAACACCAACGTGTCACAATCAGCAGATGACCAGGCATGTTGCAAAGCATTGGCGCGCAAAACACCACAAGAACTTCCTGCTGCTGATTATGGGGTTGGTGAAAGCTGAATGAAACTGTGCGCGGGCCAGCTCCACATGGAGAGACCTGCCAATTATACTCAGGTAATATATACATGTTCTCTGGCTCCAATTCTAAATGTAACATCTGTCATGCAGCATACCGAAGACACAATAGTGCTACAGTGATTCACTGCAGACCGGAATTCATTTTGACTTATGTAAGATTATACTTTTATGTAAGAAGGAAATTGAAGACATCATGCTCATCTCCTATTTGTGAATTTACAGACAAATGCACTGCCTCCAAACACCCAAAGCAGCTCACAGGGACATGACACCCACGGGTGCTTGCTGCGTTAAGTTTAACACACATTTTAGCATTTCAGTACTGGTCACAAAACACTGATTCTGATTGTTGTTCAAATGTAAAATGGCTGATACTGGCAGAAAATCGATTCCTTAATCAAACTTCCCTCCATCTTATTGTTTCTTCAGTTGCTTTAATCCATATTGATACAGACATGTTTTCTCTCTTGTTTTCATAATGTTGCTCCTACCATCCGTCTGATCTCATTTGATAGGTTACAACTTACTTCTGCAAGACCTGTTTTGGTTCATGTGGTTCACAAATGCATGATGAAATAATGTTTCCACTACTGGACCTACAAAGCTATCTGAATACAAATCCTTTTTTTCCAGTTTGCATTGAAAACAACCTAAATTACATGAGTCAGTGTAGTCTCCTGCTTTTAGAATTTAAATATGAAACAAATGTCATTAATGATGCACAATCATCATAACTCCTGTCTAAACAATAACTACAGCATGACGTGACAATTGCTAATAATTTGCATGGAGGACTGGCAGTTAACTAGACAAAGAACGATCAAATCTAGACGGTCTAGATTCCTCAGCATGAATTATTAAGTTGCATTTTAATGTATTCTGCAATATGTTAGAAATGCATGAGTGACTAGCTGCTACTGTAAGATGGCCTTAAACCATAACAAAGAACCCAGAAACCTTGTGCAGCCTTTTGCAAGAAAAGAGATGTGAAAGCAGACATCTTCTAAAGCAGACTGATATCTAATGCTCGTACTGTCTTCAGGAATTTGGGCAGTGAGATCTTGTTACAGCCTAGAGTCATTTACATTTTTATTTTATTAAGCCATTATTTTAAATGCAGTTTACCTTTTCAAGTTGACTTTAAAAAGGTTATCTACCTGCAATTACTCTTCAGCTAGTTAGAGCATAGAAGCAGCAGCTGAGGTACTGGTTTCCTTTGCATAAATCCAACAAAAGAAACAGGCATGCTGGATCCACACAGTGTCTTCTCTGAACCTTCAAAGCATCCTGGTTGCAAGTAACCTGTACACAACAACGTCATGACACTTGAACAATGGACAACATATCGACTGAAAGACTGCAATTCAGTATATTAATACTTTATGTAAATGTACCAAATATCAGCAGGATTCCCATTCAAATCTCCATGCAAAAGAGCATTTCTTCATCATCTGGGTTCATGTTGGGCCACATGCTATACACCCTTATAAACCCCACAAGATGTTAAGAGCCTTGTGTGCATTACATCTCACCCTCAAAAAATGTAATCTTAGGTAGTCTTTATCTTTAAGTCATCGAATCTGGGAGTTATTCAGCAGGCAGCTTTAAGATTTGTTTTCGTGGATTAAGCCTTTTTTGATAAATCACTAACCTGTTGTATGGGCTAGCAAAACAGGTGAGAGAAACAGGTAAGATCGGTGGTGCAACGTGAAGCTTTGCTTGTCTCAGCCAAGGGGCCTCAGCACATGAGATAGAGGAATTTCTCCCTCAGGCAGAAAGACAGGAGGTTTGGGGACTGTAAGAGGGTGCCATTATGCCCTCAACAGGGTAAAAGGTCAAACGCACTTGCTTTTGCTCCTCTCACTGGCCAACTGCGATCCTCAGGCACAGCTGAGAATCTCAGGGTTGGGGCTATAATGAGAGATCCACAGCAATTATGTAATATGCTAATATGACTGATGCTGGTCTGTACAAAAAAAAAGAAACACAGCCACCTCACCATCTTCCACCACATGCTCTAGAATTATTCCATTGCTAAATTCATGAAACTGATTCTTATTTCAAACTGCTGAGCGCTGCCAAAGACTCTTTCTCTGCTCAGTGTTATGCAACTCTAACTCTGTACATGCAAATCCACCAACACAAGTGACTAGCAACCTTCACCGAGTCGTTGTTATGGAGACAGTGCGAGATAATGTTCATAGACTTCAGGGCCATAATGAGGGTGTGTAATGTCAACAGAGCAAAGGCATTGTAATACCCTACTCTGACTTGTTAAGCTGGGCTGAGTCTTGTCACCTTGGTCGTGGGGGATCAGCAAAGCCCATGCATGCTAAAGACAAAAAGTTCAGGTGAGGGTCATTGTGGAAATGTTCTTGTGTGAAGCAACAAGCCCTGGTTACCTCCGGACTAATTGCCTTGATGGAGTTCAGTGGGCAACAGTCAGCTGGGCCTTGGCATTGTATGGGGAGAGGCAAGCCAGAGAGAAAATGACTCGAGGGGAGGGGTTGAGGTGACAGCTGAGGAATGTCTGCTCTGCTCTCTCTTTGCCATGGTTTCCAGCGACTGTCATGTGAGGAATGCATGGGCTAGGACGACAGGACTAGGAATGCTACTCTCTGAGACGAGTTTAGCCTACGAGATCTGGAATCTCCACTTGTCTACTGAACCCGTCATTCCCTTGTATACTCTTTACCGTCCAGTGCATGCAGTCTGTATTTGGGAGAACCAATCTGTCTCAGTCAATCACATCACAAAAAGGGACATTTGATTTGGAAATGACAAAAAGCTATATAAAGCCGCACTCTTCACTCGATCAAACAGTGGTGAAGTCACAGATTATTATTGGTTATTTCTCTAAACCTCATCCCTAACAGCGTCCATATGTAAAAGGGGGCCTGTAATGACATCGTAGAGACAACAACAGACGGGAACATGTTGACGGGTCCTTCTGAAACAAGTCATTTATCCAGTGACGGAAGGCCCATGACTCACATAAAGACACAACCTCTGGCCTTATTGTGAGCTTATGCCAGGGCAAGACTACAAAGCAGAGCTACAGACTCTGAGTCATACCCAAACTTAGTATCATCTCTTGAAACCCAGTTAGGAGAATTGGTGGCGCTGGTTATTTATAACCCTGCACCGGTCACTAGCACTGGGAGTGATATCGCTGCACCCAGAGTGGGGTGAGTCCTCATGCAGCAACATGACACACTTCACAACAAAGCAGGAGGTCAGTCGTACAACCGAATAGGGCAGTTCACTTTACTGACCAAAAAATGATCCAATTAAAAACGTGTTATGAATGTTATGATCTGTATTTTAAAAACAAAAGCACAACAAAGTTATCATAAAAGACATCCCATGCATGCCTCTGACTGTCCATCTCCTCTGACTGTCCTTCTCCTCTTCACCTTGGAAACTATCACTACCTTGACCTTGCTGACATTCTGGGATAAGGACTTTAAACCCCTCTATCATCTTCTACAATTGTTTTTATTGGATCCCAATACCCCAGGTTTACAAGCTGGCCTACAACAAAAACACACAAGGCAGCTACTTGTCTCCAGAGATGGTTAGGTCTGGAGAGCGGCACTGCAAATTATTTCCTTACTCTAGCTCATCCCTGGACATCAGCCCAAAAAAAGGCAGCGTTTCCACCCAATGAGTTTGCATGGGGGGGGGGCCATGCTTATTCAAAGGTTCATTATAGCTGACTGAGCACAAATGATGGTTGATTTAACAACATTAAAAAGTGAACTGTGAAAAATACAGAACAACTCACTAACTAAAGATAAAGCTTACGATGAACTATCTCAGAAATATAGCTTTTAAAACTTGTATTAAGTGTAACAAAGTATAGCAAGTTGGCGCTCTTAGCATTACACAGGACATTTAGAAATGAGTCATAAGGTGACATCACTAGAAATCTATAAAAAATCATTTAACATGAATTGTAAATAATAACCTTTAATTAATAAGATTATTCAAGCACTTGCTATGCAAATAAATAGGGGGAGGAAGTGTCTTAACTGTGGAAATGTGGTACATTTTTGTATACATGTAATCTTGCAATAACTAGAACTTAGATCTGTTCATAATAAAAGCAGCTATGTGGCCTGTGCCCCCAGATACAAGTTAAAAGATCCCTTTTAAATGTTGAATGTGTATGTATATAAATGCTGATAGTGTTGATATACTATACTTATATATTTAATGTATAATAACTGTCACTAAATGTAATAACAGTACAGTAATAGTTTCCTGGATAATACCTGGAAAATCCTATTGGTATTTTCCAGGTATTATTTAACAATAAATAGTAAAGAGAATAGCTCACATCTAAAGAAAAGCACATAAAGAATCAAGTACTAGACAATACAGGAATTCCTAACTAAACTGACTTGTTCATAATGACTTCAATTACAATTATTTAAAGCTACTCTACTGTATGTACAGTAGTACACATCACTGAATGCAACTTGGCCACATCAGGACTGTTCTTTATGAAACGTTTACTGCACCTTCTATAAACCATAATAATCCTATCCATGGACAGGCATTTTTAAAACTAGGTGTATCTGACTCATACACGGTGTAACTGACTTACGAAAGCCCAGACAGGCTGCCATTTTCAATAGTCGGCTTCGAAAGTAGAAGCTAGTAAACGCAGCTACCGTAGGCAGCGGGCAAATAGTTAGCTTAGCTGCTGACATTCCAGCCAAATAGCAACGTATTTGGCACTCATATGTTCTCCTAACACCAACAACTACAATGTCACAGAATGTTAAACTTGGAGAGAAAACGATAATCGCTGACGTCGCTTCTCAAGCCAGCTAACGAATGAATTAACCTGGGCTAAATCTCCAAAACAGCTATCGACAGTTAGCTTGCCCTGCTAATGAAGCATTAGCATACATTCCGCTTGGCTCATACTCTTCTAAAATAATGAACAACTTAATGACATTTGAAGTCATATACCATACCCTGTTGTCCAGTGTTTATATAACATAAATGTCGCATACATTAAAGGCTGTGAAAGGATCAATAAGACTGTAATCGAATGACGTTGTAAGCAACCAACGCTAGTTAGCTTATGATTCCTCCAGAGATTAGCCGCAGTCGCGGTGGAGGGTTTATCAACAAAACCACTTTTACTGCTAGCCTGGTAATAGCCATCGTTCTGGAATTCATTTTTGTTTGGACCAGTGTCTCAATCAATGACAACATTTGTGTTGAACTCATAGCATGACAGGATCGTAGCACCCGAAATTTGTTTTAGCCAACAATATCAATGAACCATACCATTTACAACATAAATAACACAACGTTGCAATCTGAAGTGCAGCAGTACAGCAATTAGACTGCCCCCACCGACTGGGGATATAATAGCTCCGGCAAGTTTACTGGGGCAAAAGTAGTTCTGAAAGCGAAGCGTTTAACTTTGTTGCTTACTGTCGATTGCACTCTGAAAACTGCATACACAGTTAGCACTGTTATGACTTCAGAAATCCCACAACCAAGCTCACAGAGTAGCCCCTGTGGTCATCTATAACGTTGCTCTGCGTCGAAAAGGACGGCTGTGCTAGGTAGGTAAACAACGGGATGAGAATGGCTTCCATTTGACAGGTGTTCCAGGGCAAGCAGTTGCTAGCAGCAAAACGATATTTATGTTTTTATAGTATCGGCAGGGGCAGTGACAGACGTTGACACATACAGCAGGCTACCACTAACCTGGTGGAGGGCGGTGAGACCGTCTACATTGGCGTAGTTGATGTCAGCGCCCCGGTCAAGCATTCGGAGCACCTCCTCGGTATCGCCGCTTGAGCAGGCAGCCAGAAACACGGCGCCATCATCGAACTTCACCTTCGTCTTCTTCTTTTTCAGAACAGGAGGCTCCTGGTCCGTTTCTGAGCCCAGCCAGCGCTTTAACTGCTCATTCCTCTTCTGCTTGGCGTCCGCCATCTTCATCCCCCTCCTGTCTCGGGCTTCTTATCTTTCTCCGAGAGAGGATATACTTTATAGTGCCACTATCCCACAGCGCACTGGGGCGTGGGAAGGGAGGGCTGGGGAGGAGGGGGAAACCGAGAGAGAGAGGGCGTCTGGATTGTTTCCCATCATCTCGCGAGATCTGGAGCTCAGGAGCTGCAGTATAACGTCATCATCAACAGATTATGAAGGGAGAGTGAGCAGCAGGGTAATCCCTTATGGACCGTACACCAAAGAAGACAAGGGTACTTGAAAATATATATTACATAATATTCAGCTAGCTTGCTATTGTAGAGAGGGAGGTACTGTTACATACAGTTGCAAATATTTGTACCATCTCCTATCTATCTGCTCCTTTTTATAGGCTATTGTTGATATTACTGGTATAATAAAAGTTCACCCTCAGTTCAACCATAACATTTTTACTACATCTGTGATGTAACTAAAGCAACGTATATCAGCAGGCTTCTCCTAATAATAACATCTGCTATCATATACAATATAGCAATAGCTGCCCACAATCTCTACACAATGTCCAATTTCATTTTCTACTTTCCGAGTTGCTCAGTTGTCATGGAGATGGTTCACTTTTATCAGAAGATGTTTGACTGGAGATTATCTTTCTGAAACTCAATATATGAAGGCCTTCTTAATTCTTCCATCAAGCCTGTCAAATGTATTGTATACCCACTCTTATACAGTATTTCATGCAAACAATGTTATAAAGGAAGCTCTAATTTGCATAGTAAAAACCAAACATTATGAATACAACTGTTGAGAAACTAAAGACTGCATCTCCATATCACAAATGGTGTTATTGCTTTTGTGTCAGATTTTTTCTATTGTTTTTGTCACAATCTTTTAGAGGACTATCATTTCTAGTGATTCAAAGGAATGTGCCTCCCTTCTGCCTATAATATGCTTTTTTTTATTAGTTATGTCGGTTTTTTTTCAAATAGACATGCCTTGCTGTATCTTCTTTCTTTCCATTTCAGAGATCTACTTTTGCATGTAAAAAAAGTATTTATTTTCATGTGCAAAATCTGATATCAAATAGGATACATTAACACACATATCACACCCAGACAGGACACATAAAAGCTCATTTACGTAAAGAAACAATAATAGCAACAATAAAACAGATATAGGAAAATAGGAAATGAAATTGCTATATTGCAACTTTGTCATATTATGTTTAATATACGCCTAATAAAAACACATTACTCTCTGTGGGAGAGCCTTCTTACCACAAAGTACCTGTAATGATTTGATGGGTAACATTTGAATTGCGGGGAATTTCCATGGTGGACTTGAGCACCGGGGTGGTCCAACTCAACCTGGAGTAAAAACAAGGTGGCCAGGCATAAAGTGTTTTCTATTTTGGCAACGCCACGTGTTATTGTTGGCAGACACCCATGTGTACTCAGCAGGGGGTGTGGTATTGCCTCCTCATACGCAAGTGGTTTGAGCCATGCAGCCCCCTTCCTTTCTTCAAAGTGTCATTACAGATGATAATAATGTTATTTTTGTGTTTAAAGACATCTCAAAGAGTGTAAATGATGCAGCTTGATTACCACCCACCTACTGAACGTGAAGTTATCATTCGGAATAACAAGCTGTTTAAGCCAAATCGTCATCAAAAATATTTATAACTGTGATGAGCCGCTGACTGAAGTCACTCAATCCCCATTTTCTTATTTCGGAACCATTCCACATGTTGCTGACCCGGAATGAGGATATATTTGAATAATTAATAGCCAGTAACTGGGACTCTGAGCCAGCACAGAGAGAGAGGACGACCAGCTCCATTGATACTGACTCTAATAACAGAAATGGGAAATGACTGTTGTTCTCTGAGTCAGGGGGATGGTGGAACACCAACAGCGTCAGTGTCAGGAAGAAGTTGGCCAGAAGCTTGAGCGAGCTGATAACTAGAGGGTTTGATGGAAATTGATGTGTAAGCTGCTGTTTGCCCAGGAGAGCCGACCTTAAAGTGACTGACAGCACAAGGAGAGCCATGTGGGCCCCATACAGCTCTGAACGCAGTGACTGTGTACTTTGTGTAGGTATTTGTGTGTCTGTGTGATACACTATTGAGTTTTAGAGCTGCAGACTTTATTACTACTTGCAGAACAAAGAGCATTGCTTATCTTTTTGCCTGAGTGGTTGCAAAAGGTTGCTTCGATATATTATTTAATTCAAATGTTTAAATATCAACACATCATTTCAATTATTAATGTCATACACCCGTGGAAAATAAATATTGCAACAGTTATCTTATCATTATTTTAGCCTCTGAATATGTGTGCCCTATTCATATTTTGGCACATCCTGCATTAACCTGTTATTGTACATAAGTAGCTTTGAAATTGCAGGTTTCAAGAATGGAGGCTACAAACATCAGATTAAATATCCATCTAAATAAATCAGATTTAAAGCACATTTTAAATAAACTCTCCAAAGCTTTGTCCCCTAAAATCTCATCCATATGTTTTGTCAGAAATATACACAAATGAATTTTTACGATTAAAATTAAACAATGATACGGTCCTACCAAAAATGCTTGTAAACATAAGGAATTGTGTGCAGCTCAGGGCCTAAAAAAACAGTTTGAATCAATTTAGAAATCAAACTATAAGAGTTTAAAATGGATTTGAATATTTCCTACAGGTGTTTTCAACAAATCAAATCTACAGTGTGTTTAACATAGTTATGCAAGAGAGGCCTCTCACTGGCATGGAAACTCTTCAATGTATATCCGCATACTCCACTTAACGCTGTAACGCATATCTTGGATGTACAGTAATGCATCCTGTTTATGCATCCTGGGGCCCCCCCTCAGCGGCTGTATTTACCTCATACAGAGATATACAGAACATTGTGGCTTGTTTGAGTGGAGATTGGATTAGAGAGTGAATTAACTAACCTTACATTGAATTATCAAGACACAGTCAGTAAAATTACTCTGCCACATTTCCTGCAGATTAAATCAATCAGTGCAAATAAATGTGGTTATGCCAGAGAATGCATGAGTTTTTTAATGTTTGTTGTAGCGGATTGGATGCAGGAAATACATTAAACAACACAGGAAAATCACAATTTATCAGCCTCACCTCTGAAAGTACATGTATCATGAGACTACTTCACAAACTCCTGTTTTTCATTACCCTTCACTTTGATCTGCGATGACTCTTTGCTGTTGTTTCTGATCCTTGAGAGGATAAACGAGTGACTCAAGTGTATGAGTGAAACAGATACACTTTGGCACACTCTCTGTGTTTGTCTTCAGCCACTGAGACATACATGAGCGAGCTGATTAAAACCCACAGACAGATATAAAAGTAATGTCTTTGTAGTCAGTTCTCAGTGGCTCACCATCAGATCCCTGGGCACCTATGACCGATCGCTCTTAGAGGAAGCTTGTGTTTAAGGCTTTAATTGAGTGTTTCCGAAGGGACTGTTCTGTGGTGCGCTTTGGGAAACCAGATGAGGTGTCCAAGTCAAGTGTTCTGGAAAGACAGCTGGAAAGAGGTGATGTGACATTTTGTAAGTGCCTATCTGACCTACAGTAGAAGTCTGTTTAGTCTTATAAAATGTTGTCCTTTTTTTAGTTTGATTGAGTCAAATAATTATTGACATAATTAAAGCAGTAATTTGACATGTTGGGAAATATGCATACTTGCTTTCTTACCAAGAGTTAGATAAGAAAATAGTTACATAGTAACGGATTACATGTAACAGGATTATGTAATCAGGATACAAAAAAAGGGTCACTGTATTCCCTTACAGTTACAATTAAAAAAATGATTTAATCAGATTACATTTACATTTTTAAATAAAATGGGGATTACAAGCAGGGTTACAATGGTCCAATACATTAAAATAAAATAAAATGTATATATTATAGGAGATTATTATTTTTGGTTTATTTAGGCTACTTTTAAACTTATTTAGTTTTTCTTCATTTTAATGTTTTTTCAATTGCAGTTGGTGAACACCTGATTTATTAAACAAAAACACTGTGTTTGATTACGGTATTAAATTAATTCAGCATTTGTTAACTACACTATGTGTTTCATATCTTTCAGATTAGTACGTTTTCTTTAATCCTGATGAAAATCCAACTGCACCAAACTCGGCCGAGGAAATTAAGTTTACCGAATGTATACCATAAATAACAATATATTGAATATCAAAACAATTGGTGTCTGTTTAGGCTTTTGTTGTTAAAAGCCCTTTCAGAAGCCATAATACAAAACTATATTCATTGTCATATAGCTGCTGTATCTACTCATATCCAGCAGCAAGTCAATGCAGGTGACTCAGACAGCCAGCACTCACAGAGGGGTGACTGTTGAAGTGTGGAGAAGTCAGTCCCATCTGAGAGAAAACAGAAGCTCTGCTCCCATGCTCCCATGTCGCCCAATGCCTGTTGTTGGCGCCTGTGACACCGACACACTCATCTCTTTCCCCAATTTACGGGTCCAGACAACAGCGCTATCGAACAGATAGAAATAGTCATGCTTTGATGTTATCTGAGGATGTCTAAAAAGTGATGTTGAGAGTTGCCCTGAGAGTGCTGGCTTAGCCCTTCAGACACTTTCAATTAGTCACTGGTGGACTCAAAAGCTTGTCCTGGCCTGCGGTATCAGGTGAGAGTTAGCAAGTCTACAGACAGTGCAAAGCCAGATGGAATATAAAAATATTCTTCAAAGAACAGTTTATCCATGGAGCCCCAAGGTGACATCTTGTGCTGCACTGGGCTCAACCCTGAATGTCATTATTGAGGAACAGGCCTCCATTTAACTGCATGTTTACTAGTTATTCGCCTCCCCATCCTAAGTCGCTCAGGGTTTCCACTGTCAAAGTATTCCACATTATTCCAAAAAGTATAGAGTGGAATAAGGAAGCAGACTCCTGGCAATCAGGCAACAAAAGTGGAAGGAGTACTCAGGTGAAATTAATGCATTCAAAATGTTAGTAAAAATGACTCCAAATCCAAAAATATATTTTGGCTTCACTAGGCATCTAAGACAAACCTATTTTTATTGGATTTTAATGTTTGTTCTGTTTTCTATTAGATTTGTATTGAACGTCAGCTGTTTTTTTAATGAAAAGTCTAGATTTTTCCCAAAACATTGATGTCATGTGAACTCCATAAATGCAGGATTGTGCAGTACACTGGACAAGTAGTACACACCTATTTTTTACAGAATGTTAGTCTACCTTTTATTTATTTATTTTTAATTGAAATTCAGATAGCTTTTTCTGAAAAGTCACATTTTATATCAATAGCTTCCATGCCATGTCAGTTTTTTTTAATAGAAAACTATTGGATTATATCCTCAATATTATGGGACCCGTGGTGACATGCATTTAAATAAAAAACAGCATTGTATAACTACACTGGACAAGTTTGATAAGACCCTTTTTTGAAATTCAGTGCTTCTTCTATTCTATATGAATATCTTTATGAAATTTCAGCAGACTTTTTAAAGTCTGATTTATTTCAATAGCTTCCATGTCATGTGACACAGTGGCTCCAAATGAATGTAGCAATACTACACTGGACAAATGAGACACACCTTGTTTTATTGGATGTTGCTTATATTTCATATTAATATTTTCATGACAGAGAGGGGAACATGAGGTTATGTCTTTGTAAAGACGCCCTCCAGCAGAAACTGGGGTGCAGGGCATGGCAGGTTTGGGGAGTGTTCATGAAGTGATCTCCTCCCAGACGACAGCTGAGCTCTAACCCTGGACAGAAATAGGGCCGCCGCTTTCACTTAGCAGGGGCTGTACAGCTGGAGCATCCCTTCATGCTGCTTTCAATCTCAGGCCATTATGCTGGCATGATAACAATGGATGTTTAAATTGTGCTAACCCAATTCGAATGGACGGTGTTATGTGCAAATAAACAGTGGAATTATACATAGCATATGATGCAGACATATTTCATTTCGGGATGGGATTTCTTTAAGGCCGAATGAAAAGTGACAGCCTAATAAGACAAGGCTATTTGAGTGACCTTGTTTCCTAGAGACAAGAGGCTAATAATAGACCAAAATCTGGAGCTGCGATGATGCCTGTAATAGGCTACTGCTAAAAGCTACAATGAATCATTCCGGTCAAGCAAGCCATGGAAATAAATATCATCAATTTTTGCTCTCAAAACATAAATATCATGTTCCAGCTGGATGAAGATGATCTTGTTCTCATTCATAACACTTCGTTCGATGTCTCACTATGGGATGCGCCTCAATGCGTATGCAAACAGAAGCATCAATCTCATTACGCCAATACTGATTGGCTGGTGATCTTGACGTCTACGTCAGGGAATCCACCCACCCTATAAGTAGCTTGCGCTACGACGCAGCGTCATTCAAACACCTCTTCTCGCTTCAGGGCACATCTCGAATTATCAGTAGCCGGGCTAGCTTAACGGTCCACAGACTGAACCCAATGCTAACATTCGGTCGACGGGCGCTTGCCGGTTACTTTTTTCTTTTGCAAAAAGACTGAACAATATTAACCGGAGTGTTAATATTGTAATCTGCCTCACCGTTTCTTTCTTTCGAAATTACGGTAATGTTTGATTTTTTCTTCAAGCTAGTAACATACCTGTTGCTATCTTTTCTTCCCTCCACACCGACACCACGGTAGCGAGGACGTTTTCTTTTCTCTCTCACACCAGAGGAGACGGAGATAAAAAGAAAAGGCATTAACACACCAATTAATATTCTTTAAAGAATAAAACCTACGCCGTCGCTTTTTCCTTTCGGATTAACGACAAGGTTGGATTTTTTTCTCAGTAACGTACCTGTTACTAGCGGTCCACGCCGACACCCCGGCGAACAAAGATGGACCCTTCTCTCCCTCACACCAGAGGAGTCAGGGACTCGGAGGCTCGGCTATGCGGCTGCGGGTTTAAGATCTCAGGCACAGACTCACACCAGGTCTGCTCGCTCGCCTTGGGCTGGAACACGCCCAGGAGGCTATCAATAACCCTGGTTCGTGCGGGCATTGTGCCCGCTTCATCATTAAGAGCCTCCGCCGATGGCTAGCACGCCAAGCTAGCTTGTCGGGACAGGACCCCCTCATGTCCGCTGATTCGCCGGCCGGCAATCAAGACATGGTGGCGTCCGCCGCAGAGATTGAGCCCCGCGCTGTGTCAGGCTGGGGCTCAATAACAGCGGCAGCCGCTGAACCGCAGCCCCGCGCCGTGTCAGGCTAGGGTCCGGTGGCGGCAAGAGCCGCGAGAGCGGAGCCCCGCGCTGCGTCAGGCTGGGGCTCCCAACTGGACCTCACCATGGTTCCACCCGCGGAAGATGTCCTGGAGCTGGACTATATGGAGGACGAAGAGGATACCTCTGATGTTCCTCCTGTCCGACTCGGATGAGCACGAGGATGACATCTTCGTTTCATCGGCTCAGGCTGCAAAGCCGGGAGCGATGTCCGCTCTCCCGGGCGAAAGTACACCAGCTTCGCCCTGCCTAAGTATGGACTTGCAGGCCGTGTGTCAACGCGCTGCGTCCAGGCTGCACATCCCATGGCCTGAAGTGCCCAAGGAGACCTCCAGATCTTGTTACGAGGGGAAGCAATTGCCCCAAGCAGCGAGGACGAAGAAGCAGCTCCTTCCAGTCTTTCCGGACATGCTGGACGAGGTGACGGTCTCGTGGAGAGACCGCCCTTTCAGCAACAAGACCCCAATCCAGGGTGCCTCCTCCCTGGACTGTTACGGTATGGAGAGGCTCAGCCTGCTCCGCATGCCGCCCATGGAACCGCTGGTGGCAGCCCACCTCCAACCGAGGCTGGCTTCGACACCGAGCAAGAACCCCACGCTACCGGCAAAGGCGGACCGTTTTCAGTCAGCGATGACCGAACGGGCCTATAAAGCCGCAGCTTTGTCCGCCAGGGCACTCAACGTCTCCTCGCTGCTGACCGTCTACCAGGCGGAGCTCTGCGAAGACTTGTCGAGCAAACCTGAGCCTGCCGTGTGGGACAAGATTGCAGCGATCACAGACATTTGCCTCCGTGTGCAGTGCTGTGCAGTCCAAGCCACGGGCAAAGCACTGGGAATTATGGTGGTACAGGAGAGAGCCAGGTGGCTCAACCTGACGAACCTTCCAGACCGGGAAAAAGAGGATGTTCTGGACATGCCTATTGTTCCCGAGGGCATATTTGGCTCCGCTCTAGCTTCAATGCAGCTGAGATTCGAATAAAAAAAGAAGGAAGACGAGACTCTCCAGCTCTGTCTCTCCCGAAGGGTCCAGCCGCCACCTTCAACGGTCCCGCGGCAGGCCTTCACTCAAGCTGCCTCACGTCCTGCCCGGTTCAAGATACCGAAGCAGCAGAGACCACAGCCCGTCCCGGGTCCCCAGCCCAGGCACGAGGCGAGGATAAGCTGGCCAAGAAGATCTCCGGTTCCGGCAGCTGCCGCTCAGGCACAGCCGACCCAGGTTTTCAGCCACCAGGCGAGGAAGAAGAAGCGGGCGGCCTGAGAGCCTCCTCTCCTTTCCTCGACGAGAGAGCTGGAAGTTCCCTGTTCCCCAGCTCCAAAACACGTACCAGTGTTAGATGCTCATGTGTTTTCGGGGTGCCCTCATGCCCCCATCTTCCCGCCGCCTCGAGTGATGCCAGAACGTCATCCTCAAGTTCGTGCCATAAGGGAAATGGACTTAACATCAAAGATAGCAAGTTCCGCTGCCTGTTTAAGTCACACAAACACGTGTCATCATTATTGTTTCCTAATAAATCATTTTCCACTGTCGTTTCCAGGCTTGAAGCCAAGGGCGCAGTCAATAAAAATGAAAAGAAAAACAATAAAAACAATAAACAGTCTGTCGTCTACCCCTCTTTTGAGAGCGGCTACGGCCTCTCTCAAAAGGCGGACATTAGACGGGATTGTGAAGGCACCACCGCCACGCGCATACGCAGTGTCGGTCGGGGTTGTCAACCTGGGGTACCACCGTGTTCAAACACTAGAGGGCCCCATAACACAACAAATAAAGACACAGAGGGCAGACGACAGAGATGTGACATCTCCGCTCGCTTTAAGATGCGAAAAGTGGAAGATGCTCACAGATTCTGCTTGGGTTTTCAAGACAGTAACACGGGGCTACAGGCTCCAATTCGCTGTCACCCCCCCTCGCTTCTCGGGCATTCTGTATTCACAAGCCCGGGGAGAGTCGGCCCATATTCTAGAGCAAGAGATTTTCTCGCTACTAGAAAAGAAGGCTATATCGATAATACCCGCCGAAGAGAGTCAGAGCGGCTTTTATTCCAAGTATTTCCTCGTTCCCAAACGGGGAGGGAACGGAATTCGGCCTATACTAGATTTGAGAGCTCTGAACAAATATCTCAAAAGATACAAATTCAGAATGCTCACTCACACATCTCTGTTGCGTCTCGTGCGCCAGAACGACTGGTTCACATCAGTCGACCTGAAAGAAGCGAGAAGAGGTGCTTATTTTGAATGATGCTGCGTCGTAGCGCAAGCCACTCATAGGGTGGGTGGATTCCCTGACGTAGACGTCAAAATCACCAGCCAATCAGGATTGGCGTAATGAAATTGATGCTTGTTTGCATACGCGTTGAGGCGCATCCCATAGTGAGACATCTCACTTCATGTTACTCTGAGAACTGGGGTTACGTCAGTAACCTATAGTTTTATCTGTTTAAACTGATGAACAAGATTGTGGAGGAGCTTGTAAAGAAACAGATAACAAGATTACAAATGACCATACAGGAACTATTAGTCCTTAGATTAGCTTCAAAATGTTTGTATCATAAAACGTTTCTCCCATTTCCATATGTACATTACAAAAGAGGTTTTCTGTAATGGCGGTAGATCCACTTAAAGTGTCCTTTTAAAGTGAGCTGAAGAATATTTAATTGAATCCAGTCAAATGTGTTGGGTATCTGCCATGGAAAGAGCCTTTTTAGTATTTATAGTAGCAAAGGCTTTAAAAAATGTGAAACTAACCTTTAAACCTGCATTAATTTATTTGGTTTGCGTCCTCTAACAGCCTTTCGATTCTATTATTATTATTATTATTATTATTATTATTATTATTATTATTGCCTTATATAGTAGATATCTATATATAGTAGATATATATTTATGATGTCTTAGCAAACATTTACTTATGTTCATATCCGACATATACAGCATTAGCATTCATTTGGAGTCGTGTAGGTGTTTACCTGATTAACTCAACATTACGCTCCATACATTGTCTCGTCTTCACCAACTTCTGAGGGAAATAGCTGCCTCTTTAGCTAAATGCTACACTTTTTAAACAAGCTAGTTGCTAACCTGGTCTCACTGCCATTCGTTGCTAGGCAGGTAACGTACATTAGGGTCATCAGAAAACAGGTGTCTGCAGGTAGAAATGTATACAAGAACAGTGGTGTCCTGCATCAAAGTGTTGTGTTTTTTTTACCAATCCACCTCCTTGTGGAGTTTGTGTTGCTTTATATATCAACTGACTTCTTAAGAGGCGGCCATGCGCATCCTGGATCACAATTACATAGGTTGTATACGAATTATAGTGCACTACTTTTGGTAGACATTAGTGCGTACAGCGTTAGAGAACAGCCTGATTGGTTGTACTAAGAGTTCTAGTTAAAAGGTACTAATGCAGTTATGTATCACACATCCTTCCTGAATGCCCATAGTATATAAGGCAGCTACGCCTCCCGACTGCCATCCTTTTTCTCTTCAGCGAGCAAGCAACAACTGCCAGAGAAAGTAAAACGTTTGAAAGAAGAAGAAAGAGTTATCGAGTTATAGAAGTCGCCACTTCTAGAGACCAGGACCTGTCCTTGGGAGGAGGATGACGAGGACTTCTCGTTGTCGGGCACTTCTGGGTCCGACGTCCATGGAAGTCCACCGCCCAGGTCTATACTTCCCCCTAGGACGGTGGGTCACGTATTGTAACTCTAGTTCTAGAGTGATGTGTGTGTGAAAAATGCATTCAGTAAAAACGATTGCATTTATCCCAGAGTAAGAGTCATCTCTCTCAAATCACACATTTCCCCATAATGTCCGTTTCAGAGAGGTGGCATTATGACAGAGCCGCGGCCCCACGAGAGCGTGCAAGGACCTCAGTAGGAAATCGGCACTTTCACATTACGGTAGTACTGGTCCTACAGCACTGGGCAGTAGTACTGGTCCTACAGCACTGCAAACCCTTACTACAGGGCAAACATGTGCTGGTGAGGTCCGACAACCGCACCACAGTGGCTTACATCAACAGGCAGGACGGAGTCAGCTCCACCGCCTGCCATGGCCAAGGTATTAGGGGCGTTACCCACTCTGGGCCAACCTCTCCAGGCTTGGCTCCTGAGAGGGACTGTCTGACAAAGTTATTCAGACTATCCAGGCAGCAAGAGCAGGATCCACCACAGCCTGTTACAGGACTAAGTGGGCAGGATTCCAGCGATGGTGTGAAGAAAGGAGTCTAGAGCCTCTATCGTGTACGTTGGGCTCTATTCTGTCCTACTTACAGACACTGGTGGACAGGGGGCTGGCTCATTTCACAATTAAGGTGTATGCAGCAGCCATTTTGTCCTGCCATGAGGGATTTGGAGGCAGGTCAGCCTTCAGTCAGCCGCTTATGTCGCAGTTTTTGCAGGGGGTCAGGAGGAGGCAGCGCCCAGTAGTGCACGCCTCCTCCCCGCAATGGGACCTGCCGTTGGTGCTTGAGGCTCTGGTCACAGAACCATTTGAGCCTCTGGAGCTCTCCTCCCTGAAAGCACTGTCATGGAAGACAGCGTTGCTACTTGCCTTGACTTCGGCCAAGAGTGTCCGAGCTGACCGCTCTGTCGGTGCATCCAAGTTGTCTTTTGATCCGGGGATGACAGGATGGCTCTGCGAGTGCATTTCACATGCCTAAGGACAGGCGGGGAGAGCCTTCCACACGGGGGTCCATGCACACTCTACACGTGGTATTGCTGTATCAACAGCTTTGTTCAACGGCGTGAGTGTGGAGGGCATATGCACGGCGGCATCTTGGTCTATGCCAGGCCCCTTTTTAAGATTTTTTTTTTCTACATGTCTGGCTCCTTTTCATCGCCAGTGCTTGCTGGGGCAACACAGGACTGGTGAGGGGGTCAGTAGGTATCTGACCCCCCCCTTGGACATAATGCACTTATGTTTTCCCATGCTCCTTAGGGACCCGGGAAACATGGTGCGCAGTAAGCCCCATACAGGGCTGGAGGACTCTCCCCGCCTGCCCATAGGCCTTCCCCACTATTGTCCATGCACACTCTACACGAGGTAAGCGTGTGGTAGTGTGGTGGACATGGTGCACTTGCGTTCTCCCCATGCTCCTTAGGGACCCGGGAAACATGGTGCACGGTAAGCCCCATGCAGGGCTGGAGGCCTTCCTCACTATTTTCCATGCACACTCTACACGAGGTAAGCGTGTGTGAGTGTGCTCTATCCAAGCTGCGGCCCCGACTTCTCCACAGTCACAACCGGGTGATAGGAAGTTTGGGTGCGGTGGCTGTTAACCAAAGGCCGGTCAAGGGCAGTATGGTGGGTCGATGTTGTTGGACGACAGGGCGTTTATATATCGGGGCTCCACCCACTGTACCCATAGAGTCCAGTAGAGGGCGGAGCCTGTGTGATATATAACGGGGGGCCCTGTCTTTCTTATGCCGCTCGCTGAAGAGGGTGTAGGATGGCAATCAGGAGGCGTAGCCGCCTTATATACTGTGGGCCTGCACGTGCATTCAGGTAGGCTCGCCCCGATTGGCCGGCTACGTTTATGCAACTCAGTAGGTGAATGCTCGCATAGCATGGTAGAGAGTAGTACCCATAGACTCCAGTAGAGGGCTCTGCTTGTGCTTATATAACTAGGGTTACAATACATAATCCCCCGTTTCATAAGTTCCACGAAATAATTCCCATGAATACTGAAAAGGATACTCCCCTTCTTAAATGAGCACAATTTAGCTCTTAGATCAATTTAAAGCTTTGGTTCTCCTGTTTTAGAGTTCTTGATTTAGCCGCTGAAACCCTCTGCCCTCATTATTTCCATTCACCTTGATGAAAAGAAGCATGAA
Organism: Notothenia rossii; assembly: GCF_949606895.1. Taxonomy (NCBI): domain Eukaryota; kingdom Metazoa; phylum Chordata; class Actinopteri; order Perciformes; family Nototheniidae; genus Notothenia; species Notothenia rossii. The sequence goes on along the minus strand of NC_136908.1, from coordinate 50,770,636 downwards.
CGGAAAAACAGAGCTGCATTCAGACTTTAAAGCCTAGACCCTATCAGGTTTAAATACCACTTACACATTGTGAACTGAACTCAACCCTGTGGATGATCAGGTGGTGCAGGCCCAGGGGATGCATTCTCCTAGGTCAAAGGTCACAGGCCATCTCATTTGTCATGGGCTGAACTTCAAGGCTCTTCATATGTGGATAGGTTCACGTTTCAATTAACACGTGTCAAATATCTTATTTTCCTAACCGTGCTCATCTCCCACGACCTTAGTAAACCTTAGATATACTGCAAGTTATAATGATTGCAGTGTTTCAAATGACTGGCATCAATCATATTCAGTTTGTTTCAGCCATAGAATAAAACCTGCATCCAGAGATATCTTATGTGGATTGCATTTCTGGAGGGAATTATATCACTCATAGAAGGTCATTTGGCAATAATTGACTTTAAACAAAACAAATCCAGTCAATTTCAGACCTAAAAAACTTCAAACAGTATTACAATCCATCTTTTAACTCTCCCAATACCACACAGAAATGGTGTTCAGTTAAGCTCCATCCACACACTTCACAAAGGAAGCCCTCAAGCAGCAGCTTAAAAATAGATAAGTGTTACTTGTGCTACTCTCCCACTTGCAGTGAAGCCACCCACATATGATTATTACCCTTTATGCAGCCATCTGACAGTATTATCAGCACTACGTTAGCTTTTGCAGCAAACTGGATGGATGGCTGTAACATCGCAGAAAAGAGAGAAGACCAATCCATCATACTGTTAGGTTAAGGTCCTTACACACCGAGCCAATTTTCGGCGTCGCTAGATGTCAATAGATGTCGGGCCGTCGATGAGCGTTGCGTCGCCCTACTCAGATTGGTGTGTACTGCACCGTTGTGTCTTTTTGGCCGTGCCGACACCTTCCGCCGCCGATTCGACATGTTGCATCGTAGGCTGCCGGCCAAAGGCCGTCGGCCAAAGAAATCACTCTGATTGGCTGTTCAGCTTAGCGAATCAGTGCATGAGAAGCTAAACGGAAGTGAGGGACCCAAACAAACTATTCATTTAACTCCAGCTCTCGACACAGGTTTGGGAAAGCCCCTTGAGCTTCTCGTTGTAGAGTGAAAATGGAACGCACACGCTATTTGTTGTTTGTTTGTATCACGCAGTCTGTTCTTCTTCTCTCGGTTATCACGCAGTCTGTCTTCCGGTTGCCTCTTTTGAATGACGAATACACACTACCGACGCCTGCTGGTAAGGAGAGTTATTGCCACTCACGCATGCGCAGTTCGTACGTGCAACTTGGCTGTCGGCTGAAGTCTTTGCGGTGTGTTCCAGTGCGAAACATGGCCAAGACGCAGGAGACGTGAGGTGGCGTGAGGCGACGTGAGGCGACGTGAGGCGACGTGAGCCGACGTTCCGTCGGGACGTGTTCTTTGGTGTGTAAGGAGCTTTAGATGTAATTCTTTATATACCTCGAATCAAGAATCTTACGACGGTTTAGCTGTCAGTGCTGAAAAAAGTAGTTCTCTGTTTCAGAGAAGGGAGCCTGTTTAGTGGACTGCTATCTGTAATGCATTTTAAATTTAGAGTATAAATTGGGTCATGGCAGTTTTAGTGGCAATTTCCACAATGCTGCTCTCTCTTTTGGGGGATGTAAATTAAGTGCGTCGTGAACTCCGGACAAGGTTGGATGCCTGTCCCGAACAACATGACTGATTGTGGTGTTTAGGGAAACTGTCATATTGCAGTGACCTACTGTAGGGTTTGATCCAGGCCTGTTATCTGCTGGGCATGGGCCTCACAGCAAGGTGTGTCTGTGTCGCAGCTGACAAGGTGACGACGGACGCTGTTCATCACATGAGGAACCTGTCAACAGTCTGCTCCTACCTGAGCCGCAGAGGAGGATGATAGAGGGGGTGGAGGTGATTGGAGATGGGAAGAAAAGCAGAGGGGGTGTTGGTGTTTGCAGAATCTACTTTACTGCCTCAAAACACCTCGAGGAAGACTTCCCCTTTCCCATGTCTGAGCCTCAAGCATAGACACAACAGGGCAAAAATCACCTGTCACATGTGATCAACATACGCTAGCACAATCCGGTTTTGTCTGGTGTACTGGAAACAGACCAAAATGTTCAAAGTTCTTGCCTGTTGGTGCCCTAAAGTAGTTTGACATTTTGGAAAATATGCATATTCACTTTCCTGACGAGAGTTAGGTTTGACAACAACCTCATGAACTTTAAATATCCCATGTTGCCGGAGCCAGCAGCTGATTAGCCTAGCCTAGCATAAAGACTGGAAACAGGGGGGGGATGGTGTGGCTCGGTTGCCAAAGGTAACAAAACATATATTAATGCCCTGAAATTCACATGGTATATCTTGTTTTTTTGAATCCGTACAAAAACCAATGTGTACAATGTCACGTTTTGGATTTTGGGCGTGTGGTACAGTGGGTTGAGCGTTGGTGTTCGGATCAGGGGGTCACAGGTTCAAACCCCACTGCAGTCAGCATGTCGTTGTGTCCCTGGGCAAGACACTTCACCTCAAATTGCTCCTGTGGGGATTGCCCACAGTATTGAGTATGTAAGTCGCTTTGGATAAAAGCGTCTAACAAGTGACATGTAATGTAATGTAATAGACTAGCATATAAAAAGGGAAACTATACCTCCTCTTCTGTTGGACAACCATGGGACCATATTTTGAGATAGATTATATATAACATTGGGAGACAAATCAATCTTTTTTTAATTGTGCCAAGAATTACAAATACATTTATCACTTAGTTTAAACATAATATTGCAAGTATAGAAGTATGAAGTTCAAAGTGAAACTCTGATTTAAAAGTGTTGATCCTACTTTGAGAATACCATAAAAATGTAGATAAACTTTAGGCAAAACAAGTCCCAGGCCCAAAATAAAACCAATTTGCCAGATGAACACATGCACACAAACAAACACGACATGAAAAGCAGGCAGGAAGTATAACCCAAGATAAACAATCTGATTTATTTTAAAAAGCCTGCTTGACATCATCATAACAACCTCCAGCCTGCGCTAAAAATAGCAAAGATGTCAAAGCCCTGGTACATATATGTCCATGAAGTGTGCGGAGAACATTCCGCAGATAACAGCAGATGGCTCATAGATTGGAGCCTCGTGAAGAGAGGGTGAAGAGCTCGCCCACACAGGCCCGATGCTCTCTGCAGGCGCTGGAAGCTCACCTGGTATAAGCCCACGCACAAGCTCCAGAATGATTGGGTGTGGGGTTAAAGGGGGCATCTGTTTTGGCCTTGCGCGCATTGTTTACATGAAGTGGTTGTTGACCCCTGTGGCAGAGGCTGAGATGGAAAAAGTTGTCAGGCTTGAAACAGAGAGAGAGATTCTGATTGGTCAGAGTAACTGGATGTAGCAGGTCTTGCCGATGTATGCAAAATAGTCTAAATAATCTAAATACAAAATGTTTCACTCTTAGACAAACAAAACTTTCAAAAGACTACTTCTGCAACTCTGGTTGCTGTCGTGGTTGCATTATATTATATATCTGCTTTTGTCGTGCAAATAAAAGGAACTTTGCTGCAGTTCCCCAATTTTAACACTCAAAAAGAAATTCAAAAAGAGCTAGTGAAGCATAATGCAATATGGCTGATTTGTTTACTTTTAATTTGGGGGAAATTAAATGTGTGTTCTATTTGTTTCAAGATTTATGATTATGTGTTCAAAATAAACCAAAAGTTAACAACTATTGTGCATGTATGATTTCATAGAAGTCCAATTATACAACTTGATTTTTCAAATGGTTGTCAACTTAAAAACTTGTGTTTACAATTGGTAATGAAGCACATACCACTCAAACATTTCTGCAAGAAATGTGTAAAAAATAATGTTTGTGAATATCAACGAAAAAGTGTTTTTTTGCCACAAAAGATTCGGTCGTTGGTAATTGGTAAAAAAATATTTTGATTGTGCAGGAACATCACTTGGACATCATTCCATTATGTTACTTATACATATCGTTTTGTTTGTTTTTAGAGTGCACAGACTAATTCCCAATCTGGGAAACCCTATCTTTCAAAACAAGCCTTTCCAGCTTCTGATGGATGGAATCCTTATTCGAGCTCATGAAGTCATCAGTGTCGTGTGTTTCTCTGATGTGCATGAGGAGTTTGGCCAAAGACTGGCTCAGCTCCCGCTGCTGGCTTCTCCGCTGCTGTGTGTGGGGGGGGGGGGGAACATAAGGGGGGAAAGGAGAGAGAGAGTCCACGACATCATCTCTCCAGGCCTTTTAAGGAGCTCTCCAGTGGAGGGCTGAGAGCGCTGGCCCACTTTCCCATCAGAGCTTCCCAGCCCTGTCTCCTCTCCCCCTTGGACCCTTGAACACAGAGTGACTGAGAACAGAGTTAGAGACACAGCAGGGAACACAATATAATATACTCAAAAAACTGCAAATATACTAATAGACTGAATATCTGAATCGAAGATAAACTACACAAAGTCAACGTTTAAAGATAATTTGTCATGTGGACCACAAGTCGTAACATGTGCTTATCATGTTGTCAGGGTCACACTTCATCTTCTTTTAGACATTTTAATGTGTGCAGGCACAAGCAAATACAGAGAGAGAGAGAGAAATAAGGGGATGCTAGTTGCTGGCAGCGAACATATTCATCATTGTATTCCCAGATGTTGTCAGTGTTCCACAGCCCATCAGATAGAAACTCTAGAGAGGGGAGAAAGAGGAGAAGTATAATCGAGGAATAAAGAAGGCCTTGCTGTAATGGCAACCCACTCTGGCTTTATCACTGTTGATGTCAGCCAGACCCCACACGACCCCGTTCTCACCCCGCTTACACTGCCTCATAACACACACACACACACACACACACACACACACACACACACACACACACACACACACACACACACACACACACACACACACACACACACACACACACACACACACACACACACACACACACACACACACACAGACACACACACACACACAAACACACACACACACACACACACACACACACACACACACACACACACACACACACACACACACACACACACACACACACACACACACACACACACACACACACACACACACAAACAAGCACACAGTCACACAGAATGGGTGAGATGGAGGAAATAAGTAGGGGGAGGACGAGAGCGAGATGGAACAAGAGAAGAAGGAGGGTGATGAAGCAGATTGTGTGGGTGATCTGAGTGTGTGTGTGTGTGTGTGTGTGTGTGTGTGTGTGTGTGTGTGTGTGTGTGTGTGTGTGTGTGTATGTGTGTGTGTGTGTGTGTGTGTGTGTGTGTGTGTGTGTGTGTGTGTGTGTGTGTGTGTGTGTGTGTGTGTTTGAGTGAGTGAGTGAGATTGATCGAGGGGAAGTACCAGTGCATGTTTGACAGCGCAGACAAATGGCGAATGAAAGGCTGTTATGTTGGCAAGTTTGGCCCTGTTCCACTGCCAGATCAGCTTCATGAATTCACCGTTTCAAGTGCAGCTCTGAGGCCTGCTAAGAATCGCTCAAATACATAATGAGGCTTTTTGAGGGAACTTTGTGAACGATTCTGTTTTCTTAAACTAAATCAGATGATATATTACAACCAATTTAGTCCAAACAGAGCCACACAAGTTCAAAAACTGTATTTTTTCAGTTCAGTTCATTCTTAATCTCATACGATGCTCTAGTCTAAAGGAAAACAGACATATTTTCCTCACAACATTTCAAAAAGTCTATCAATTTGTTTGTTTTTTCAGATAAAAGGGACAACATTTTGGCCATTGATTTCATGTAAAAAACGGACACATATATATATATCTGTGATTGTCATTGACGGCTGACTAGGTCGTTTAAAAAGTTTGCATTTACATCATCATCATTGACACATTAACCAATAAACGTTGCATCATCATAACAACATAGAACTAACTAAATATACTACAAATCAGATTCTCGCAAACGTTGTTAACTTTGCCTCTCTGCCACTTCAAAGGAAAGGAAAGAAAAGATAAAGGTCTATTCAAATACAGCTATTCTATCTGAGCAGCGCATTGCATGGCAGTAGTGACAAATGTCCGCTGAGCTGCTGATCTGGCTCTCTTCTACATTATCCTGTGGCCCCAGCTCCAAGGCCTGATGGAAGTTGACAGAGCATGGGACAGCTGCGAGGCTGCTATGTGGTAAATGGAGGCTGAAATAGCCAAATTAATGGAAGGGGCTCAAGTCCAAACCCGGGTTCAATACCGGGCTACATTTTAGTGCTATGAGCTGTCACCCAGTCAGACAGACATCAATATTTACTGCTGCCATGGCACAGCGATAGACAGTAGGCAGCCATTTTGGTACCTCTCACTTCCAGGGGAATTCCCCCGTTTTGTGCCACATTGGTCCCCCACCTGGGGACTGTGTTTCTTAGAAAGAGGCTTGAAAGTGACAGACGTATGTAGAGGGATGACTCCACAGGGAGTATGTCAATGTTGGACTGTTACTGAGTCCATTAACTCAAGTACTTAAGGATGCGTATGTACAATTTTAAGGAACTTTTACTTGAGTATTCATATTTTATTCCACTTTATTCTTTTACTCACAATTCAGAGGCACTTTTCCCTCCACTAAATGCAGTTGCAGCTGAAGTTACCTTGAAGGCTTACCTTGAAGAAACCAATAATTTATTATGAAATATTATAGATTGAACTAAACTCACAAGCTTCCTGGCAGTATTTAGGCCTAAAGGGAAAAAAGTGCGTTCTCTTTACCAGCTGCAACATTTAACTAATGAAGATGTTTTGTATGAATTAACATAATTCAATAAATAAAAAAAGATCATTCTGAAAAGGGCTGTCCCATGTAAGTACATTCTGATGTTAATACTTTTTATAGCCTACTTTTACTTTTAAATGTTGTTCAACCACTGCCAATCATGAATGTATCTTCAAAACCTGAGATACACTTTTTTAAATCTCCAAAATAAAATGAATTTAGATTGATATTCTGTATGTTGTTTTGAAAATCTTTCCTTACACAATTTTTTTCAATATTATGTGATAGTTGAAGACACAATCCTTAGTAGTCTGTATATATGCTTAGTAGTCTGTATATATGCGTCATAAAATGGAATCTCTAGATCTCAATGTCTCACAGGGACATTTTGGGATGGAGAGAGCTATTAACGGATCCTCGCAGAAGGATATAAAAGGTAAGACCTGTTGCCTTGAATCATATTTCTCTTGACTTGCAGATTCTCCTCAGGGAAGACACTTTTCTGCCTCACTAGCCTAAAACCGTTTCTGCCGTTGCCATGGCACCCACGCTTCTGTATACCTCACAAAACCTTGGGCGCCCCTCTCCGCCTCTCCGCCCACAGGGTTTAGCCGATCTTCTCTTTCTGCTCAGGGAAACTTCAATTACCCGCAACACTTTTTCAACCACCACAAGGCCTATTATGGTCAAATAAGACTATATGGCCGACCAGGAACAGCATCTCCTCCCCTGTAAATCTGAGAGTGTTGTCTCATGCTCACGGTGCTGTGACAAGACAAGGTCAAGGGGTCACGCCTCCAGGTGATGTGTTTCCATAAGGCCGTGGAGAGGAAATGCACATATATGGTGTGGTCTTTATTTATTGCCAGCTCTTTGACTGGGTGACTGCAGACTCTCTTCCTTCTGTAAGCTGTGCACCTCTTCTCAAGCACCGAAGCTCGCCGTCTGCCTAACAAATGTGGGATTCAAGCGTCTCAGATCTTTTAAGAACATAATGATTTTATCTACCGTGTGTCAACAGAATAAGTTATTATGTTAGTCCTCTACAGAAGTTCGACTGTCCAGAGCTGTAATCTGAGAGCTTTTAGCTTCAGATGTTTGAGAGGACTGCACATTGTTACACAGACTTGACAGGTAGCAACACAAAAGGATTGTATGCTGTAGCGGGTTGCTGAACAGAGCAGGAAATAAGGGACGGTTTTGCGTCCTTCAAATGTTTCCTATGCACATGATGATGGGGGTCAAGGTGGACCCAAAACACAAACACAGATCTATCTGGAGCTTATCATCCAGCTTCTCTGCCTGACTCTGTGGTACATATTGGCACTGACAGTCTATTGCTCGCAAACTTATCAGACAGCTAACATATAAACTGAAAGGGGAGGGCAAGGACAAGAAAGACTGTTGTGCGAATTATTTAGATTTGGCTCTGGAATAAGCTCTTTATATAATGACTCTTCAATGGAGCATTCTCCATTTGTCAGTATAAGAAAAAGGTCCAAACACCTACCGTTTGTCATCATTCACTTTAACATAGACCTTTTCCGATTCTCCTGCTAATGGCATTGTGAATTTAGAGGTTGCTTTAAAGCACCACGATTGCAGAAAGATACTGCAAAACAGTAATAACAGTGAAAAAAAAGGAAGGAAGCCTGAAACCAGCAATAATAAAAACACCAACAAACAAAGAACAGAAATAATATATGCACAAAACCCGAAAGCCAAAGATGGGAGGTCAGAAACAGGAATCCAAATGAGTGTGAAGATAACTAGCCGTTTGCTAACATAAAACTTGATTAAGTGACAATATATCAATGTTGTGTCTACAGCTTGTGTCACTGCCCCCAAGTGGCCTGAATAGACGTTAGAGTAGAAGGTAAAAGCTTTGTTTTAAAAAGATTCATAGGTGTGTACTGCTAAAAAAGATTATTCACCATGGTCATCTTAAACTTTTAAATCCGTGCTCTCACACAACCATAGCTCCATGCACACTGCTGGGGTTTGAATTTAGGAGTCCAGGCCTTGAGGGGATTACACATTCCCTCTGACAATAAAAGAAGCCAGGTGCCTTTTCACCCGTGGCCGACACTATAAACACCAGTCTCTCTGTAGTAAATGTCAGACATAGGTAGGCACTGCACACATGACTCAAGCCACTGTATACAGATTCCCAAGATGCTATCTATCTTCAGTCCTTCTCTGACCCAGGAATGGCCCTGCTGCTTCCCTCCTTTAAGGGTAAGGCTGTGCCTTGAAGCTGACACTTTTCTCTCGTCTTCAGGATGTGTGTGCTTGAGATTCCTATCAAGTGTTTCTTTCAAGGCTGTGGGGAAGGTGCCTTGTACACATTTTCACCCCCTCAAAGTCAATCACCACAAAATATAAAATATTATTTTGTCAACTACACATCCATGGTGAATCTTGAGAAAGCAGAAAGGGGACAGTTTGACGCCAGTTTCCTCCTACGAACGATCACACAATGTGGTCGGATCAAAGACTGTCTCTTGTGTACAGCTAGAGTTGATTATTTAACTTCCAGAAACCTCCCCACTTCCTTTTTCCCATGTCCTTATATTCCCATATCCTGGCCCTAAACTCCTCATCCCAAAGCTGCGCTGAACCATGTGACCTCTGTGGTTTGATTCACAATAATGCTAAAAATAAGGTTTGATGAAACGAAGCAGGGAGTTTGGTTTACATTCTCATACTGTTATCCAGTGGAAATAACGTTCTGCACTGATTTTTTTCCACACAACATCTAGGTTGATACAACCTTGCCCCCAGCTGAGATGGCAATGTCACACTAAAAATAATCTGGCTCATTTCACCAACACTAGAGGGTGGTGTTGTGCAGGAATAAAATAAAAAAAAAGGGTATGATGAGGACACTCACTTTAACCAGGCAACTTGGACGACAGAACACTAATGATTGATTCTGATTCTAATTAAAAAAGAAAATCCACATAAGATTTTAAGATTCAATGGATATCTTTATTACTTGCTAAATATAGATGTGATTTTGCTCCTCTAAATCATGTTAAATAAACACATTATTATATTATCATGCTTATCAACACGGTTCATGGCGTGGGTGCAGTTTATTCCAATTGGTGGCCGCATCCATGTAAAGAGACTAAGATATTTATACTTTTCTTTGTATCATGGTCCTTTCTTTATAGTTGGCAGCAGAACAGTGTTGCGGTTTCTTCTGGTTTCTGTTGTTTAGACAACTTATCCTTATTTGAACATGTAATTTATCTTTCCATGTGAGCATATATTCACCTCACTATTTCCCACTGTTTTTCAGATCTCTACTATTTATGTTTTGTTGCACAATTTATATGGTAGAAAGCATTAAAGTTCAAAGTGATATATTTATTATTTTTCTATGATGGCTTTATTTGGTCAGGTTTTATGAATAGTTTTGACGTCTGTTTACTCTTTTGACGTCACAATAAAAGAGGCTCCCATTAAGTCACAACTCGAAGATCAAACGATTGAGATATGCAAATAATGGTTTATAAACAGTATCTATTCAAATATTTTAAGATGCATATTGGAGTCTATTGATACGCTCATTTTCTTCTTACATGTGCTAGTGTGGCCTTTTATAGAATCCTTTATTTTAACTCTTAATATGCTTGACATCTTGTGTTATTTTTCCTTGTTTAGCAACTGGTGAACTTAAATTGTCTCTAAAACAGAAATGGTGCCAGAGCAGGGAAATTACAGAGAAATTCAGACTTGTTTTAAGGGCATAATAATTCAGTTTATTCTTCATATAGGCCTACACACTTCACTTCATCCAAAACCTTGAATTGAACATGATCGAATCAAGTACAGAAGGTCTCATGTTGGCAGATGGAAAATAAATACACTGTAACAATGCATTAACAGTTTAATATTTATTGAAATAATGTTATATTTGATATTCAAAGATTCAAAGTCTGCAATAAAAAAATAATAATGTATGTTCTTGAACTAGCAAGGTTTACTCCCATATCCACTAACAATGTGACCTCAATACCTTTTTGAGGACACCCCAAAATCGCCTTTTTTGACATTTTAGGAGTAAATGTACTCCACAGACGCCTTCAAGAAAGGCCTAAAAACCTTTTTGGGATTGCTGTTAGCAATGAAAGGTGCTTTACAAATCGAATTTATTATTATTATTATTATTATTATTAAATGTTGCACTCAGAAAGCTACCTGAATGATCAGTCACTTTACAAACATCATGTTCATTTCTTATTATTTATATTAATAATGTATAAAATGAGAATAGTTTCAATAACTACAGAGTTTGTGAAAACAAAATAAAATGGAGGTAGAGCAAGAGCAACTGTCGCAAAACCTACCATAAATCAAGTCTGAAGTGTCGTGCAGCAGCCCCTGATCTTCGGCTCGGAAAACCCCATCGGTCTCTCCGTACGGCACCCTAGCTGAAGACGGTACGTTCTTCACTCCGATCCGCTAAAATAGTATAAATTACACATTATCTGTGTTTTAATGTAACTGTTTGTCCCTGTGTGTTTCAGAAACATGCCACCCAAAGGTCCTTTGCAATCTGTCCAGGTCTTTGGACGTAAAGTAAGTAAAATATAGAATTATTGAACATGTGGTGTTTTGGCTACTCCTGTCTTGCTAGCACGCATTAGCTAAAGTGGCTAACATAATGTGGCCGTGTGTCGTAGTTTTACACTGGTGTAAACGAGCTGTTTAACTGCTATGAATGACCACTATAGCTTAAGACGTCCCGAAACTGAAGTTTGAAGCCTCTTCCGTTGTTAAATGATACTAAATCACGTGTAAAAGTGTCACTAGGTTAGCCGGCACTCTGTATTGCTGTGCATCCGATCTTGTGTAGCTAGCTAGGTAGCCTAGATGCTATCAATCGCTGGGCTTCTGATACTTTATACAAAATGACAACGTTAATGGTGACCCATGTCTCTTCGTCCAAAATAACGCACCTAATTGAGAAGATACCCAAATTCCAGAAATGGTCCCGATGATTTACGAGCTAACAACCTCTTTGAATAAGCACAGGACGCCTGATGTTGGTTTCACCCAATTAGTGCTCAAATATTAAATAACATAATCTTACAGTAGTTTTTGATGGTAGCTGATCGTGATGATGTTTCTGCCTTTAGAAAACCGCCACCGCAGTTGCTCACTGCAAGAGGGGGAATGGTCTCATTAAAGTGAACGGCAGACCCCTGGATATGGTGGAGCCAGCCACTCTCCAGTACAAGGTGAGTGCCAGTGAGAAAGGGGTTATCAGGTCCACAGGTGGCTGAGGGAGATAAGAACCCCTAACATCTGCAATCAAATGGGTCAGGGACATTGGCATGGTCCAATGGGAAACCGTTGTAACATGTACTTAACACTGCATTTGAAGATGATGCTAAATGTATTGCCCTTTTTTACCTTAGCTGACCTTTTCAATTCCCTTATCTTAAGGGAATTGTATTGCCATATTACACACAACTAATTATCTTAAGGGAATTGTATTGCAGATGGATTCAAGCCTGATATGCAGCAATTCCCTTCAAAGCTAGTGGGATTTAGACTGCAATATAGTCGTCAGCATTCTGTAAAACACCTGCAAATGTCACCACGACATTTTCTCTTTCTTTCTCAAAAATATGTAGTTTGACATCATTATGCCCTCATTCTAGCTTCTTGAGCCAGTGCTGCTGCTCGGCAAGGAGCGTTTTGCTGGAGTTGACATCAGAGTCAGAGTGAAGGGTGGTGGACGTGTTGCACAGATCTATGGTAAGCAGAATATTCTCTTCTCAGGGAAAAATGCTTCGTACACATCCATCAGCAGTTATCGGCCTACAGATATTTTCTCCACCTTATTTTCATGAATTGTTCTTTTTGTCTTGCAGCAATCCGTCAGGCTATCTCCAAATCTCTGGTTGCCTACTATCAGAAGTGTGAGTATTACATCTTAATGTTAGTGTGCAGCACAAACATCACTCTAGCTTTTGAGAAAGTGCTTCCCATACATATTCAACCAAATTAACTAAAGATACACGTGAAGTGTCTTTCATACTGGGATCTATTTTAGAAGCAAATATTGCATTTTAGGGCAAATTATCGTATTTATTAACGATTAAGGTGAATTGTTTACTACATAGTGAAGTATTCCCTTTGAGGTGTTATGAGCTGCTCACTGATGACATTTAAGGTGGACAATAACTGAGACTAAAGACCTGAGGACATCTTGGATATTGGATCAATTGTCAAATGACATATGACAGTCTACAACCTGGCAACACCCGTCACAGAAATCAACAGATATTTCTGCTTAAGCATCACAAAAAAAACACTATTTGGTATTCTGTTTGATATATTGTTGTTCAGATTTTGTTGTTGCTTAAAAATGGTCCTGCGATACTTATTGGCCTGTTGTAAATGCCATATGGTCTGAGGATGCTTGTTAAACAAGATCATGGTTTTGCTTTATAATTTCATAATATTTAAGCGAGTACTAATTAAACATCAGTTAAATTACAGTGTTAACTGTATTATAATAACAATTTTCTGTACAAGCACGTAAGGAAGGTTTATAAATTGAACTTAAAGAATAATGAGCGTTTGTCCATCTGCAGATGTCGATGAGGCCTCCAAGAAAGAGATCAAGGACATTCTGATCCAGTACGACAGGACCCTGCTGGTTGCTGATCCTCGTCGCTGCGAGTCCAAGAAGTTCGGTGGACCTGGAGCTCGTGCCCGCTACCAGAAGTCCTACCGTTAATCCCCCTGTACATTTTCTAATAAATTGGAGGAACACAGACATGAATATGCATTGTTTTTTCATAACCCTGTACACATAGCCTGTTCAAAACCTCTCATAGTTGAGAGGTGTTGCCTTGAGTTAAAATCTCAACAAATGTATCTGGATTGGTATTATAAATCCTTGATGTTACTCTGCCTGGGGATTGAATTTGATCTGGGTGAGGACAAGAAAAAGATGATCTACAGGAGACCGTTGATTTTGGTTCATTTAAATTTGATCATTCAGTTCACATCAACACCTTAAATGTTGCTTCTGATAGTCTAACAAAAAGTCACAACAGGAAAAATACCTAAATACTGTATTTAATCCTATATACAAATAATCATACCTGTACTTTACTGAGTAGATTTGAAGGGAAACACTTAATTTTAACAACAAATCTAACATTTTCAGCTCCATGTCCTAATAAAACAAGATTTTTTTAAACATTGTATTTTCTAAAGAAGTGGTATATTTTATTGTTAAAACGGGCATAACTCCAATTTAAATCTTTTGACATGAAATAAAAAGAAAAGCACAGGTGATAACCATAACATTACTAGGGCTCAGTTGCTATCCAGTGCACAGTTTGCAATGACAGTCGGCTTGCACAATACCAGGATTGTCCTGTACTAAGATCACATGTGTATCTGATGACATTGAAACTGACTCTTGATGAACTGAGGCATCATTAAGGTCATCAATTTCTCCTGTGCTTCACTGGTGAACATGTCTGTTGTGAAACATGCATTCAGCCATCGTTAATTATATTATTTACACCTGTGTTTAATCTAGTTCGACATGTCAAAAGCCCTCAGATACAATTATATGAAGTCAGTTCACAAGTAGGTAAGTTCATCTTTCCACCCAAGATGGAACAAAAAGGCTTTTTGAATTATCGGTATACATTCTTATATTTCTAAAAGCAGTCACTTTTCCAACAATGCAAATATCAGCAACTCTTTCTATGTATCTTCCTGACTAACATATGTAACCAGCAGAGGGAGCCAGAGGACTGATGGATGTAAAAGACTCCCTTCAGCAGTAGCAACCATTAGGAAACTGGCTTGCTGCCATTTCAGAAGTCTCATACTGTAGGTTACAGATACATAAATACAGTATATGATGAATGCAACACATTACCATTCCACACTGTATCCCCTTTTGCCAAATTGCCTGAGCATGCCATATAAATAATGTCCTTGATATAATCTAACAATGATACCTAAGCTGATTTAGTAAACACCATATTGAAAAACACTTGTTCCAGGCCTGTGTGATTGTAACCAGGCAGCATGTTGCACTGCTGATCTGATGGATGGTTTTTCACTCAGACATTTTCAGGTGTGTGAAATTGTGTAATGAAACCCACTCTTATTTTCATTACTCTAGGCTTTATTGTATTTTTGTTCAGCATTTTCCACCCCGATAAGAACACTCCTATAACTTTCACCTATCATCTTAACACAAAAACAGCTATTTTCTCATCACATTTTGCATCAAATTGCAGCACTCTGAGCTCATGTTCTTCTCATTGCTTGTTACGGCTCTCTGTTATTTTGTGCCAGTGTTGCTGCACAAACACACACTCCACTCCAGCACAACAACAGGAGTGTAATGAGGTGAGCTGAGGCCCAGATGTTGTTGGCCTCTCTGTGGGCAGCCTGCAGCAGCCGTTCCCGCTCGCTGAGCTCCCGGGGGGGATCACGCCTGTGTACAGCCCTCCAATAATCAACACAGCAGGGAGGCACACTCCCCACTGCTACTGTTGTTTACTTCTGTTTATGTTCTGCCCCTGCCTACCGCCTCACCTTTAAAGGCCATAACGCTGCTCCGGTGACGTTCTGTGCCTGTGGAAATGCTGTTTTCTGCAGCAAAGAATGAACACAGACAACAGAGATGAAACAATTTTGGATAATGCAGCCAGCTGAGGGTAACAGAGGAAGAGAGGCTGTTGATAATGGATGTTGGTGCTACTCTGAGTGATGGGATAATAGCTCTCCTTCTCTTTTTTCATATTAAAATAATTGTTTGTATCTCATGGCTGAAGTAAAATAGGACAACCTTCATAAAAGGAAAGCTGCCCTAACTAAAATAACACAGTAATACCTTATTTTACCTTTTAAAGCTTCACAAGAATTATACATTTAATAAGGCAATGTTTAGAAAGGGTTTAAAACTTTGTAACAAATGGCTTTAATAAAGCTTAACACATAATTTAATGATGTTAAGATATAAGCCATTATTGAGAAACACTTTTGGGGTTGCCAGGTTGTGAAACATTGTGTTTATCCTCTCCCAGCCTTACACTTCACACCACAATGGGGACTTCTCCAATGGGATAAGACCTTTTAGAAAGGGCTGCAGTCCATTTAATAACTTTGTATCCGAATTTGTAACTGCATTTTTGATCGCTAATTAGTAAGACCCTAATACGCATTAAAAAAAACTGCTTTAGGAGATCATTCTCAAACTTGAAACCTATACATTGCTGTTAACAATTTATAACTTTATCTATTAATGATTTATCAACCATTATCAAAGTCTCATGAGACAGTGTTTGTAGAATATTTTCACTTATCCATAGATGGCTGCAGGAAGTGAAATAAAACAATGGACATTTTGGTGCAGTGGGTGGGCAAAAGCAAATTGTAGTACCACATGTAACACATAAAAGGATGTGTGCAAGATGTTGGCACCTGTAATTGTTTGTTCTCCTTCCCCTCTCAACAAGCTGCTGCTTTGATTAAGTTACACAGCTTGTCTTGTAAAGTCAAAAATTAGGGGTTGTTCCAGTATGTAGGAGTTTATTTTGCACAACAAGTCTTGTAATTATTTTACCATTTAAATCGTGTCATTAAGTGTGCAAGGGGTTTATTCCTTTATGGCTGAGCACACACACACACACACACACACACACACACACACACACACACACACACACACACACACACACACACACACACACACACACACACACACACACACACACACACACACACACACACACACACACACACACACACACACACACACACACACACACACACACACACACACACACACACACACACTGCACCCAGCACCTGCCTTTCCTCTGTTAACACCTCTGCCTCTCTAGGTCTCCAAATCACACAAACACTGAGGTGTGAGGCCAGGATGCATTTTGTCATCACTTGCACCTCATCCCCACCTCTCCTCACGACGCCTCTGTGAACACAATCTGCAATAAACACAAATAAGCAAATGAATACACCCACATGCACACAGAAATGAGGCTCAAGCATGACCTACAGGATATTCTCTCTTTCAGCCACTTCTCTGCAGAGACAGGAATAAGAAAGAGGGAGGGATGATCATTAACATATTGACCGCTGCTCCATGCCTCCTGCAGCAGTTGACTCCTCGTCGAGCCTCATTGCCCTCGATGAGTAAACAACAATTGGCTGAGGGTGCCAGCGGCTGAACATCAGGGGACAGTAGCAGGCAGCAACAAATGTTGGTCACAGTGGAGAGGAAATGCAGCTCAGCCAAGCGACGCGCCGCTGTTTGGGGCCGAGATGATAATGAGGGGATGGCAGCTTATCTGTGGCTTTGTCCTTGAGGGGAGGTGATCCCCATGAGCGTGTGTGTGTGTGTGTGTGTGTGTGTGTGTGTGTGTGTGTGTGTGTGTGTGTGTGTGTGTGTGTGTGTGTGTATGTGTGTGTGTGTGTGTGTGTGTGTGTGTGTGTGTGTGTGTGTGTGTGTGTGTGTCTGTCTGTCCACAGTTAATCTGGATTACAATTGGAAAAGTACATTTAAATCGATCATGTGCAAGATTTTGACATTTCTGAATGTGGGGCCCTTTACTAGAGCATGTTTACCTAAATGTTCAGATATACATGTTTTCCCCATACTGTCTGTCTGAACATAGCTGTATTTATCATTTTGTGTAAACGTTCTGAAAATCAAATCTTTGAATCCTGAATTTGCGTTTTGGATTATCACAGTAATGTAGCAGCACTTTCTACCTGTACTACATTAAAGTTGGGACAAAACAACTTGATCTAATTCCTGACAGCTTGTGTAAAACCACAGTTTCTGCGTGTGGGAAAAGAAGATATGCAAATGTCACCGTCTTACAATATGGGAATAATGAGACCATGCATTTTAGGAATGTTATTGTTTTTACCAATCCCATTTCTTCTTCGTCAAACTTCCTAATTGATCAGGGTTGTGCTATTATTGAAACAATTGGTTGATCAACAGAGTACTGTTAAACTATAATGGAGACATCTTGGACAGAATGTGTGGAATTGTCTGTTTTGGTATCTGATCTGCTCCATCTCTGCATCCACATTAGCGCTGTGTTTTAGCAGCTATCCAATGATGATGAATGACAACGCATTCACGTCAGCGAAAGTATTTTTTTATTGCTTCGAATTCCTGCTCAGGATGCTGACTGAACATTCTTAGATCCTTTTTCCTACTTAGAGGAATGATGTCTCCAAAACGACACTTTAAAAGACAGAGAGAGACAACATAACAGCACTGACAGACGGAGAAAAACACTCGTAAATTAAACAAAGGTTTTGGAAGAAATCATTCCTTTCTGGAAATCTGATCACAAGCGTTTCCATGCAATCTTCAAAGCTTTGTGACTCATCCTGAGCTGAGTTTAGCACACATATAACATATAACTGCTATGTGGGAATATTTCCTGCCAAAAGAGAATGATCACAAATGAGCTGCCACCTTAATGCTTGAAGTAAACATTTCAGAAGTGTAGCCTGATTGCTGATGACAACTTTACCATCTCTTCTCTCTATATTTCTCAATCCCACGCTCCACTTAGTAGTGTCCCCCCCACTTTTCTCCCTTAAAACACCCTTTGTTACCGTCGAGGATTGAGCGAGAATATGGAGCTGGTGATGGATTCATCTCATGTGTTTCACTCTGCACAAAGAGGCCTCGCTGGCTCCTCTCTCAGCCTGTTTTTGGTCTGAAAGCAGCCAGAAAAGGGCTCCCTGTTACTGACCCGCTCTGTTAGTCACACTCTCTGCCGCCAGCGTTGACTCATTCCCAACGCATTTAACCTAGACTTGAACTAAAGTAGAATTAGTCCCAGTGCGCTCACACTGCAGAGTCTCCTATTAAAACCTGCCCCTATCTCGCCTCCTTAGGTCTCCATGTTGGTGGCAGAGTGGCACTGGCCTACACTCAGGGTGAGCCGGGTCACGCAGGGGTTCCCCCCCGAGAGCTAGGTTGTTGCGCCCGAGCCAAATCGGGAGGTCAAAGGCTACCTCACACACCCTTCAACCTTTAGCCTACAGATCGGGCCAAGGCGCTCTGATTCCCTGCGACAACCTGCAGAAGGCCCTCAGTGATCCCCCTCCTCAGGGGTCAGCGTGACCGGCCAGGATCTATTTTAGTGAAAACACACAGTTCATACAAGAAAGCCTCACCTCCTGTGCAGCAGGGGTGAGAAGATTATTAGAGTTCACAGTGCTCCCAGACAGCTTTGAAGTATAGAGGTTATCTCTCATTCCTGCCACGTTCGTTGTTGTTTCTTTTAACGTCATGATTAAAGGGATACCTTACCCTAACCTGAGAGGAGACGAGAATATGGTGACCATCTTTTAGGTAAATGGCTCAGATGCTCAGTGATTATGCTTTGTTTAAAGCTAGGTTTAATAATTAATTAGAATTAACGTAATTGTATAATGACTGAAAAGATTGCCTCTGTTGCATGATATTTGTCCAGGGTGCCTCTTAACTAATCATAATTATCTCAGAAAGGCATTAGCCTAGGGGGATATCGTGTGTTCATTTGTTTGTTTATGTGTTTGTGTGTGTGTGTGTGTGTGTGTGTGTGTGTGTGTGTGTGTGTGTGTGTCTGTGTCTGTGTGTGTGTGTGTGTGTGTGTGTGTGTGTGTGTGTGTGTGTGTGTGTGTGTGTGTGTGTGTCTGTCTGTATGTCTGTCTGTCCACAGTTAATCTGGATTACAACTGGAAAAGTACATTTAAATTGATCATGTGCAAGATTTTGACATTTCTGAATGTGGGGCCCTCTACTGGGAGTTTATGATAACATATGACTTTTACACATGGTGGCCCTAAAAAAATTGTTTGAATGTGCCTATTTGCGTATTTTGCTCAACATAGGAATTTCATTTGATTGCTCCACTAAAACATTTCTAGAAATACACAGATTATCAGGTTGGAGGGTACGTATGCCCAAGTGTTTTTTACAGGTGTTGGATAAAAGAATCTTGCTAAGGCAAGAGTCAGACAATGTCGGAGGTAGATCTCTGTTAGATGAAACATTGTGCATTCAGATTGCTGGGAGCTTTTAATACAGAATGCAGATCGTTCTTCCGATTCTTGCCTTAGAAAAATTGACCAGGTCAGCTTTAAATATGATTATATGGAAGTCATATCATTAAAACACCAAGATCTATTTTCAACTATGATAAGATTATTTTATTTTACTTTGAGGTGATGTTGATGAGTCATCTTGTAACACTAAACATATAAGCTAATTAAGATGTTGGTGTGGGGCCCTATAGTAACTTCAACTGTCCATGCTCTCATCACTAGAAATTCAATATACAACGTTGGCATCCCCAATGGTAATATAAATACTAAAATTGGGTAACATGCTCAATTTCCTTTCAAATTTGTCTCATTTTCCCCAAAAGATAAATCTCACACCAACCGAATAATTTCAAAGATGCCATGATGACATAAAAAAAAATACAAGTAACGACTGTAAAACTAGAACCTGTTTTATCACTTAGCACTCAGTAAAATGTTAACATCAGCAGCAGGGGGCAGGTGAATTTTATTGTCGATGCACTCATCACTTCAGGGGGCAAAGTTGGCGAATCTCCCGAAAACCTGTTGCTCTCCTTTGAGGGAATTGACCTCATGGCCACCTTCACTAAGTGCTGTGGAGCACATGAGCTCCTTGACTCGGACCTGTCAGGAAGTGTTGTGAAGAATGTTACCGAGAGGGAAGAGTGCGAATTGATTGCCCTCCGACTGCTGCCAAAGCGCGCTCAGTGTGCCATCCTGTTTTGAGAACGTGTGTGTTTCGGGCCTGTCATGCCCCCTATATGTGGAGATAGGGGGGGACATGGCTAATTAAACGGAGTAAAGGCTGTTGAAAGGGGCTGGACACTGCCAGCACGAGAGGACTTGACATCCATGTGTTCTTGTTTCGAGACAGAGAGGGGGCAAGCGTGACCGAAGCAGGAGGCCCAGGTTGCAGCACCCCGCCTGGCTGCCAGAGCTCAGTCATAGGGCAAGGAATTGTGGGGAAGAGGAGGAGGTGGTAAACGGTAATGGAGGAGGGTGGTGTTAATATTAACTGCAATTCCAGACTTTCTACTAGCAGTCTCTCCTTTTTTTTTCTCCATTTCCCCAGCCAGCCCAGAGCTCTAAACCCTAACACCCTATCCCACTGCTGCACACACACAACACACATTCCAAGAGGCAGGGATGGGAGCGTGACAATCGGGAAACAACGGCTATTAGTTACAGAAAATGCATTATGGCGTGGGCCCGGGCAGCAGAGCGGAGGAGAGGAAGTGGAGGGATTACGCCGGGCTTGGACAAGCGCAGCACAGCGCTATTTCCTCCCCCTTGCTGTAGTAAACTGTTCAGATTTACAAGACCTCAAGGGACACGGGTACCCCATCCTCGTCCCATCAAACCTAGACAGCTCCTGATTTAAAAATAATCCTAAATCAGCGCATGACAGTTGTCAGCAGGGCACAAGGAGGTCAGGAGGAGTGAAGACTGGGAGTTTTAGATAAGAGATAAACCTTCTGCAAATTCAAAGATCCAATCAGTATACTGCAAAGTGCCCCATTATTGGCT
Source organism: Notothenia rossii (assembly GCF_949606895.1). NCBI lineage: Eukaryota > Metazoa > Chordata > Actinopteri > Perciformes > Nototheniidae > Notothenia > Notothenia rossii. Next base: position 50,749,219 of record NC_136908.1, on the reverse strand, counting down.
TAAATATGACACTACACATTTATTGATTTGCTGAGCTTTGAATCTAAAACCATGTGTGTAACCAACATGTTTTATAAATTCTTAGGCGGTATAAACATTGTTCTAGTGATGGATTTTGATTTACGGCAGGTCACTTATGAGTCCACTTTCCATGAGCGAACAACAACTTTGTTCTACCTATTTTTGGAACAAACAGGTTCATGGAAATTAGGTGTTTTCAAAAAACTATTCAACTCTTCTCCACCTGGTTTGTATTAGTCATCGATAATGAAGTTTTAAGAGCCCATGGCCTCTTTATTTGTTAAAAATAGTAAATATAAGACGGGTTGATAGCTCATTGTTACTGTTCTCAACTCATACAGCATTTTCAACCTGCAAGTACAGTGCTTCGTTTGAGTCAGGTCTTATTTTCATATTTTTCTTCATCATTTCTATTGTGACGGTAGGATTTTTGAAAACAAGTTATTGTTAAGTTCATGGAAAGAGGCAGTAACATTTACAAGTCTGGCAGTGGAAGTAAGAAGTGTGTAGGGCATGGACATCCCAAAAGCTTCAAAATATGAGATCCAATGACAAACTGAAGGGAAGTATCAGACAAAAGATCTGCAAACTGTACTGACAACTCCCAGCCAGAGCTTCATTTTGATGTAACTGGCATCTTTGTCAGGCATTGTCAAAACATAATTTAGAAAATTGAAATGCCTGAAAAATATCCAAATTCAACGATCATACATATCCCGAGGTTAGCCAAAGATATTTGGAAGAAAATACAGGCAAAGCAGCAAAGTATTGTCATCACAGACTACAGAATATTTTATTATACCTCACTTCCCGATATTTTTCCTCTCAAATTGAGGATTATTACTGACATTTTGGGTGCAATCTGTAAGGTTTACCTCTGAATAAAGGAGTTTGGATTTACAACCTGTTTGATTCAGGGACTGTTCATGTTCATGTTCTAGCAATGGGCCAGAATTCCCAGACAGCAAGTTCAATGCTGTCATAACATATAGAACATCTTTTAAAGTAGGACAGCTTGCAATAAATCATCATTACCTATGAAGGGGCCAGAAGCCTAACAAAAGGTTGGGAAGCTTCAAAATATCATGAAATCCCTACAAACCGCATGGAGCCCCAAGTCTGTCTCTTCTTCTATCTGACCGTGAACATATTTCTCCCTGTAGTATTCTTAGCAGTAAATAATAGCACTTCCCTATCTCTCCTTTTCCAGCTACTGCTCCGTTGATGTATGCTATTTTACTGTGGCAGCATCACTTCAAACCGGATGCGATCGGGCTGCCTCTCCTGTGATCACTGCAGGCCTCGGAAGACCCCTTCAACAGAAACAGGAAGCAGTTCATAGCGCGGGTCATGACCCCTCTCATTCAGCCCAATGAGTCAAGCAGGGCCCACCCCGGCGAAACACATGAAAGTTCCGGTCCCATCAACAAGGTGTGGAAGGATATTAGGGGGTGAAGAGGGAGGGGAGACTTCTGTCTCTGTCTGCATGCACAAGTGTATGCATGTGTGTGTCTAAAGAAGAGAGGTGCACATATGTCCAGCAGTAGCCGTGTAACATTATTACACACAAGGCCCATGAGGCGCACCTAAACACAACTACAGCTGCATCTAATACAAGGCTGCATCCACAGGAGGAAACTACTGTGTGATGAACAAATATAAACGGTCCCTTTGGACTTCTGATCACAGGCGCTGGGGCGTAACAAAGGCTTTAACTTCAGGGCGGACAGGCATGCAAGTGTGTATCCAGCTTTCCCCAATGGGTTAGGAGAAACTAATACTATCTTATAACTTGAAGACCATTTTTTGCAGTATTTCCTTTTAGAGTGACAGATTTCTCTACTTTAAAATAAGGTGTTAGTTTTTGATGATGTGTAGAAAGATATTATAGAGCGCAACTTGAAAGCCTGTGTCTGAAATAACTCCTCTGTTCACTATTTATAAGTTACTGACACATAGTTTACTGTGTAAGTGAACATTACATTGAAATATGGTTACTTTTGGATCATCAGCATTTTGGCCATTTACTGTGGTCATTGAATTCTTGCAGCTAATTAATGTAAAAGATTATATTGAATTTTTGACTCAAATAAAGATAGGATAAGATGCTTTATTTTACATTATGGTATAGAATAAAGGTTAAAAAAGTAAATATAAAACGTAATATATAAAAATTATAAATATTATAATAATTAAACATACAATTATAAAAACACGTAAATAAATGATAAATAAATTAGGTACAGGAAAATCAGTGCACTATAAAGAAAATAGGAAATGCTTTTGGAAATATGCTTCATCAAATGCTTTGATGCAACTTAACTCCATGTGATTAAATAACACAACTATTTTTAAACATGCAACACACTGTAACATGAAGACTATCGCATGTAACATTTCTAGGACTTATTTAAAAACGTCATACATGATGTGTGTAGTGAGGTAATATGATTCAAGGCAAGTCCCTGAAGTGTCACAACATGACTGGACTTGCCCTGACTTGTCTGGACGGCGGACAAACAGAGAAGAGGGAAGTAACAATAAATTGAATCAAACTGAATTTAAAGATAATTATGAGGCCAATCTTAATTTACAATGGCTTTGAGTCTATTAGAGAAACAAAAAGAGAAAGCGAAAGAAAAACAAAAAAGAGATTTAAGCGCACAAAAGGCAGTTGATTTTTCTTTACTTTGCTGAAAAATTATTTACTGCAAAAAGCTTCACACTGCCAATTCCTGATGTTAATGGAGAGCTGGCAGCCAGTTTAGTCTGTAATGGATGCAGTTTTAAAAGTAGGAGTACACCCCTCCGTCAGAATGTATATAAAATAAAATGTACTCCAACTTTAATGTCCAAAGCACTACAAGTAGGCTACACTTAAAAGCTATTAGCTTCAGGAAGAGGACCACAGAGTTACTATTGTATACTTTCACACTATAAACCCACAAAAATAAGACACTTGTGAGATGATGTGCCAAAGATCTAAACTTCTTTGGCTAAACCAGAGAGCTGATGTCATGGGAGCTCTATCAATGTTCATGTTAGGCCACATCTGATATTTCACTTTAATGGAGGGGTGTTAATAGTGGAGGGGAAGTAGCCTAGTAGAAACATGGGAGAAAGAAAGGAAAGAGCTTTTGGCTGAACAAAGACTAGCTGTAGTTTTCCTTTCTCTGCTCAAATAAATCCCATAAAGGTTTTGACCTCAATAGCTGTCATCATCCTTGTTTAAGTTTGCATTATTCACCCTTCCCATATATCTCTATCTGGTTTATTAGCAGCCTGAATACAATTGTGAAATCAGTAAGCACAAGCAGCATGGCCATTACTAGAGGTGTCACTATATCGAGAGCCTCTGGGGCTCCTGCCGTGAAGTGTGGTACAGCAACTACATTTAAATAGCTTATTAAATCGCCATTATCAGGAATTATCAGCCTCATAAATGTGGGTCAGAAGAGGCCTGCTATACAAACTAAAACATTTGTATCATCTATTCAAGCGTTTAATCACCAGTTGTTGGATTATCCGAACGTGATGAAAGTCACTACACCACCTTGTACAATTTATTGGCTGCATTAGCTCAAAACTGTTTCATGATCCTAGGTTTAGTTTTAATTGGCCTGTTTTATTTTTGAAAGAGTTCTCACATTGTCATGGCTGGTTATACTTCCTGTCTCTGTGTGTTTCCCTCCAGTTTTGATTGCCTGCCTTATTAGTTTCACCTGTCCCGTATCCCCTCATTAGATTAGGTTTATTTAGGTCCTGGTTTCCTATTCCGCTCTTGTTTGAACCTTCTATGTGTACATTTCTGTTTTGCCTTGCCTTCACCAAACTGGAAACTAAACAGATGTATTGAAAGTTCCTGTTGTCCTCAGTCTCCTGCACCACTCTTCGTGAAATGCTGTTTTCAGGTAGGATTTAATGGTTACCACTGACCCTATCTAAGATAAAGTCATAGTTTACTAAATATATGGGTTTTTTCAAGTCCCATAAACATCTGAACTTGTATGCTAATGCTTTAATTCTGATAGCACCCAGGACACATTTTCAGTGCTACTTGTAAAACAGGCTTTTGTTCATGTGTTAATTAAATATAATCTTTGAACCAAAAAAAGGAATGTTACGTATTAGGTTATGTGTACCTGGGCCTTGATGGTAACACTTGCATCTAAGCTAATAGGTAAGCTAGTTAGCCAGGCATGCTAACAATTGTAGAGCAGCTAAACACACTGCCTAATGCATTCCTTACACGTTTTCTCTTGTCCATTGGTTTTTGGAAAGGCTAAAAGATATATCACCTTCGAAACTGCTGTATTTAAATGCTGAGTATAGCCACAATGGACTAATGTCTAACATTGTTGCATGTTAAGTGATCCAAAGCTTACAAACCTGCTGTGCCTTGTTGTGGTCGCTATAACTATACAATCACTGTGTTGAACTTTATAAGATCCTAATTTATCAATTTTGCATTGCTTTGCTCGTTCTGCATTATATTTTCTGTATAACAATTGTTGGTATTTGAACAAGACTTAAACATACTAACCCTGGGCGTTTTTTTTGCACTCATCAGTCATCAATGGCCTTGAGCACCCTCTTGTTGTTTTTTATCTGGAAAAGTGTTTTACATTTGGTCCTAGCCAGTCTGTTTGTTAACTATGTGACACGGCTGTATATGAACTGGATACTACAGATAGCTGACGACATAATTTGCTAAATTTCAACAAAGTGTATTGAATTAGAATTGCTGACACCACCTTTTTAAGTGAATTTCATAAAAAACGTTGTCACAGTCTCGTTTTTTTTATGTCCTGAACTGCCTGCTCAGTAGGTCTGTTCTCTATCTGCTTGACTTTGTATTAGAGTCATGTTAACAAATGAGCTGGCTTTCCACTGTTGAATTTATCCCTTGCCAGTTGTGGTATTTGTCCTTTTGCCAGCTGTTTTCTTTCCTTTAGGTAAATCTCTATAAATCAATGGAAGTTAATCTGCTGAGAAGATTGTGTGCTCTCTCTGGCTATAGGGGCACTCTATCTCCATTGGTTACAGAGCATCCATCAAGTGCTCAATGAAGGAGAAGTGACATCCCGATCCCCTCTAACCCCGTCACCCCAACCCACCCCCTGTACCCCTCCTACTAGCACATTTTCTTCTCAGGATAATGAGGTTTGAAGATCCATTTATTCTGAAGAGATACAGCCCAATCACTTAAAGAAAGTATTGTATCAGTCGTTATCTGTTGTTAAGGTTTACACTCCATATCCGCTTGTCTTTATCTTTATGTCCTCTTAGCCTGGCTGTGAAAAGATTCTTCCTCCAGCGTTGTCTGAAGGGCAGCAGTGTCTCGCTGCATTGGAAAGTCGATCTGATTGCCCTGTCATTCATCATGTAACTTTAACTCCGGGGGGACAGTGAAGTAGAGACTTCTTCTCGGTGATATAAAGCTGGGGCCGAATGGGTGCAAATCATTTTCCTACTCATTGCAGAGAGAGATGGGTTTTGAAATTCCACAAATCTGCCCAGGACGGTCTCCGCCTATATATCTCCTTTGGCACAATGGTTTCAATAACGCCTGCAAGTACACCCCTATAATATGCAGATACCCTCATGATACTACTCTGCAGAGAACTATATTACTGCCTTTCATTTTAATTGTGAAGGAAAGACGGAAGCCATGCGAGTGAAAGGGGAAGCTGTGACACTTGTGGGGACCAGTCATTTCAGAGTTGTTTGACAAATAGAAGAAGAGACAGAATAACAGAAAGAGGTAGTAGAAAAACAGAAGAAGATCTTACCAAAGTTTTCCTGGGTTTGAACCCCAAATGACCCTCTTGTGTTTACCCAGGTTGCCAAAATCTCCTCCCTTTTTACCCACCATGCCAGTCATTCTTCCTCTGTATACCTAGCATTTCCAATGGGAGGAATTTTGCTGATGAGAAAAATATTTCCTTAACTTGAAATGTTGAAACAGTAAATTGCATCCATTAGCCGATAAAACCCTTCATGCTGTAGTAGGGTTATCTAAGTACAACTTACAAGCTGCATTTGTCAGTTCACAATTTGTTCGTTAAGTAGTGTTGGGGGAATAATTTGCATTCATGTTGTGGTGCTCTGTAAGATCAGTATTCTGGCATGTACAGTCTCAGCTGCAGTGTTGAGCCATTTTGAAAGTAGGCTAGCAGAGACCACACGGGGAGAGGCAATCAGGGGAAACATGTCCGACAAACACAACCAACAACCAGTGACGTCGCCTTTCATCTGCCTTGATCAAACACTTAGAGAGTGGGAGGAGCCTTGAAGAAAGCGCTGGAATCAGTGAGTCACTGCTTAAGAATCTGTTTCACAGGATTAATTAAAATGTTGAATTCAGGGTGCTAAAAGGCCTCTGTTGCAGGGAGTAAAGATGTGCATTCCTTTTGTCAAGAGATGGGTCAAACAGGTCACTCGTGGACAGTGGTGTGTCTAAGGGGGAAAACAGGGGAATCTCTGGTCCAAGATGACTCCATCCCCTCCTATTGTTCATCATCCTGACTTTTTCCTTTCCATTTGAGAAACATGACTCAAACTCAAACATTGGCCCCAAAGGAACTCCTCACTCACAAAGAATGTCCAAATGAGCGTGAGGGTCTCAAACATCAGTGCTGCTCCCTTAAAAACAGTCTGAAATTCTCCAAAGAGGCGAAACACACAGACAAAGCTGGCTTGATTTTCAGCCAGCAGCGGAACTGGACTGGTGGGAAACTGAAATAATGTCTAATAGCAGTTTAAAGTTTCAGTTTGTGTTTTGATAATTTGAGTGGGAGCCAGAGGGTGGTTTAGTTCTAATGGGCTGGAGCCATGCTCTGTGATGGGCTCCGGTATGGTTATTAGCTGGGGGCTTATAGATGAACCCTCGGCAGCGCAAGGTTTCAGCTCCCCGCTGGCGTAAACTGTGGGTGGCAAGGAGATAAAACACAAGGCAGACTCTGCATTGTTTATGCTGCCTGTTTGTGGTCCATGCAGGGGCGTGTGTGCAGCCCTTATGTCTCTACAATGTAGCACAGGGATGCTAAAACCTCCTGAGAATGAGTTGTAATAACACAGCTTTTGTTTAGCCAACACTTTAGAAAATCCAGCTTCCAATAGGTTTTTAGAAAAATAAGTGAAATGTTTAGGCCAGAAAAAAAACCATGGAATGCCACTAGATCCACATCAATAAAACCCAATGTGATGATCCACCTGGGGAGACAGGACTAAGTGTTCTCAACTGGAGGTCCATATTTAAGTATGGGGGGTCCCTCTCCACCTGTCCCCCTGCCCCGAGCACCCAGGGTCAGTCACCAGAGAGGTGGTCCCTCTTGGCTACACCCACACCACGAGCCCACCCTATCAACGCTAAACAGTGTGAAACAACACATTAACCAGCGGCCTGTCCAAATGTCAGGCAGGACGAGTGCTTGCTTTAAAAACGACCACCACACATCTCAGTTATCTAGCTGTGTGGTCTCCACATGAAGATACGTTGTCAGTTTTTGTTGGTGGGTTGTTGTTGTCACCTGCGTTAAAACATCTGAATCACTGCTTGGTGAAAACAGAGGACATTTTAGAAAAAATCTATTCTGATTGAAGACAGTCAGGAGTTTGTGTTGAGGCAAGATTTAACGAAGGAACTTATGATGTTTTGAGAACATGTTGATTCTGTCCTCTGCTTTATTTTAAGGTTTATTAGAGCCAACACTCCAGGGGGTATACAATCAGTATTTCACAATCAGGTACTGCCAGTTATTTACCAAATTTAGCATCAAGAGGACGCTGCTAATATCATAACAAACCGATAATGGTGGCGTTATGTAGAGAAGAAGCTTGTAGAAAGAAGGTAGTTCTTATGTAACATTGAACCGTATAATCAAATTTCAGGCCAACTTTAGCGAAAAACTCCCTAGCTCTACATTGAGAGGACAAAGTTGGTTTTCTCAACTTGTTTTCAGGAAGTATTCATAAATTACTTTGTAGATTAGGATTTTTACAAACAAAACATTATGTCTATATAGGATTTTATGTATTCTAAAAGGACAATCTATCGAAGATTACATGGAAAAAAACGTAAATTACCAATCAATAATATAAACAGAATAATGATATATTGATTAAGAGTCCTCTTTTGCAAAGTAAATGCTTCCTTGATGTTTTGAATGCTGCTTGCACTCTGCAATCTACAGAAGAACAATAATTCAACCTTTTATTTTGCTCACCCAAAAAAATAAATAAGCTAAAATGCTGTTAAAGTGGGGTGGTATAATTCTACCCAGATTTTTGCTTGTATAACTTTGTATATCTGACAGCAGAAATAGTTTCTTTGGGCCAAATGGGAATTAAGTGATCCTATACATATAAATTCAACAGAGATAGCACTTTCTGGATTTAATGCACTTATATATTGGCATTCGGCTGACACTGACTTTTAGATTGGAATACTAATACAATAGATATATGAACAATGTTACTTATTTTGGCATTACAAGTTCAATACTGCGGGGGATTAATATTGCGACACTTTGGTATCGTGCAACCCAAACCCTCACTACTGTTCCACACATAAATCTCGCAGAGCGTGACTAACCCGGCGGTAACAGGAGCCGGGGCCGGCAGTCCCCGCGGACCCCGTCCTGCATGTCCGTGTTTTAGAGCGCTCTGCTCTAAGAACCGGCCCCAGAACCTCCCTGGGCCCCTGGAGACCCTGTGAAACAAAACAGTGAGGTCAGCTCTGGGCTCCTATCTCACAGAGAGGATTACACTCACACACACATACACACACAAAGAGCTAAAACCACTGAGACTGAACTTGGATTAAGTCATTAAGGGTTACCATCCCCTTAAACCTCAGCCAGGGACTTTCTCTGTAAAAAGATACTCTCCTCTCACAGAAATTGATTTTCTATCTTTGAGCAAAGCTGGCAGGCTTTTCCTGACCTTTATTTTGGATGGGCAATTCATTGCACTGATTTATAACTCTTTATAATGAATTTTTTTATAGTAAAACTCAATAAATGGCTTCTTGACTATCTCCCACCACAAGACAATGAAATGAAATAGCTGTAAAGTGCAGACTGATGCTTCCCTATCAATAATATTACACCCGTCGGGACCATTTCCCTGCATGCACCTGCACTACTTTTCCACACACAATGAAACTCTATCTCCAATAACTTCCACAACAGTAACACTAGATTTTTTATTGTATCAAACAGGTGGTGAAGACCTTCAGCGCCGCAGTAAGACTTGTGTTTCTATGTCTGCATGTGTGTGTAGACATGCATTTGCTTGTTCTTTGTTGTTTTGTTATAGTTGCACGTGGAGATGCAGAGTACCAACAACATCACACAGAGTAACTTGCTAACCATGCCTGCAGCAGGGAAGATGCAAACACACACAGCCACATTTAACTGGCATGGAGTCACACACACAATCATCAATACTCAATTACCCTCTCCTCTGTTTAGACAGTAATGCTAATCCGGAGGGTCTTGGGTGTGGAGAGCAACCTGTTGAAAATAATTCATGTTGGTGTCAAAATTGGGAATCTCAGGATTCTCTTACATTTTGTGGGCCACACACACGTTTGGATGGACAAATCCTTCAACCCAGTTGTCAACATTATAGGGATCAAGTGTAAATCACATTTCGTTTATTGCTTTCAGCCACGTCAGACAATCATAAATATTGTAGAGAGAGAAGTCAACAGCTTTATCTGATTATAAAAATCCTGGTCAGAGCCATTATTCATCACTGATTCCCCAAACGAAACAATTCAGTTTAATCTCACGTTAAAAGGGCACGCATCTAATCTATGGAAGAAGTTCCTGACCCACCAAAAATGAAAGATGCTTATTCAGTTCATTAATAAGATGAAACTAGGAAAGATCTATTGCAGAATATCAAAAATAAAGACACTTTAGAAGATCTGAAGGAAGTGGACTCAAAAGGAGATCACACTCAATATAAGGAAGATGCATTATTGATGTCCTAAAGGGGTTTACATTGGTGGGTCCCCTTCAATTAGAGTCAAATAACTGGATTGTCAATATACAAGAAAAACTAAATTGCAGTTGCCTTACATGGTTCATTGTATCAATAACGCATATGTATCACAGAATAAAGAAGGCACAAATAATAAATAAGTAAAACTATTAGCAGTATGAAAAAGCAGTTCGAGTAATTCTCATCTATATTGGTTATTAATATAATTATCTTCTTCGCACTTTCTAAAAGGCTAAAGAAGGCTTATAGACATAAATAGAAACTGAAATTGTCGACCAAAGCCCATGTCGGTAGTATTTCGTTTTTTTAAGGAATCTTCATATTAAATAACTTTGTGAATCAACGGGAAAATCTATGAGTTTTAGGTAACAAAGGCTTTCATAATGGCAGTGTCCGACATGGCTGTGATCTTTCCCTACCCGGGCTCTGATATCATATTATTTCATCCAGCCTAAGCTCCAGTGCCCTCTCTATCTGTTGTTTTAATGATAGACCGCATATAACCAATTAAACAAGCGTGGTGCCCTTCTCCTCACTCGTCAACAATGACATTCATCAATATCCTATTAGTTTCTCTTGGAGCCAGGCCCTTTATGCCCCCACCCCCCAAAAAAGTATTTTGTTATTACTGAAGAGTGTCATTTTCGTTGTAACAAAACCCGCTTTGTTCTGGGCTCAGACACTTCAGGAAAAACTAATATTGGTGGATCATTGTCACCGGTGTTGCCATGACTACAGTCATACTTACTGATGATTGGAATCATTCTGTGTTATCGCTGGCTACATCCCAGAGGCAGTGTGATATTAATGATAGTTCCACCGTATCGTTTACAGGCTGCAAAATCAAAGCAACGCTTCAGAGGAAAGCAAGAAAAACGAACTTGGGAATAAAACCAACTCTTCTGATTTGGATTCAATTTGCACGCTCTTTGTGCAGTGAAAGTAACATTTTGAGAAATGGCTCACATAATGCCTAACCTGGGACGGTTGCCACTTGTCCCAAAGTACCGTGAACACGAGTTGAAGTGGTACACAGAGGGCCAGACAGAGGGCAACGGGGTCAACGCTTCACCTCATCGGCCAGACGAGGGGTCTCCTATCGTCTTCGGCTGGGTCAAGGCCAGCGCCCTCTCTAAGTCCCCATCGGTGGCTCTGTCTGGCAGGCTGATAGGGATACAACACCAGAGTCTAATCCATCACTCTCCTGAATGAGGACAGAATCAATCAGGAGGGACCTTCAGATCACTCTGAACTAAATCACCATGGGCTGTCGGGTGATAAGCTGCAGAGGGCCTTCTCTTAGTGTGTGTTGCAATGGAAACCTGTTGAAACAATGGCAAAAAAGGCATGTGAACAGCTGGTAAAATCTGCCCTCCCTATAGGCTTGCTGGTGTTTCTTATTTTCAATACAGCGGCACGTTATTTTTCTTTGCATCCATTTGCACGAACAACCCTTTAAGCCAATCCATCAATACCAGTCCATTTGCAAGGGGGGTATTGACATTGTCTAACCAGTGTGCAACACTCTTAGTGCCTCATAATGTAATGCTCTGAGGTCATAGAGAGTTAGCTGGCAAACGGGCAAGTCAGCGAGCTCTTTCCCTCGCTAATTGATGTACTTCAGCCGCTCGGCCTTTGAACTGAATCCCTGCGTCGTCCACCAGAGAGAAGGCAGATGCCATCAGCGTTGCCTCCCATTTCGCCTTTGAAACCCAAGACCCACGTCTAACCCGCAGCTAAGGGCACGAGTGAGAGGAGCCGTCTGTTAGCTTAGCTCCAGAGACAGCTTCTCCCCGATTTGTTTGACCACCGTTGAGTCTAGCCTGTGAGTTTGAGGGAGCCAGGCCAAAAAAGATAAGCTGTGTTTTCAGTTGGAGATACTATCATGCTGGTGGTAGTGATACTGGCTGCTCCTGCCTGTCTCAGAGCTCGGCTGGCCTAAGGAGCGGAGCCTTGTTTTTGCAAGACTTGAGCCTCAACTGGCACTCTTCCAGGCCTGTGCACAAAGCCAACAAGGATTTATAGACCCATACATTTGTGTGTATAAGACTGGAGTTTTGTCACTTTTGCTTCATGAAAACAACACAATAGCAACTCAACTTTTTTACATTTGTTGTAAACATAGTGTGTGGCACTTAAAACCATGCAAAAGTCAATGTTTTCTTGGAGTATGGTCTTCTGCAATTAGCGGGATTTACATTCTTAAAAAATCCAATACTGTGCATGGCACTCTGAGAACCAACCTACTCCAAACTCCTGCAAAGTTGTTTGCAGCTTTAAAATACATTTGACTTCTCAGCCAAAAGGCAAACTGTACTCATTACAACTCATTACTCTCCAATGTAGTAATGTTATGGAAATGGCCGGTTTCCTTTGTGACTCTCTATTCAGTTTTCTCGTAATAATTTAAGGCAAACGTTTGAAAAAGAGAAAGAGGTCGGTTTTTTAAAATGGTAATATTGAGTGTGTTCTGAAATAGGAGTTGTACGTCTCTTTTGTGGACATACACCCAGGAAGGGACTGTTCTTGCTGAAGGAGATTACCTCTGATAATAATTGTGTGCACTGGGATGACAACTGAAGTTATTTCTGGCTCGTCTTGAAACTGGCTAATGAGCAGAGTAACTAGAGAGGGGGAATGTCGGCTCATTGTAACCACCTGTTGTCGTCTTTGTTTGTGGCCTTCCATGGTACACGGCTGAGAGTAGATATATTTATTTTTGTATTATCAGCTTTGAATTGCTCCTCTCCCATTTACAACCAACTAAACGGCATAGCAGTTATGTTTTGGGAGAAACGTTGCAACAAAACTAAAATATCATAATGTTTGGATATATTTAGTATGTTTGATTGGATATACTGTATATAAGTTACGGACCTGATTGAATAAGCAGACAATGACTTTTGTTTTTTTACACGGAACACGTTTCCTTGGTTAAATTCCTGTGTTTACAAATGTGTGCTACGTTGGCTCAAAACATAATCCCGTAGAAAGGACGTTCCCCTCAAAATGTCATTAACACTTCTGTTTTATGATGACACATTTTGGAGACCAGCTACCGTCAAACATACCTGCAGATGTTTGATCACACACTGCCTGAGTTGACCATAAAACATGTTTTGAGCCAACAACGCCCAATATGCAAAAATGTGTATGATAAAATATACCTTTGTTTGGATGATTTCTACAGTTCGTGTCTATTACTTTAAACTAAATAAAAGAGACTGCAGAAATGATCCATCTTTTGTTTTCTCTCTTGGATCAATCTGATGAAAATCTGACGCAACATTTGTAATTGCAAAGTACCAACATCAATTTTCAAAATCCATAACTTTATTGAGATATGAGCACTTTTCCACACATTTACTAAGCTCCTCTCTCAGTCGGTGGACTGGAGGCCCTGAAGGTCAAAGGGGTCGTGATCTCAGGTGGGTCATTGTCATCGGGCCCATGACCAGGGTACTTAACCCCTTATTGGCTAACTCATATCCCAGGTGTGGAGCTAGGTTATATACGGTGTGTCCGTCATGGGGATCAGAGTTTCCTCTAAAACCGCCCAATGAGGCAGGAGGTCCGGTTAAGCTCGGAAGGTGGGGGAGGGGGTTTGGAGAGGAGGTTTTGTGTTCATTATCAGTTCTGTTTGTGACCCCCATGTCAGCACTGGTCCTAACTGGATCCCTCTTCTAACATTTGCTGGAGAAACTCACATGGATAAGCTCTGTTATGAACTGTAAGAGAACCTGATACTGCAGGCATGGTGCTTTTATGATGGGATTTATTTTAACTATGGTAATTTAAGATGAGCAGAGGAGAGAGCAAAAATATAGTCAGCATTTAAGTTAAGTGGTAATGGATAAAGAACAGTACATCAATAGGTTCAGTTTATAATTACATTCCTTGGGGTAGTTTGAGTTAAGCTTCTGACTGATATTATTATAAATATTATTATTTGGTCAATGTGAAAAATCAACCAATATGATACATTCTTTCATTTTTTTAATATATTTCACAAGTTAGGGGGAAATGAGTACTGCACATTTCCTTGATATCTATATTTTTGTAGATCTTTGTCTTGTGAGCTTGACTCATTCACATGGCAATTCCAATAAAATCTCACCAACATTATTATTGTTAGCATTTGTGGTATAAGTAGTAGTAAAAGTAGTAATTATTCTTTAACATATTCCTAAAATACTTTGTTAGTTAGTGTTATTGAACATCTTTTTGGCCTTAGACACACTTCCAAAAATGCTGCATGAATTTGTTTTATTCCCTTCTTTTATTTTAAAAGGATAATATCAATATAGTGAGAATACATCTGCAGCACGCTGTTGTATGTCATTATCTCTTCATCCCTCCCCCCTCCGCACCTGATCAATAATTCACATTCGAAAAATCTGTTGAATCTCTTGAGTGCCTCAGAAAGAAATGCAGACTGTCCCTGCTGGGATAACTGTAAGAATATTGCAGTCAAAGTGCCAAAGTACAGAAAGAGAATATATTTTTTCTTCCTCATGAATTTCATGTGGCTGGATGGAGAGACACAGGAAGATGTAGGAGAATAATCTGAGCAGAACCTGAATTTCCTAACTGATTATGGAATGGTGCAGGAATGAGTCCTAAAACCAGCAAATGAAATAAGACCTGTGGTTAACGCAAATGTAAGACATTTTCACGCTTTGTTCTGCGACATAAAATACGTGAAATGCCCCACTTGTGAAAGTTTGAAGCTTCTGTGTCATTAAAACGGTGATTGCTAAATAGGGACCAAATAACATTACTAAATGCCAAGTATTAGCCGCCTTTAGCTTAGCGTAGACCAGGGGTTCCCACATTTTTCAGCACGCAACCCCCAAAATAACAGTGCTGGGTGGGGTGCTGTTAGTGCATACATTAATTAATTTAAGTTTTCCGCACTCTCGCGGGAATATCTCCACAATGGAGCCAGCTTTACGTTTCTTTCGATTTCATGATATAGCCCAGAGCAACACCTTCGTCACACATGTTGCCACTTGTTTGTATCATTTTCTGGCGATTTGTAATCTGTTCTAGAAAAACTGTGTTTTTTAAGGATTTCAAGAAGAATATAGAACAAACAATGGATGTATTTTATGAACATTTATCCATGCTGAAAGTAGATTTAGATGTTTTAGGAGTGAGATAGAGATTATTATCTAATATATGCATCCGATGAAGCATTGCCGGAAGTCATTTTTCTCAGTAGCCAACGATCTGTGAGTCTGTTGGCTCGGACATAAACTCCGTAATAAATGTAGTCTACATTTCATAAGAGGTGTAAAACCTGTGAGCATTTTAAATTGCATTTGAACTAAATGCTTATATAATCTGTAGTTGTATTTGTATTGTTGATTTATTGTGTGAACAAAGTGATATAGAGAAGGTTAAGCTGTCATTATTAGGCTGTTATAAACTGTTGGAGTGGTGAGCATGCAGGCCTAATTATTTTTTAAAACATTTAAAAAAAAGAATTGTAATCATCTCGCGACCCCCACTTTGGGAACCCCTGGCGTAGGCGATACATTGCCATGCGAAACAGGATGTTGTTCCTTTTTAGCATCATATTAGCTTTTTACGTCATTCCATTTACACTTCAAAAATCATAAAGTGTTGTTAATATATAGAGATTATCCATCTGTGTGTTTGCCACATAGCTTATTTTCTGCTATATTCCGAAGTCCAATTGGAAAAAATCCCATTGCTTTTCTGTTTGGCATGGACTTGGTAAGTTGTGCTCTCTTCTCATTTAACAAGGCCACACAATTTAAAGTGATATGTCATACTGATTTTTAAATTAAGATCACTATGTAAACTACACTCGGATTTATCCAAATGCTTTCAGTATTCAGATGCAGGGTTAAGACTGCAGAGCTGTTTACTCCGACTCTTCGGATTCTCGACAGATTTACACTTCGTGAAGTCCATGCCGACTCCGCCTCCTCGCCTGAGAGGCCAGATCATGCAGTTTGAGTTTCTACCCAGGCTATACCATGATTCTTCCTGACAGCTGAAGCGTCAACCCCTGACACTGACGGGAATTTATGGTCCGGTTCAGGATGCACAGTAGCCCCGGGGAGAGAATACACGACCAGGGCACAGCAGGGACAGAACTCCAATCATCTCAGAGAAATGCTCTTCATTTCAACTCAGTGATTATAGTATTAAGTCAGGCATAATGTTGACATAAATTGTATTTAGAAGTCATCTTGGAGGATTGTTCATTTATCATTAGTTGTCATTTTTTATTTGCACCATGACAAATGGTTGGCATGAAAATAAGAAAGTGACAGGGAATGCAGCATTAGTTTTTTATTTGATTTTCTTTTTATGTGAGGCAAAATCAATTTTACCTGACAGAACGCATTGAATTTCCAACATCTCCCACACGAGAGAACTTAATGGTCCTCATTTATACACACACTTACACACACACTCACTCTTCTCTATCGTACATAGGTTGATTATTTCAGCTGCATGGCAAGCTCAGAAACAGCAAGCCAATAATAAAAGCTTTTTTTTTTGCACACATGGCTTCCCATAGAGAAAATACTTCCCTTCTGTGAAAAAACAAAAAAACCCTTCAGAGATTCTCTCAGTATTTGATGAATACACATATCTTGAACATTTAAAAAAAGTAAATACTGCATTTTTACAAGGTGTCTGTGTTCTGATTGATATTCAGAAGGAATACCAGCATATTTATTTATTGTAATCGGGGTTAAAATGTTAACATTATCTGACATTTTCATGTGAGGTCATCTGCTGGTCTTTTGAAATCAGCTTACACAAATCAACCAAGCAGTGTGTGAAAGCTACAATTTTGCAGCTCTGAACACTGAAAAAACATAAATGTCATGAACAGAAATTCCGAGACAGAATTACTATGGGCTTGTGTTTGACTCAGCAGGAAACACACAGGAGTAATCAATGACAATATGTATGCACCTAGTGGACTGGGGGATATAAAATGCAGGATTTACCAGTGCTCGTGTACGACAGCTCACACTTTGCTACGCTTTTAGACCAAAACATAACCATAAAATGGTAAGCAGATATTCTAGGAGAGCATAACACAAACAACAGTGAATGTTCAGTATTATATTCATAAGAATTTTAAACTACAACTCAGTCGTTTTGAAATCTTAATTTCTGTGCATGTTGGCCCCCGAAATGACAAGTCAAACATGATTGTGGAAATATATATTTAGCAATCAGTTTGGTTGAAAAGAACCTCAGTGATGGAAATAAAGATTTGTCACAGCAAGCATTGTGACCAGGTGCAGCTAATGAGGCTAATTAGCGCTCTGCTCAATCGAAGTGTCTCTATGCCATAGCAGCCAGTCAGCAGGCTCTCACATGGCTTCATCTGAATGGGATGCTGCAATCGTTAGACATATTACTAACACCTGGGATTGCCACACTTCACACTTTAAAACAGAAGGATATAACTGAGGTGTGTTCATGCTGGTTGGAAGTTAACTGTTAGCCAGAGGGAAAGAAATTAAGAGTATGGACGTTGTTTGCGCTAGTGTAGCTTATCATAACCACAAATAAAAAATAACCCATAAAAGAATCAGAATATTTTGAAATGACGTGACTCAGATGTTGTAAAGAACCCTAAAATCCTTATGTCTTTGTTAGCCTCTTTCCTAACTTGATAATGATGCTATAGAAACAAGGATTATTTGTGTTTTTTTTTTATTTATGTGTTTGTACGTTTTTATTTAAGTCAATTAGAAGACATAAATAAGTCAACCGTGGACTTTTGCCTTTGCACGAGACACAAACTTTGCACTATATACGTTAACACACTTCTTCAGCACTTGCTCTAAGAGTTCTGTTTCTGTTGTGTCAAATAACAAATGAAACCAAAAGTGTAACACGCAAAATGACTTAAGAAATTGTTTAATTCGCAATTTTGTCAGATCAAGCTGTAAAGCTATAGGACTAATTATATAACTGTTAGTGATTAGGGCTTCGCAGCCTTTATGACACCATTGCATATTGTAATTATGATTCATATGATACCTGTTAATGGAAAGCACAAGCAGTAGGCTGATATTAATAGTACGACTTGGAGATACCATGTTGACTGGTTATAGTATTTCAGACAAGCTGTCAGAGGATGAAAAACCCTTGTGACTCCACAACAATGTAACAGAAGCCGGGGGTGAGGAGGGGGGAAGGGACGGGGTAAAAGTAAAACCCCAGTAGAACTGCAGTCACACAAAAATAGGAATCTCTCACATTCCCTCCTGTGAAGTTTCCAATTGTAGATCTTTCAGGTTGAGGCAAAAATGCCCCAGGCTATATATCACCTCCTCTCAGACTTGTATCTATTTTATCAATCTGAGATGAATGAGCCACGTTTCTATTTATAACATCTTATGCATGTGCTTCGCAAAGCTGTTTTGACACTGCACATTCCAATCTATTTATATTTGAGTTTTCTCCACGTTACTATCGGACATACCATTCCCACCGGCTAAAACAGGCACAGAACGACTGAAAAGTGTATAGGTTTTTACGGCTTCTGTTTGTAAATGATGTGTTACTCGCAGAAGGCATGACTTTTACCTTAATTAAGATGTTGGGCTTTGCGATGAAATGTTAGGTGTCACTTTTATGATATTTCTTTGGGGCCTTTTGTGGCAGTGGGAATGATCACAACACTGATATGTTATTACCTTTGTAATTCAGGCTTGTGTTCTAAAAAATACAGTTCCATACACTGAAATTGTATTCTAAATAACAATTATTTTATCCCAGATTAAGTTAGTTTTGGACCCATCACAAATTATTTTTTAATGGCCTCCAATAGTTGTGTTGGGAAGCGATTTTATAGGAGAGGAGTTGATTCTTGACACATCCAGTTATCTTTATCTGTATGTCATTTGGTGCTGAGCAGGAACATGTACGGCCTGGTTTTCAAGGTCTGCCGGCTGATAAGATTAGTTGCTCTGAATCATAACCGTTAAACCAAAACATTGGACTAAAGAGGTTAAAACACAGGCTGACAGGTGGTTAATACATTTGGCTGGTGCACATCCTCCTCCTGCAGCACAAGTTGATTAATTTAGCTCTTAATCAACAGAAATTCTGGAAATGAGCCTCAAGTCATCTGAAAGTGAATTTATTTAGAACTTATTGGCAGTTGTAAGTTCTTTCTATTTAGTCAGTCTGCTAAAAGCTGCACTTGTTTTTATAAATCCCACTTTTATATTTAGCATATAGGAAATTAAGAAGTTGTGCTGGAGGATGTAAAAGACACCATGTAAAAAAAACGTGTTCTTTCAAGTGTCTGATCTTAGAAAGGCATTTATAAATCCATTTAGTTCAAACCTCTTACAGTGTTTTCTAGTTGAAAGTGGCACCAATTACCACATGGCTATTAGCATATTCCTTATCTGTGGAACAATAGCAATATGTCTTTCGTTTTCTCAGTGACAGCGCAGGGAAATATCTCTGCAGCCATTTTGTCTGGATCTAGATATTTGAAGCACCTGTCATGAAACCTGAGGTGATATTTCAATAGCTACTGGCGGCCTTAATGTATGCATTTCCTGCACAAAGTCACTTGGTTGTAAAGAGCCATTGAAAAAAAACTGCTTGATGCAGTGTGACAGCCAAAGTGTTGGGTAGAGTTTCACATTCTATATATAAGCCTGGTGACTTGTGTCCCGGCTGCTCTGTTTAAATGCCAGAGTCCCACTGTCAAAACAGAGAGAGGGCAGCAACAATATGATGGACCTTTTTGAGACCAACCCTTATCTTTTCAATGATTTGCGCTACTTGGAAGAAGGGGATCATGGACCACTACAGCACCTGGACATATCCGGGGTTTCTCCACTTTACAACGGCAATGACAGCCCGCTGTCCCCGGGCCAGGATAATGTTCCGTCCGAGACCGGGGGAGAGAGCAGCGAGGAAGAGCACGTCCTCGCGCCCCCGGGTCTCCGGGAGCACTGCGACGGTCAGTGCCTCATGTGGGCCTGCAAGGTCTGCAAGAGGAAGTCCGCGCCGCCCGACCGACGCAAGGCCGCCACTCTGAGGGAGAGGAGGAGGCTGAAGAAGATCAACGAGGCCTTTGACGTGCTGAAGAGGAAGACCGTGCCAAACCCCAACCAGAGGCTACCCAAGGTGGAGATTTTACGCAGCGCCATAAGCTACATCGAGAGGCTACAGGACCTGCTGCAGACCCTGGACGAGCAGGAGAAACCCCAAAACGGATCATCCCACAACTTCAAAGAACACAGTGTAAGATTTCACTCTGAAATCCTCACAGTATTACCATGGTATTCCTATGAGTGAGCTTGTCGTTTTTCAGATGACTTTTAAATGACAACTTAATGATGTGCTTATCTGTAACAGCGCTATAATATTCCTCAATGACATGATGATGCGTTTACTGCATTTTAATATCTGAGTGACCATATTCTTATCCATGTATATTATATTAAGTAAGGAGGTCTCTGGTGTTACATTTGGCCACTTCATTTCTTTTTCTGGTAAGATTTTCCATATGATCCTCCAATGATATTCATTTCTTTCTAATTTTTCTTTTTTTTTCATCTTGGTTTTTGACTGTAATAAAATATAAGGCCAGTTTCTGGGGTGTTTTTCAGTCAGGCAAATGCCTATTTGAGGAAGTACTTATGTACTTACTACTTATTTGAAGTATGATGTTTAATATAGGAAAAGCGCTATATAAATGTAATGTATTATTATTATTATTATTATTATTATTATTAATATAACCCTATTAAAACCTGCATGAATAACATGTGATGTGTGATTTTGCAGATGGAAAACCATGATGGTCGCTGGAAAAAGTCCTCAGATTCGTGGCCGACCTCTGCCGATCATTCCACTGTCCCAATGATAAACCAGAGAGAAGGTACATATCATGTTCACTTACAATAAACTGTTAATAAATAAATTAAAGCAGTGTAAGTCAATGTCCTTTTTATTTTCAGGATCTAGCGAGTCTTCTGCCTCCTCCAGCCTCCTGCGTCTGTCCTCCATTGTGAACAGCATCACCAATGGAGACAAAGTCAACTTCAGCGAGAACGTCTCAGAAAACTGACACATCAGCAAAGACCTCGACTAGACACCACATTTTGGGTTTCCATTATTTATCCCTAAATTATTTCCACTATATTTAGCCATTCTGTTTGTTGTGTAGTCCTCATTTGTACATAAGGAGCAACAAATGTGTACATATTTTATTATAATGTGATGTTTAGATTTATTTATTTTATATTCAGAAGCAGATACTCTTGTACGAAAGCTATTCTATTTAAATATTTGTACATAACTGACCAATACAATAAATTAAACGTTTTGCAATACTTTAAACAACTGTATCTCATTCTTTGAGAGCAGAAATGCCACAATGGTGAAGAAAGAACTCAAAGTAGGAGAATAGTCTTGATACATTCAAGTAAATGGGAGCCATATCCTTTTGATTTTAAGATTTTTTTGTTCAAAAGTAGTTTTTTTCCCAAATGTGTGGTAACATGGGGGAGGTATACATTTTTGGGGAATAATTCCTTATGCTTTTAACCATTGAAATGTCCAAAATCACAATCATAATGACGATAATCACGTTTAAAGTTTTTCCCTTGGCAAAAATGGTGTTGAAACCCCTTTTTAACGAATAATAGGTCACTCTACCCCTCACTGTATCTCTGTTTTACACCAAAAGAGAAAGAAAAGCCCATTACCAGTTCAAGGTCTTCCAGTTCCCCCAGCATTCACGGCTATTAAAAGTCCATAAAATCTGCTTAAACTACCCTGCAATATTTTGCTGCCGGGCTGGCTCTCTTTGTTCAGACTGGCCTCCGGCAGCACTGATCCCACAACAGTAACTTGAGTCCCCTCCAAACACAGCGTGTCTCTGCTCTGCTATCAAATGTTGGTACATGGAAATCTGGGCAGCAGGCTCAATGCAAAGCCTGCTGGGATAAAGAAGTTATTTGAGCCTTTGGGTCTTAATTCATCATCACTTGCTTCGTCATCACATGGCAAAGCGTTTACATGCGAGCTATTAAATTGCGTGACACAAAGCTAACGGCATGGGAATCCATTGAGTCTTGTTTGTCGTGTATTGACATGAGAGGCGGGCGTTTGTTGATGATGTCGGGGTGTGCTGGTCTCCCTCAGATCTCTGTGGACGACACAAAGCCCCGGTTGACCTTTGGGACGCTGCCTCATCTCTCAGGCCTGCAAACACACGTGTCCATGTAAAGTGTCACACATGTGTCGTGTTTATCAGACTTCAATGTAAAATCCAACAAGGGGAAATGAAGGCTATTTCAAAGAACGGGGGGAGAGTTCAAACCATACTTAAATGTGAAGGTCATCCCCTTTTCTGTGTTTTTAAAAGTGTGTTGATTGACTGGTTAAGGATGCCAACATGCTGCACAGAACGCACAGCTGGGAAATGTCTAACATACACTGTGACACTTGCATGTTTCTTGAGACACGAGATGTGTTTCGACACATTTATTTTATAATTTGAAAATGTATACGTTCCATTTTAAAAGTTTTTCCTATTTATTTTTTTAAATGTACCTTATGTTTTGTTTTTTTTCCTTTTCGAGAGTTATACACTTCTCTTATCCAAGAATCAAAAAACATTATCAGAAAATAAAACAACAATTTAGGGCCATTGTGCCCAATTATTATCTACTTTTCCATTTTTCTTATTCCTGTTGGTACCTTTTTCAAGTAAATAATATAAATGCTTATTCTACAGAGCTCATTAAAAGCTGAAAAACATACAGTATTCCTTATGTCTCTTTTCAACACTACTACTCATATCTTTTACCAAACATCCTATAGAGCGACACATAATACCCCTAAATAGTAATGTGATTTTAATGGGCTCCTGCCCACTCACTCAATCTGATAGCAGTATTACTGCACTGCATTTTACTGCTCCATAGGTATCTGCTAATTCAATATCCGTTTATACAGTTGGCCTCGACTGTAGACCTAACATCAACAATAAGAAGTGTTTGGTTCAGTGTGTGTACTTTTTACTGCCAAGTACACTACTTTGTTGACTTATTGGACACAAACAAGATTTTTGAGATTTGTTTATGCTATTGAAAATATGTTTTGAACCCTCATATCCTTATGTTTGCTCCCTCAGACTCCACTCCATCTCCCTCTCCGAATTCCAACGTTCTCTCGTCTAACTTTACAGGCATTTCGGTGTTACTGATGACACCATATAATTGTCATTTGGCTGTGAAGGCTGTGTTTTAAAAGTCAAAGCTGATGAAAGGCGAGCAGTAATAGGACAGGGGGATAAGCCTTGAGGCTGAAAACTCTGATTTATCCAGGCTTTTCCTTGAATATCCTGCAGATAAGGATTCCCCGAAGCAGAGCTGGCAGCACGCTTTCTGCTCTCTGCCAAACAAATGCTGTTGTCACTCAAAAAAGTATTTTATTTCACTTATTATTGTGGGGAACGGAAAATTGACTTTTTATGGGTAGGGGAATAGCATTAACAACCACTGAGCTGCGACAAATGTTTTTTTATTTTTCATTAAACATTTATTAACATAACTGATTTTCCTTGGACTCAGAGTAAATATATTAGTTTTACCATGAAGACAACATTTTAAAACTAATTTCAGCAGCAGTATTTTGGCTGTTAAAGTAAACAATTCAATGTGGGCTTTAATGTCACTGGAGGATTTATTTTTGCAGGAATCCAAGTAATAAATTGCCTTTTTTCAGGGGGCTACTGTTGCACCAAACAAACAGCATATTACGTCAAAGCATGAGGCCGTTTAGAAGAAATAAGGGTTTCAGACGTGAGGGGAATAGACATAAAGGATCACCTCCTGCCCTTCACTTAACTCTGTCTCTGACCCCTGACAACAACAAAAAAGCAAACTCCGATAGTTCCCAAGAGACCAGCAGTGCGCACAGATCCCAGCACCGGCGATCACTGCGCCAATAACTGCCATGTGCTGCGCCAATCTAACCACAGCCTCAATTATCTATCGTCTGATAGCGGGTTTTCTCCTCGTCCACGTTGTTCTCAGCCTCAGGGGCTTTGATCTTCTCAGCAGCTACACGCCGATGTCTTCTTCAGCTGTGGCTAATCCAAACTCCGACGGCAATTCAGAGGCAGCAGCAGGTACTGGTGTTTTCTTAGGTGCGCGCAGTTCCCAGAGAAGGGGGCTCGCCAAACGTTTTGACACATTGTGAGAAATATCCGCATTGTATTCTTGTAAGCTGTCACCAACATCATTACCTAAAGCAGTCTGCTCGTCAGGGTCGATCTGCAAAAAGAAAAAAAAAACCTTCAGTCTGACAATCTGTTCTCTGAGACAGTCGTTCTGAAAATAGAGATTTCATTTAACTTCACTCCAGAGTCATTATTTAATAGAATCACATGTCAATAGTGAGTGAGTCGGAATCTCAACTGATATGAGAGGTTTAACTCTTTACTGCTCTCAAAATGAAAACCAGCTTCTTTTATGTCATCTGTTTCAGAGCTGTGAAAGCTTATGAATCTCACGTTTAAGTGTAAATTAGCATTTACACATAACGTTCTAAATATACGGTACTCTTCTATGGGTTTAAGTTACCAATATTTTAAACATCTTTTTACACATGTGAAGAAAAGTACCTTTAATAAAAGCCTAAAACATCCCAAAAAGCTTTCAATTGCACTGCAGACATGTTAAATATCCAATCATGGTTATTTAAATTCTGTCAAAAAGGGAACAAATTACCGTCAGGCTGAAATGTCTGCACTATAAAAAACATTCCATTCCTTATTTCTTATTAAACCCTATGTCCTTTACTTGAATAAAACTATTGCACCATAATGGCCATCTGTTGTTCCGAACTGAAGCCCCTGAATTGTGTCAATAACTTTTAATGGCTGAAATTTGGTCCTCTGAGGTGAAATGGTGCAGGGAATTGGGCAGTGGTGTCGATTGTGTAATTACTGTTTTTAATGAGCTTTGGCAAACAGGGATCGCCTCATTCACACAGCACCTCCAGTGATGAGCTGGGGTGTTTAGAGGGGGCTTACCACTGTAATGTGAATTCACAGGGCTTGAAATGTTACACCTTCCTTTGCAGCTGGGCTGCATCTGCAACGCTGTTGTCTCCACCGTAAAAATTGGCCCTGCATACTCCTACAAGTGTTCACCCTCTTTCTCTGCAAAGTTTGACCAAACAAAACACGCTCTTTAAAATGTACGTCTTCATAGCTAAGTGTCACTTTCACCGTCAGCCTTGATGTGAGGCATGGAGGACGGTTATGGATAAATCAAGCAAAAATGAAGCTCTTCACTTAAAGACCATGTGGTGCTTAAAGCTCCTGAAACATTCCCGAGCATTGTGTTCATCGTGGCCTTGCTGGGCCGGTGGAAGGGGAGAGTGGTGATGAGTAGGAAAACACCATTAAGTGCAGATGTGGGAAACTCTGCAGGGTACTGGGGGGTGCAGGCAGTGGGCTGGGGATGGGGCAGGGAGGGAGCTGAGCTAACCCCAGCCTGCCTTCTGGCTGGGCCATGGTAATTAGATCTGGCCAATGTGGGCCCTTGGCTGTGGCCTGGGGGCATATAAGGGGGGCCCAGGGCAACAGACCCCTCATATCACTCAGAGGTCTCCTCTCTCTCACCCCACTCCTCTACCCTCCTTCCTGCGGTCATCTCCATCCACTCACACTCCTTTCTTCAGCCAGTATGGACGTCTTCTCACCATCCCAGGTCTTCTACGACGAAGCTTCCTCTCCAGACAGCCTGGAGTTTGGCCCCGGCATGGAGCTGGACGGCTCTGAGGAGGATGAGCATGTGAGGATTCCCGGGGCCCCTCACCAGCCGGGACACTGCCTGCAGTGGGCCTGCAAGGCCTGCAAGCGCAAGTCCAACTTTGTGGACCGCAGACGAGCCGCCACCATGCGAGAGCGCCGGCGGCTGAAGAAGGTCAACCACGCTTTTGAGGCTTTGAGACGCTGCACCTCGGCCAACCCCAGCCAGCGCCTGCCCAAGGTGGAGATCCTGCGCAACGCCATCCACTACATCGAGAGCCTGCAGGAGCTGCTACACGAGCAGGTGGAAAACTACTACGGCCTACCTGGGGGGAGCAGCTCGGAGCCCGGGAGCCCACTGTCCAGCTGCTCTGACGGCATGGTAAGAACCACATGTTCAGCCTCTTCTTACAAACATCTGGAAGTGCAGAGTCTCGGCTTTGAAACCAATCCAATGTCTGGCAGGGAAATACATATCCACAACTACATGCAAGACAGAACTTTATCTTGTAGAAACTTCACCTGAAAAGCTTGTTATTGATGGCCAAAGAGTCTTATGTTTAAGCCATGTTGCCATTTTTCATTACCATGTAGAGTATTTCATTTCCAAAAAAGGCCTGGATTTCTAATTCAGAATCCTATGAATCAAACAAGCTGGTTTTGCCCCAAGACCTCAATTACCATGCTTCTTCATGCATGCCATACTCCCCTATAGTTCTTTAATATACAAATCTGCAGTCTTACAAGCTATCTCTACTTGTTATTAAAGGTCAGGTTGAATGAGTTGTTCTTTCCGACAGTCTGAAGGTGACAGCGTATCAGTTAATATAAAATAACTCATCAAGCTGGATGGAGTAATGGCTTTCCCACCACCGGACACTTTATGGCCCTAATAAACCGAGCTAAATCCACCTTACTGAAGTCTGGCAGAAAAAACCTGGGCGCTTTTCTGCATTCCATCCTGACTGCATGTTCTGCACCGCTGCCAGGATTTTCTGCAGATTTACTAGGAGAAAGTGTCATCTTGCACAAACTGGTGTTGCTTCCACTGATACAATCGATTCGGCACGCTCAGAGCCGCTCAGGGGAAGGAGTCATACTGCCACTTCGGCTTTAAGGTGGAAGTGAAATAAAGAAGCCCATAACTTTGGAATTCAGGATTTATTAGCCTGTCTAGAATATTGTGAAGAGCATTGGTTGTCTTTGCACATTTTCGCACTTCTTTCTTTTCCATATATACTCCCTATATATATTTAAGAAAACAAAACGCATAATTTCTTTTTGCAACAATAACTCAAGGGTATATTCCTCGTTTCCTTACAGGCTGACAGCAACAGTCCACTGTGGCAGCATCTGAATGCAAACTACAGCAACAGCTATTCGTATGCAAAGCACGGTAAGACCTTTTGACTCGCACAGCCTCCTGAAATGAATACGACATGAAATCTTGAAAGCATAGTGCCTTAAAGCCCTGATTCCTGAATGCTAGATTATTACTATTATTATTACTTATTTATTTATTAGTTTTCAATTCAGTTTCAGCCTCATTATACATGTTCACACTTTGGTCTATGTTTCCTTTTCATTCCAATTCTGCTGTATAAGACATACAAAGAAAGGAAAACATAAAAAGAAAATGTAAATAAATAAATGAGTGAAAATACAATTAAAATATATAAAAATAAATAAGGAAGGGGATAGGTAGATTATTTAGAATGCATGTTTTACTTTGCATAAAGCCCCAGGGTTTAAGTATACTATAAAATACACAAAAAAGTGATAGAACTTATAAATCAAAAACATGTTTTGGGTTTGTTTTTTAAAACGTGTGTCCTCTGTTTTTCTCTTAACAGATAGTTTAGGCGATAAATCCGCCGGGGCCTCCAGTCTGGCGTGTCTCTCCAGCATCGTGGACCGCCTGTCCTCCGTGGGGTCCGGCTGTGGCCCCGCGGCGCAGAGAGAGGTGCAGAGAGACGTTCAGAGAGACGTTCAGAGAGACGGGCAGAGAGAAATGCAGAGAGACGGGCAGAGAGATGGGCAGAGAGACCTGGTGAGAGACGGGCAGAGAGACCTGCAGAGAGACGTCTCCTCCACCTTCTCTCCGGGCAGCTCCGACTCGCAGCCCTGCACGCCGGAGAGCCCCGGGTCCAGGCCCGTGTACCACGTCCTGTGAAGAAGACTCTGACGTGGATATATTGCCACAGGCTTTCCCCAAACACTAGCTGCATTTGAAACAATAGATAAGAACTTTTGTTCTGTGCAAATCTGAAGGACCCTCAGCTGAACCTGAAGACCTGCGGCAAGCAGCTTTTATTTGTACATGAGATTGTAAATATGTATTGTAAATGCCCATTTAATCTATACATGCTATTATACCCAGTGACACATATTTAATTACGACAGTTAATGTAATGTTGTATTATTTCAACATGAAGTGGTATTTAAGCAATTTTAATGTCTTTCTTTCCATGTTTTCGTGACATTAAATCTTTCTACTGTTTTGTATAAACCTTTGTGCGATTTGCATTTTTTTAATTCCTCTTCTTCTGTTTCTTTGTAACAATTATCAGAATCAGAAACAGAAACAGGCTTATTGCCAGGTAGGTTCACACATACGAGGAATTTGACTTGATGTCATGGTGCATACATAACATATAAAACAAGAAATCTTTAAGGACACCGTAATAAAATATAGTAAATAGCAATACAATAAAGCAGTCATTTACATGGAAATAGAGTGCACTGAATGAATTATAGGATATGAAAGAAGAAATATGTGCAATAAGCAGTATGAACATTGTGTGCATTCATGTAATGCATATAGAGACTAAGGAGTGAGGTAATATGGTCACTTAGGTTTGTTTTGTTTGCGTGAATGCATGTGAAGACACCATACGCATTAAAAACCCAATCATTAACACCCACAACTGGTGACTACCACTGTGGAGTAGATTGTTTTTAATGAAATTACACATTGGAAACACATAATCTAATAATTATAGAAGTTTCCATCATTATTGCACTAATTACTAATAGTATAGTGGGCCAAAACAGTTTAAAGATGCATTATCTGCTTTCAAAACAATAGCTTAATTATTCATTAGCAGATTCTAGAGCAAAAAACGGTCTCTTTTAATATAAAATGTCAAGTTCTCCATCATGTGACGGGTCCAGTTCACAAGGTGTGGAGATCACAAGGTAACTGGTATAAGTTGTACTATGGCAGCAAGGATTTAAACAAAACATACAAACAATGTATGAAAACAAATGCAGTTTCAAAGTGTAAAACACACTTGTCTTCTTCACATTTTACCATCTCTCTGTACTTGTTACTGCTGGGAGTGTGTTTAGGGGGAGGAAACACTTTGTGTACCTGTTTGTTCTTTCCTTCCAAATGCAAGTCATCATTAACACCTTAGATTATACCATCAACACCAGAGTAAGGAACAAATGGCCTCTAAGTAGTTGAGGGGGAGGGTGTATTTCACACTGCATCATGACTTTGACCATGCCGTAAGTAAGCATTGTTATATTTTTTACACAGCCTGTGAAATGCAATATAGTTGTTCAAACTTTCCACAGAAAACCAATATTTGTTGCATTTGTTTTTATTAGATTCTGTACTCCCTTAATCAAATGTCCTCTTTTATAATGTCTTGCTTGCTCCAATGTGCTCTGTCTTTTTTATTACAAATACGTAGAAATGATCTACTTAAACCTCTCTTATAGCAGCTTGTCATAGTTCTGCTCTGCTTTGAAGCATTATGTTCTTTATTTTAGTTTGAAATGCTGTTGAAGGCAAATCAAAAGCCATTTTCACAAGACGTCTTCAAACATGAGTCTGAAATAATTTCCATTCAAAAACAACAAATACAGATTACATTTGTTCCACATTAACATCCATCTATCGAACAACACTTTGTTATTATTCCAGCGGAGATGAGTTCAGAGTAACTCTGCTCAGAGTCTCTGTGCTTCAGTTCTGTGAAACATTGTGAACATTCCTTCAGCGGCTTGTATTTCAGCCCACATCACGGCTGCGTACGACCCTCCAAATGTCACTGATGTAATTTTCCATGGCTACAACTCTGGTTGTGATTCATGAATCGCTCACTCACTAAGCCTATAGAATAGACTGTCACCAGAAAAACAAAGCACGAGTTTCCATGAAGGTCAAACATGGAATCAGGAAGAATGTAATATACAGAAAGACATTTTTGATCTGATTTTCATAATTTAATAAACTGGATTTGTAGCTTGAGTCAGAACGGAAAAAAATGAATACACTGACTCTTGGACAGCACGACTCAAAAGGTAGCACAGTCATGCCTGTAGTACTCAGTAAGACCACAAGGGGGAAGTGTTTTCTGTATTTCATACAATAACACCTATTAAAGCTCTGTGATGAAATGCAATGTAATCAATGCAACGAAGTACAGATTTAAAGCATGAGGTGACTATAGTCTCTAAAAGGTCAATCTTGACTGTATTTATTAATTCATTTCCTCATATTTGAAGGGAATGTTAATCTCATAATGAATGTTTAACTGCGCTCTTTAGAGAATTGAATCTGCCCTCTGGCAAAATCTGTGATGTTCATCTGAGTAAAGACATGAAAAGATAGAAAAGGAGATGCTATAATGTAGTAAAACTTCTGAAGTGTTACCACCCAAAGTCTCCATTGAATCTCATATATTGATGCTTTTACCGCTTTGAGTGTTGATTCATTTGGCTTGAGGCATTTTGAGCGTTTAATCCATACAGGTGGGAAAAGGATTTTGTTTTGCTTCTTGACTTCCTGTGTGAACTTAGCCAACGTGTTAGAGTGCAGGAAGGTCAAAGGTCAGTAAACAGCATGACTGTTGTGGAAATAACATTACAACATACTTTTGACTTTGGGACCGTCCTATCATTCCCAATAGTGAGGTAGAACTGTTGAAATGCCAATATTTGGTTTTGCAAATTAATCTTCATCCTCCCATTGTGTTCAAAAAATATGTTTTCCCTTTTTAACCACACAAGCCCTCTAGTTTGATTAAAAATGCCATATTTTTTTTCCCTAGATTGATTATCATTAAACAAAAGAAAATGCACATTTTCTTTCTCAAGGAATACTTATGGGCAAGAAATTCCTGCATTTGTCCATATTTTAACCATGTAGATATTTTTTTCCCAACCTTTTGAGGAGTTTACAGTAAATAGTGTTGCCATGTCAAGAGCCAAGAAGAAATGATTAAAGTGTAGTCTGAGAGGAATGGCTGGCTGTTAGTGCCTTGGAAAAGTTGGAAGTGTTAACAACACACAATTTCTCTGCGATATTTCCGAGTGTATTTTAAGCATTACAAAGAAGGCGGGTCAAAACTAGGTTCACACCATCTATATCTTTGAAAGTGTTACTTACTGCACAGATGCAGCCGGTTATATGAATATTTCTCATCATTTGTGGTTTAACTCTAGTATCTCTGAACAGAACCTTTCCTTATGATAAGAAATAAGAATGTAAGTTGTGGTAATGTGATCCTGAGAAGGTGTTACATTCAGCCTCTTTGCTGCAGATTAACAGCCATGGTCTCTAGTGAGGGATTTGTCACCTGCATTAAAGTCTTGAATTGTGTCACTTCAGGCTTTGGTAGTCACTTGCTATAGAATTGTTTGCTTGAGAAAAGCTCTAATAGTGATTTTATTGCACATAACACTGTGTAGCGACACTTTTCCAGGGAAGAAACAGCTCTTCTTTGTGCTTCTACTGTCACTGTTTGACTTTAATACCTCCCATTTACAAGAGTCTCTTTATTAGTTTCACTGTCTACTCTTTGTAGTGAGCTAACAAAAGGCCATTGACTTTCTGTTCCAGGGCTACAAACCTGGAGGAGTCTTCAGAGGGACATTTCAGAGCCCCACGTTTAGCCACTTCACCGATAGCAGCGGCACTAGAAGGCAATCACAGACAAGCATTTGGTTGTGGTCACCACAAATAAACACCCCAACAATTATTTTGACCAATTAGTAACTTAATAATGCTTCAAGCTTCTACATTTATGCCAAAATATGGGGCTTGGAGTCCAGACATCTGGCAATTAAAGACAGGAGAGTGAGGTTTTTATGGGAAGATTGCAGACTTTTTTCCAAATTTGACGACTATTAGCTTTTAGAACGTGAAACTAAAATTGCAAGCAAGTATGCAGAATATTAACAGTAGTCATTTTAAGCAGTTTAATGCAAAATCAAAGTAACTAAATACTATAGGGCTGTGCAATTAATCATATTTTAATCGCAATTACGATTTTGGCCTGCCACAATTACGAAAACAACATAATCGAAAAAAACAATTATTTAGCTTTGCTAGGTTGTGACATATTTGATCCAATTAATTTTGGTCTAATTGATTTGTATTTATCATATTTATATATATTTAGTAGCTTGTTGAAGTGCGCTCCAAAATATGTGTTGATCTTGTTTATTGGCATTAATTATTTTTTATATTATTTATTTAAAAGTAAATATAAATGTATCATTTATTTAATTAATTTTTCTATTGGTTTTTCAGTTGAATTATACGTTCAGGGTAATCAACAGTTAAAAAGATACTGTTCAAATGACTATTTGTATTTGTTTTAAAGTTCAATAAATTGATGTTTTCAAAGTCAATGAATAATCATATTTAATAATCGTGATATCAATTATTGACCCAAATAATCGTGATTATGATTTTTGCCATAATCGCAAAGCCCTACTACTGTATGTACTTGCACATAGCCATAAGACATGCACATATTTTATTCATAATTATCCTCACTTATATGTATTTATGTAAATTACTCAGTGATTCCCCGTATCTTATGTTGGTATTTTTGTTCATACTACTTTTTTTAAAATTCGTATTATCCCTAAGTGAACTCTTATCTGTACTATCCCAGGTTTCACTCTTAAATGCTGCTACGACACCTGTGTTTCCCTACAGGGATTCATAAAGGTTTATCGCATCTTGTCTAACTTAATGATACCATTAAGATGTAGTATGTGACATGAATAAAGGCTCGACGAAGAATTCACTGTACACAAGCACATAGATTTATTTATACAAATATAGTATGTATAACAATTGCATATCAACAGTTGGTTGTCTTTTTTTATCTTTACGTACAGTACAGGACCATCAGCTTCAAAAATGTAAGTCAATTAAGAAAGAGTACCAGTGATCTACGATAGAAAAAGGTGTCTGTTGTATGAAGATGTTAATAATGAGTGAATGTCCTATAAAACCTGAACCCAGAGGTCACCTAATACAATAATGTTGGCATTAGGTGACCTTAGTGTTGACAGGTTATATAGGAGATATCAATGTGGCAGATATTATGCATGTAGAATGGTTTTGCTCTGCTGGAATTGTGCAATTAGATAAATTATAGAAAATATTAAAGATGAAAATAGTCACTTTCTTTCAATAACAATCAGCTAAATGTTCAACAAATTCAAATTCATGGCAGCTTTTTCATCCACTGTTCTCATCATACAGCATGGGGAATATCATCTGGAATACAGGAAGTTATGTGTTTTAGATTTTGTTTAAGGTTAATAGAAACATTGGTTAGAGTCTGCATGGTTGAACAAACAAAGAAATCGGCCACCTACAGAACATTAAGAAAAAAACATCAAAAACAAGACGTGTAAGAAACAACAAAGGAGTGCAAAAAAATAGACAAAAGCACCAACATGGAGAAAGCAAACACAAACGTGGCAGACTACAAATTGAATTCTAGTTTTTGAAAACAGATTTACCTGACAGATACGGAGGAAAACAGAAAGGGTAACATTCTACTCTGTCTTCTCAAAAGTGATTGTCAGAACAGAAACGCATGGAGCAGATCTACATGTGCTAATGTTGAGCTGATATACAAGGACTAGACTTTAAATAATATCCTGCACGTCTCAGAAAAAATACATAATATTTAAAAGGAACAATAAACCTTTATGTTAAATCTGTGATATTATAATATTTAAAAGGAGCAATCTGATCTCATAAACTATAAAATAGACAGGTCTGAACAATTATTTTGATTTAATTCCCACAAATGAAAACGGGTGACATTCTGTTTTTCTGTCGGGAACAGGACACGGTTAACATTTCTAAGGATTGATTTGAACCTCATATATTTTATAGATAAATCTGAGTTGGGTGTAGCTTACAAAGTCTGTTAATAATCGCAGTTATTGCACATTAATTATTCATGCCACCTGTAAATCAATAATCTCTTTAAATGGCACAGAGGATATATTTGGACACAGAAGCTGCCTTACAGTTCATAAGACCCAGTTTGCTTTACAACGACTTACATGAGCGCCTATCCCATCAACTCTTTATATATATATATGTGCGTGTATCCAATTGTGAATTTAGTGGTGAAATGTAAAAACTGAAAAATGTGTGTTATTGCTAAACCTACAAGATAGAAAATCGTTCCTGCTACAATATAGAAGGTAAAAAAGAGTTCACGTTTATCCAAAACAGGACAAGTTTGACAGAAAGAAAGAAACCGATGGTCATTCAAACAGAGACACGAGCACCAGTTGAAGAATCAATAGAAACACCACTGTACAAATAATATCTATTGCAAAATGGCAAAAGGTGCCACGGTGTAATGGATGTCGGTAAGCAATCAAAAGTGGATGACTGTAAACAAAACAACAAACACAAGAAAAGGGAGTTTCAGTAAGACTCACCACCAGGGAGAACAACTTATAAAAGGGAGTACAAAGTTAACTTTCAGTGCTAGCCTCCCTCATACTTGTTTTTCAAAGCACCAATTTCAGGACAAAGGGCTCTCTTTATTTTTTGCTCAGTAACCGGTGGTACACTGGAAGGGAGGAGGAAGTCAAAGACTCTTCTACGTGTTGGTTTCCTCCACGACGGAGAGATTCCTTTGGGATCCTCAACGCAAACAGATGGTCTTTGAAGGCCACCTTTTACGCTCTCCTTCACTTCTTCTTCTGGAACAACCTGCAGATCAGTCCAAAAGAGAAACAAGCTGAGAGCTCTTGAGACTTAAGGGTTATTAAGTTGATTCTGTACTGCCTAAGGACTTTAGGAGAAGACATTATTTTAGCTTTTAATTATTGTTTGATTGTCAAACCAGCTTCAAAGCTTCCCTTCCTACAACTCCCTTGCTTTAAACATAACAACTGTATTTGTCCTTTCCAAGACAGAGTTCACTATATAGAGATGACAGACATTTAATTTTAGGGTACATCTGATGGGGTACTTCTTTCTTTCTTACACTGCAATATGTTTTTTATTGGAGAAAATTTTTCCAGGAACAATTCAACTCTTTCCTTTGTTTGGGAATCTTGTCTTTTTCAATATGAAGTATTGAATTCCATTTACTCAATCATCTGTATGTGTGCTTGTGCCTGTAGCGTTACTTCCTCTTTTCTGTTATTGATTAGCTTTATTTATGGGATGTAAATATATTTTAAACGAGTGTAAAGTGAAGATCTTTTACGCCAAAGTTTGATACGTTTTCATGAAAAATCTGGTGATTAGAAGATTTTGAGGTGTGTGTGTCAGGCCTGCTGTGGGGAGAAACAATGTTGCCTACTGGGGCATTTAGTGAGTCTGTTCATTGTGTTACACAGTCACACAGAGCATTTATGAAGAGAGACCTTGTGAGTGCGTTGTTTTGCTGCAATTATAGGGAGGGTATGCTGGTGGCTTGCAATAAATTGCTGAAAGACATCCATGTGAATACAAGAACTTATAGGAGTACGAGTATTGCACTATTTTACTTTTTTTTTAAAACTATTTTTCTTTTTGTATTTACTATTTACTTGAACTATATTTGTCTGTTTATCTGTTTTATTGTGATGCACTGCAAGATTGTCATCATCATAAGTACACTGTAGCTATGTTCTTATGACAAATAAAAAACCTTGAAACCTTGTTACACACTCTACACAGGCTCTAAATTAAAATGGGGTGATACATTTTCTAGGGTCTTATCATCTGTGTCTGTGTGTGGTGGACACAAAGCCACACTCAAGAGACACAGTGACAAAGACAGATGAATACCAGGCGAACTGGCGGCTTATGTTGCATTCTTGTTCGCTTGTGCGTGTCACTTGGTCAGCTGCCTCTTGGCCGCCAAAGCAAATTTCTGCGGTCAGCATTGCCGCCGTTGATAAAACATGATCCCTGCTCGGTTCCCTGCCTGTACCTCCAACATAACACACAGTTACAAGCTCCCAAATACCTTCCCAAGCTGTGCCGTGCCAAGTGCAAGACAAGAGATATGCTTAGGGGGATTTGGCATCAAACGGACTGTAACACAGAGATCTTGGACACATGCCCGCCTCAAATACATCAGGGAAACGTATAATTCGAGAAGCCTGGGCAGAATTAGGTGTAGCATGATTTGATTCGGCTTAATGGTGTGATTGGTGTTTTAAAAGTCTCTCCTTGCTTTTTAGTTGTGCTATTTTCACACAGCGAGACTTCACTTTGACTGGCAGTTCAAAGCTTTGTTCTAAATTTGGACTGTAAAAATGTTGTTTCAAGAAGAGGTAAGCCTCCATCAGGCTGTAGAAGCAGCATTGCAGGCCGTATCTACTTATCCGTGTACCTGCAGAGCATGAGCCACAGATGTAATCGGTTCAAGCTTGAATCATTTACAGCCTTTACAACAGAAACACTGGCAGAGGCAGTAAAGTTAGCACAAAGCATGCCAGCTGATGAGTTTGCAAAATATGCCACTGAGGTTTTGGGCCTCGCACCAGGATGTAAATGTGTTCTACCTGCAAGGCGCTAAAGAAAAACTCTGCTTCCATTTCATTTCTGCACTCCTTCTATGTTCCCCTGCTGTAACCTGGACAAATGTAGTACTTCTGAGACTCTCCACAACACTTTTGAAAAAAGTGTAAGGTACATTTTTTGAGGAATGAATTAAATAAATCTAAAACAATGGGTTATAAAAAAGTATGGTTTCAGGGGAGATATATTATATATATATATATATATATTCTATTCTTCACTATTTCTACTATATTCTATTTTACTTACTTGCACTATTTTATATGTTTTATTGTGTTGCACT
Source organism: Notothenia rossii (assembly GCF_949606895.1). Classification (NCBI taxonomy): domain Eukaryota; kingdom Metazoa; phylum Chordata; class Actinopteri; order Perciformes; family Nototheniidae; genus Notothenia; species Notothenia rossii. The sequence goes on along the minus strand of NC_136908.1, from coordinate 50,712,292 downwards.
GTTGCACTGTTGGAGGAGCCTGTGACCTAAGATTTTCATTGTCATAACTACACTGTACTGTAGCAATGTACAAATGACAATAAAAGCCTTGAATCTTGAATATTTAAAAATATTTTTATATATGCTAATGTGTCTGCCTGTAGGACTTTCCGACAGGAAACGTCTGGGGCACCTTGAAACTGAAACAGCCACAAGACTAGCAATAAACTCAAAATCTCACTCAGCACACTTTTGTTTTTGAATGGATTTAAAGGGATTTCCTTGCTGTAACTATATCATGGCAAAACCCACCTTTCTATTTGAACAGAGCTATCCCGTTTCCTCTGCTTCCAGTCTTTATGCTAGGCTAAGCTGACCACCTGTTGACTTTAGCTTCATAATTAGCATTTCCTCCCTGGCATGTCATATAATTCTCAACGTTTTACAGAATGTGTCCCTACCTTTTAAAACATGTGTCAGGCTATTACTTCCCATAGTCCTTGTCCTTACCTTGTGTTTCTGGTGTCTCCCACCCCTCGTCACCACCCCTCACCCTTAAAGCAATGAAGCGCCTCACCTACGACATGTGGTTCTGCGAGGCCGCGTTCTGCTGCTGCTGCTGCATGAGGATCTGCTGCTGCTGGCGTCGCCGGGCTGTACGGAGCTTCTCAAAGCGGGCCTCCATCTCCTCCAGCACTTTGGGGGTGTAGCGGACCACCAGCTTCACACTGTCCTTGGCCGCCTTCAGCAACTCCACCGCTTTCTCGTGGTGCTCGCCCTCCACACTCTACAGGGGGTTTAAAGAAGGGGGGATTTGAGAGGCAGACAATTTCAATACTCTTGGAAATAGTAGTCTGACAAAACATTTCCTCAATTTGTACATCCTTGCAAACTCAAGCTTAGGGTACAAGCTGTTTTATTCAAGTTTTTCGAGCAGGTTTTTGCTCAACATTGGAAGCACTTTGATCTCAAAAGCTCTTAACCTGCAAATAGAACTGGAAATGAATCATTGCAACATTTTGCGAGAAGTTTCAAAAAAGTATTTTAGTTTAGGATGTATCTTTTCGGCAGCTAGCTTACAGTACCAGTTGGACCCACCATCTCATTCAATTTTTTGTGTTTATTTTAATTTGTTTCTACTTTGTAGATTAATACTGAAGACATCAAAACTATGAAAGAACATATGGAATTATCTAGTAAACAAAAAAGTGTTTGCACACTCATGGCTTCTCTCAGTCACCTTTATGAGTATGTAGAAACTAATCAAAATAAATAAAAACCTTTGAATGAGAAGGTGTGTCCAAACTTCTGACTGGTACTGTAAATTATAAAAAAGAACAGGAACGCCTATTGGCACTCTCCCTCAAATCAATACATTGAGCCTCTCTTCCCATCAGAGCTTTCACCTACCACTCCATTGACGGAGAGGAGCTGATCCCCTCGCTTTAGCCCGCCGTGCCTCTCAGCCACTCCTCCGGGGATGATCCTGGAGATGTAGATGGGTGAGTTCTGCTCTTTGCCACCCATCACGTTGAAGCCCAGCCCTTCCTCCGTCTTCGGTAGCTCCACCACCCGCGGGTGGGAATGACCTTCACTGGCTGCGAAGGCTGCGACTGTTGCCTGAAGGAAGAGAAGCAAGATGGGACTTCTTGTTACTGCCAATTATCCAAAAACCAAGAAAAATACCTGTACTTATATATTTATTTGGAAACGTCATACAGTGTAATCTCTCTGTCATTTCATTAGAAGAGCTTGTTGGGAAGTAAAGAAAAAAGAAAATGAAAATCCTAATGGTGTCTTTATTACACTCAGAATGCGTACTAAGGAGGACACTGATTCAAAACTACCAGAAATTGATGGTGAAGGTGGGTTTGTGAACCTCTGGTGCACCTTCTGAGGAAGGCTATAACAAAGCATTAGGATTTATTCAGGGCTGGGGGTTTAGTCTCCACATGAGAAGCTTTCTGGCTTTCTAAGCGCACGGATTAACACATCCAAGTTCACAATGGAGGAGCTGCCAGACGACTTTCCCCCTCTGTCTCCCCACCAGCTGGTGGGTGTCGGTCGCCGGCTGAGGGGATTCTTTGAACCCTGAGCTCCATGCTCCTCGTTTGCTCTGAGCAAAGCAGCCAGGAGCTTGTTAACCGAGTCTGGGAAAGCTAATGGCAGACGAACAGAGAAGAAGACGCCCCCTGCCCACTGATCCAGATGCATTGCCACAGGGGCCTAGCTGTCAAGTCGGCATGATCTATGATTTGTGAGGTAGATCAAAAAAAGGAAGTTAAAAAAGTGAAAGGGATTCAGCAGCAGGCACGTATCTTTAAGGTCTTTGACGTTCCCTTCAGGCAGCACTTCCACTTCTTCCATATTGAAATCCACATTCATTTGTGCTCCAACTGTTTTGCCCATTTCTTTCTCCTCTCCCGCTTCCAGTTTTAATCTGCTTGTTGTACTCCACAAACTTCCTCTCTCCCTCCATTTTCTCTGTCTGTCCTTCTTCTTCTCTTCCTCTGCGTCGCATTGTGAAGCTAAAAGGAAGCTCCTCAACATGAATACCGCCACTTCGAAAAAAACAATCTCGCAGACGGCCGGCGCCTCTCAAACTCAGAAAGCATTTCAAATGAAAGGCTTACTAGCTGAGACGTTCTTGCCAACGCTGTAAAGACACTTGGTCATCGGCTCTCATCGTTTTCTCTGAAGCCCATACAGCCCCGATAGACCCTGTCTGTATTAAGATCAGTAATAAGGGCATTGAGCCAGGAAATAGAGGCCAAATTGATTCAATTAATCAAGCAATCAAAGAGAACCGAGTTGTTCAGGTGAAACAAAAATCGAAACTTTCAGGACATGTATCGTCTCTAACTAAACTCCAGAAAGAGGAGCAGAAGTGTCAGCATATTTCACACATTTCATCATTATTGCAGCGACACTTTGTTGTTTCAGTACCATTGCTACCATCTTTTTTTGGATCATTTCAGACTATATGTTTGATACTGATTGACTGCAATTGGCACTCTAACCTTCCTAATCAATTACTCTCTCTCACAAGAAAGTAAAACACATTTCAAGTGCTCTACATATTGAGTGTCTGCACAGCTAAGCCAGCTCAGCTCATTAGCTGTGTGTTTTAATGCCTGGTTGATATGACATTTTAATACAGATTTAAGAGCAGGAACTCAGAGTTTGGGGCAAAGAAGAGGAAAGTAGGAGGGAGTTTTAAAGCCGCTTAAATCCTGACTTCATGATTGCTTCCGGCTCAGAGAATACAGACAGAAAGTTTTTAGTTTTTCTCTGCATAACCACCATATTTTCTTTGTTGGGTGAAATAACTTCACACATTTAAAAAGAGGTTACTTCTTGATTTCTTACATCAAGACAATAATCTTTTGTATAACAAGATTTCAGATTTTTTCATAGGCTACGCAAATTGGGGCATTATCTTATTTAATAAGATTTGCTTACAGTAAAAGAAAAGAAAAAAGCCAAGTTCAATGTTTCTTTTTGTTTTCAAAGAGGGAAGGTTCTCCTTATATCACTCTATAAATCCTTAAAAACTGTGAACAGTCATAAATATATATATTTGTTGCCATGTTGCCAAGATATAAATCAGGCTATACTGTAAATAATAAATGTAAAAACCTTCAGAGTATAGTAAGAGGAATAAAACTGGAACGTGTATGTAAGTGCTGCTACATTTCTGGAGTATGAGAACAAAATATATTTTTTGAAGAAAACTGCCTTTAAAGACACAGTATGTATTGCACAATTCCAAACACTATATGAAAAGGGGGAAAAAGTGAACTGACGTACAGAAATACTTATCAAACAATTCCAGATAAATTCACTTACATAGAGGCGAAACATTTTTCTATTGCTAGTTTTATGAAATGTAATTTGCAAAATGAGGCACTATAATGCTCACTTTTGGTAAATTAACTAAATATCTCAAGACGCAAACACATATTTGCTCATGGATGTTTTTTTCTCCACTTGTCTGAAAGACGACATGTATGGAAGCAGAGTAGAGCCCAAACCGTTAAAAAGGACCCGTGCATAAAAAACAGTTTTCACCTGTAGAGCCACTCCTCACATCTCACATTCTGATTAAAGTTGGAAAAGTTCTCAAGAAAATCCAAGTGTGATCCCCAATACATTGAAACTCAAACCAGGTGTTGATTGTGAGTTACCATACCTTGCATGATCATACTTGAGGCAGAGAGTTGGAGTAGGCAACAAAAGAGAATAAAGCCTTCATCATATCCTCCACCCTCCCACTCACTCAGTACTGTGATGTGGCGAAGAGGAGTGGACACAGCTGGACGTTGAACAACTGAAAGACGGAGAGGCACTCTCATCTATTCTGCTCTCCACATCTCATCCTCAACAGCGTCCACGTGAAATCAGAAAAGCCATGCCGCTTTGTTTCCTCTCTTAAAAGGCCTGTGTCTCTCTCAGGCAAGGTGCAGATGACAAGTGCTGCTCAAGTGTCTCTTTTGTGTACCAGATGTTGCTTATTCCATTCACACTGCAACAGGAAATGTCTTTGTTCTGATTTTGTCCTTCCCCTGTGACACAGCTGTAATGTTTTCTAAGCAGCAGACAACGAAAAACCTGTACGCCTGAAATATTAAATAGTTGAGCGGTAGAAGGAAATACATGAAAAAACAACGAGCCTATTAAATTGTGAACATCTTGTAATTTAAATTGATGAGCAGATACGATCTAAAAAGACCTCATAGAAGCAGTGAATTGTGATTGAATATCACTACATGCCAAGTGAATTTAGACAGATTAGACTGTACACTAAAAACGTTAACTACCAACAAAATAATGAGGCGATTAGTTTGATAAAGTGAGTTTCTATCATTGTATTAGTTTAGTGCTTTTTTATCCAGGTTGTGTAACAGGATTTCAAGTGACGTCAATGTTTCTACCAAAAAAACTGTGCCTAACGCAGAATAAAGATCTGATAATCAGATAAATCAGGGTCCATATTTTCTGGAATGAAAGAAATATTCACAGCTCAAATCAAAGACTTTTCGTCACTGAAGACAGTTGAAAGAAGGATGAAGAGCTTGAAATCCTAGTTGATTCATATCGAAAGAGAAATGTTCAAGAAGTTGAATTCCAAGCACATCCTGTAATATGTCTCCCTTTTGATGCCAGTGTTGATTACAAGTTTGTCTGACATTGTGAAACCCGAAATATTCTCTTCAGAGTGCAGCCTGAATAAAATAATCAATTTAAGTTTGATAGAGAGTGTGTGACCTTGGTTTGACTGTCTATTGTGCATCTGCGTAGTTCATCTGCCGTGTTATTCTGCCTGCCTGATCCTGACCCTCGCTTTGATGATTTTTAGTAAACATAAAGCTTCATCTTCCCTGCCTTTTTGTGACTCTGTGTCTGGGTTCAAGCCTGTCTTTTTTCGGAGCCGCTACTTTAGCAGAACTAGCTGGAGACACACTCGCTGAGTTCCTGAATACAGATATATGCTGAAGTCCAGCTTCATGCTTGCTGGGATCTCCGCCCAATGGCATCAAATCTAAATTGGCAATAAAACTCGTAGCCCTAGTATGCCTCTCAACTAAACGCCTCGTCCTAATGAACTGGAAAGTCAGAAAGCCCAACTGCTTCAATTTAAACAGATGGCTGAAGGACTTTCTGAACCTCTTAAGTATGGACGAAGCTGCCTCCTCCCTGTTATATTTGGTTAAGCCAGATAATGTGCTATGAGATACGATAAGGGCATTCCTGGATTCAAAACATCTTGGCCGCTCCGCTTCATAAAAAACAGATAATACAAATGACACAAATGGGCAGTGCTCTGACAACATGAAATGTGGTTATCCTGGTTCGGATAATCTGAACAAGACCAGTTTTTGTAAATCCATTTTCCAGATTTGAACACATTTTGAACTAACAACCTAAAACGGAAGCTTAGGGTCCTATGTTTCTCAGTTTCAAATCCTCTTATATCACATGAAGGAAATGTTTCAAATAGTTGTACGCTCTCATGAATCTATTTCCCTGGATCAATGTGCGTTTGCCTGGATTAATATGTTGAATAAACCCACAGCTTTTAGACTATGTCATGTCATACTCCTGAATATGCCCTTATTACCTTTGATTCATTCAGAGTGATAACAAGTCTAGTTTTTATTGAAATTAGAACTTGGCATTTTCATGTTTTGAATACACAGTAAAGCATGACATCCCTGCAAACAAACTAAAGCTTAACTCTAGTACTATGTGGTAAATGTTTCTGTGTGCGGCATATCATCAAAAGCAACCTTAGGCAAAGCTTTAGCGCTGTGATACTCCGCCTTTCCAACAACATTGGCACTCTAATGTGTTCTTGCCTAATAATTGCACACACTCTTAATGATGGCCATTAGCAAAGTTAATATACTTTGCTGATTTCATTCTGCTTTGGCCAGAAGAAAAGATGAGAATGATATCACTGGGCGATGTGATTAACAGATAATTCACCACCCATTAGTTACACTCATATTTTATGTTTTTATTATGAATCATAGATGTTGATGTAGAGATCTCTAAAGCATGCTCTTACCTTAGCTGTGGCCCGCGCCTGGTACTCTGGGCAGCCATTCACTGTGATGGTTTCATGCATGTACTGGTACACCTGAAATAAATGAAGAAAGAAAGGTGTTAAAGTTATGTTTGACATGGTTGGAAAGAGAAATCATTCCACTGCGTCGGAGCTCAAACTCTTCATTTCCATAGTCGAATAATGGCGTTCCTTCACAGCTGGCTGTACTGACACGAGTGGAACAGAATGACTGATTGGAAACACAAGGCACTCAGGCACGGAAATGCACTACTCAAAATAATTCTGCTTACATTTACCTTACATGTGCAAACAGTATGTAAATCTCATTATTTTGAACTCAAAGTGGCACCACGCAAATCAGGGTTTTGTACAATTTCACTTACTCAACGTAACACACTCACACACAAATGTGAAGCGATCAGCAGCAAATCAGGTAAGTGAGGAAAAAGCCCTCAGAGGAAATATTTCAATTACTGTATTAAGCATATTTTTGAGTGCATTTGTAAGAGACTTGGGGATTATATAATGTTAGTCTTAACAAGCGGAATAGAGCTCTTTATTTGTGCAGTGTCCAGCAATAGTGAAACTCTGTAGGCACAATCTGATCCCTGTCTTAACACACAGCACAAAGAGTCTCCAGGCAGTAATACACTACTTTCGGACCTGAGCTGGTGCCAAGACATGGGTAGTTGTATGTCCAGTTGGGTAAAAAGCAAGGTTTTCGTAGGCAGACAGAATCATTTCAAACAGCCGACCTTTGACAGCTAACAACTGAGATGAATAAAGCTTTCTGTGGTTAATAGACTGTACCACTAAAGTACACTTTTCTGTTACGGCACATTAGAATGCTGTCTGTGTTGCAGTTTGAAATCTGAACTCTCCGCTGCTGAAACCAAAAAATTAACAATGCAATGGTAGGATGGAGATGAAAGTGATTGAGAGCATGGGGCCGATTGCAAACAGGCCTCGGAGGAAACGCTTTTGCTTACTCATCGCAACTGACTCGATGAAACACATCAATTACTGCCAGGAACGCACAATTTCAGCAGATACGAGTGCGAACACATTAGAATTTACGGCAGTTCCAGCTCATTTAGCAAATGAGCAATCAAAATCTAATCATGATAAAATTCTCAGTGTGAAAACAGCTCAAAATTCTCCTCTGTGACATACTGTATGTCGTGGTGCAGAATTGTAATCATCTGTTTGCAGTCACTACATGATGTCTCTCATCAAAGCGTAGAAACGAACAAGCCCGGTGGCTTTGACGTGCCGAACAACACAACAAAGGCCCCGCTTCCCTGAATCAAAAGGATGTATGCTTATAGGATACACATCCTGATATATTTGTATGTAAGGTTCTCAGAGACTGGGAGAAAAATATCCCTGGGCTTCTGTTGTCTTGTTTGCTCATGAATCTCAAAGACCATATGAAAGTGTGACTCCCCCTTTCAAGGTGCAACACATTTTTGTAGATTTATAGTGCTGATGCATTCGGAGGGGGGTGGGGGGGGGGGGGGGGGGGGTAAGCAGCCTGCAGTTCACACACACTCTCACTCAGCTCCCAAATGACACATTTTCCTGAGGACTTCTTCCACCTTTGCACTTTTTGAGACTGAGCACAGCTTTAGAAATGCCGTGAAAGGCTTTTCTTGCCTCAGTCTGCCTGCAGAGTGGCTTCCTTGTTCCCCAAGCTCTCTCCACTTTCTTTCCTACTACTGCAACTACTAATGACCCCTTCTTATTCTACCCGCAAATATCTCTCATTGGTCATCTATCTGTTAAGTGTTGCAGATAAACAGTCTTCTCTCTGTGGGTGCATCAGCGATTGATTTAAAAGGTTATTTGCATTAGCGACTGAAGGCTTAATTAATGTCTAAAAAAAAGGTGCTTTTTCACCAGTGCATAACTTTGTACTCTTTTTCCTCATTTATTATAGAGAATATACGATATAGTTTGACATTGCAAAAGCATATTTAAACTAATAAATAACCCCTCACGGTTGAATGCCTCGGCAAGTTGCATTCGTTACCCTGTCTGTCTAAAATATCATCATTTTCTCATACTATTCTATTAGACATAGGTGTCAAATTGCCTTAATTAAGGTATTATTTATTTAGTTATGGCCAAATATCTTCATGTGAGGTCACAGTGACCTTGACCTTTCACCAGCAAAATGCTATCAAAGTTGACATTTGAACACAACTCCCTCAAGGCAGTTTTTGGTGGAACTAAGCAGAAGAATTCAAATGTATCAAGTAGCTCACATGTTAGCTCACATTATCCACGGTAATAATCCAGCCAGCATACACAGAGCAACATTAGCATTCACTTGGTGTGGTATTGCTCTCCAAAATTCCTTCTCTTTCAACTTTGTTTCAGAGCTACAACAACTCCTTTGGGTAAATTATTTTAATTCTTTAGCTGCTTTTATTAAAACTCAGCACAGATTACTGCTTCAACTGAAAACAAGAATTAAATTGCATGGCAGAGATTACATATACTGAGTTATTGCAGCTTTAACATTCTCTTGTTAATTAAATTATAAATAACTGATGTAAGAAAGTGTTTTAAAGGAGGCTAAATAAGATGCACATTTAATATTGCTCTACATTTTGAACCTGAATGCAGTGCCCTGAATAACAGAACAAATGGCTGTGTGCTTTTGAATGTCAGTCTGCTTGTTGTGGCTGTCTTCACTCTAAAGAGGCCAGTTGTCCTGCAGGCATCTTTTCAATTACCCTCTTGCCTCTCCTTTTGCCAGACGTCTTCACTGCCCATCCCTTAAAACACTGACCCCATCAGTGCCCCCTCTCCTTCATGTTTGTTATTGCCTGGTTCACCACAGCAGATTATGGATAAGCACACAAGCCTTCACTCAATATTCCGGACAGGATATCGGCACTGAGCGTCACCTAGGAGGATGGGAGGATGTCACAAAGACAGAGAATAGAGAGATGCCTGCGGGGCACACTGACGTGACAACGCTGCTGTAACCATGGCTTCCCTCTTCCTCTACTGAGTCACAGAGTGAGGGAGGAGGGAGGGGGAAGGGTAAAAGCTGACTTAGCTGGTTGTAAAAGGATAATAACCAGCACAGGACTTAACAATACACTTTCCCTCTCTGTGCTGCTAACTATGACACAGCGCAAAATATTGAACTTGATGTCATTTTCATCCTTTAACTTAATGTGACGTGGGAAGCATTTAACACAAATCCTCCACACTCGCTAGTTTTGTAATAAAAACACATTATGCTGATTAAAAACTGTAATGAGAAAAATCAACTGCAGTGTTAAAACTGATGAAAGATGCTATTTCTATGGCCTGCGTTTTCAACTTCCTGTTTGTCAAGTCGCCCTCTCTAACTCCATGTACTACGAAATTCCCCCTCTCTATCATTTCCAGCTGGTTAGCCCTTCCAGTCATTTGTCTTGTGTCCTTCCTTTCCCATTTGCAAGGCTGATTGACCCTGACAACTCATTCAGGCTGATGCAGTGAGACTTACACCGCCCCCCACCTCCCCTACTCATTGATGAACATGGCAGGGGAAAAAAAGACAACGCCTCATCAAACTCTTTGTCATTTAGCCCAACACTGCTGAACACACTCTTTTCCCCGCTGATCATTCTTCACATTGACAGCCGGCCTGACATCCTCAACAAGGCTGATTAATGTCGGTAAATTCTATTGGCAGAGACAGGATCAGGTTTGGAGGTGGGGTTTTGACTATATTTTGAGGATTAGTATGTTCATCTTGTCAGGCTGTGCCAACCATGTGTGTGAAGCAGGAAATGATCTCACACAGTAGACAAAGCCCGGAGTTTGAAAGAAAGGTCATCTGTAATGAGGAAATGTCACAGAGGTGTGTGTGATTAGAATGCAGAAAACAGGAGGGTTGGCTTTCAGTTTAACCTATGTTTCATGGCTCTTTTAACTCCAGGGTAGTTAACACTGATGGATGACATCCAGGAAAGAAAATTGTGTGCAGTCAAAACGAATTAGAATATGATTATATAGCATTATCTGACATAACAAGGCTGGAGGAGGAGAAGGAAAACTATTACCATAACAAATTGAACCATTGTTTTTGCTTATTTTTTGTTACATATACAGTAGCATATAGTACTTGGGATGCGATATGTATTCTCTTCCAGGTGACAACTGGATTCATACTAGTGTAATCATATAATAAAAATCCCTTTCAAAGCCTCAACAAATGCTTGAGATTGTTAATCCAGCATAACGAACATTGTTTGTTGAAGTTACCTTATCATTTTGTGCAAATGTTTGTGTCACAAAGTAATGCATTTGTGTGCTGGTGTAAAGGTCCGACATCTAAGATACCAAAGAAAAAAAAAACGGCAACGTTTATGTGAAAATGTTCATCTGTTAAAGGTCCCATGTCATGGCCACTTCTACTGATCATAATTCCATTGTTGAGTTCTACTAAAATAGATTTGTATTGTGCAATTTTCCAAACTCACATTGGTTTCTCATACAGCATCTCTGTATAGTATGTGTATTCACTCTCTGTCCTAAAAGGCTTGTTGGAGCAACTGACCCCCTTCCCTATGAGCCCACTGTGCTCTGATTGGTCAGCTCGCCCACTCTGTTCTGATGAGTCGACCACCGTTACAGCGGAACATCAGTGATTATGTGTTACAATGGCGTTTGTGTGTGTGTGTGTTTGTGTTTGTTTGTCTGGCTGTGGGTCTGTGTGTGTGCTCAGACCGGGCCCAGGCCGGGCTTCGCCGTGTCCCTCTTTCTCAGGCTGAGGCTAGTGCTGCACTATTGGAAAAAACTGACATTGCGATTTTTTCCCCCCCTGCGATATATATTGAAAACATACAGGAATTGAAGAAAATACTGTTGTTTTTCCCACAAACCATCCTATCTTGAACTTTAATGCTATACAATTGGTATTTTTGTAACTATATTTAACCGGATGAAGGATTTTAGTCACGGACGTCTGGATCTTAAGTTATCAGATCAACAAGCTGGGCTAGCACGGTTAGCAGCGCCGAACTGCCCTGGAGAAACACATGAAACTACTTTATTCAGTATTTTTACCTTTAAGTTTGCTTTGGAGATTTGATTGTGGTTTGCTGTGCATGCAGAGCCTGCATGTCACTCACTCAAGTACCCCTGACATGAGAGCCGCGCAAGTTTTTCTTTTGTAGCAAGCAGCAAAATAATTGTAACATGACGTGTTTGAGTTAATCTGCCTACTTAATATCACCAGTCCTAAAAAAAAAAATGTAAATCTTTTTTTTAAATTTAAATCGCACGTCCATGCGATTATCATCACGACACGATATATCGTGCAGCCCGCCAGGCCATAGACTGTAAATATAAAGGTCCAGGCTGAGAAATCCGCGGAGCTGCAGCTGAGAAAAATAAGGCTGGCTGAGTGTGTGTGTGTGAGGAGCTCCGCGGATTGGTCCAAGGAAACAATGGAAAAAGAGAAATCTCCAACGAGGCGTTCTGGGGCAGCATAGGCACGCCTTTTCTGAGTTAGAGACCGTTTACATGCATAAAAAGCTACATAACACACAAGGGGACGGGTAATAACCGGAAAAGCATGACATGTGACCTTTAAGTAAAATGTATGAGGGTAATTGCTCCTCTGTCACAAACACATTCAAATAGACTCATGCATATTAGGCCATTTAAACCATCCTGTTACTGTCTTCTGTAATTGTTTCTGGTAATACCCAGCTGTTGAGAACTGGGAGATTCCACCACAACAACTCATTCAATGCTCTGCGTAATAACAATAATAATCCACAGTTTTTACAATGACCAGCACTTACAACCTGTCCCCCAGCTGGTTTAACACCGCGGAGAGAAGCTGTTTGTATCATCGCCTCTCTCAAACCTGTAATCGACTGTAAACCAGAGTCGACCTCTCTGCAGCTCACTTATCCCAGAGCATCTCTGATGGTTGCCCTGGTGACTGTGTTTAGTCAGCTCTTTGAGGGTGAAGTGGTCTGCATCTTTGCCTCTCTGACAAGGGCCTCTGCTACTGCTGCTGAAGTCTTTTTCAAAGGTTTTTGAGAATCATCTCACTCACTGGCTGGCACTGAGATTGCTCTGCTGGTTTCCAGATGGGCAGTTGGAGTCAGGATGTGCCAGCTTCCCTAGAGAGGGCCAAGAAGAGCTGCACCCTGAGAGAGAGAAGAAGACTCTCTGCCTTCCTGGAACTTTGCATGATGCCTGGGTTTTTGCGTTTTGCTCTGCCAGAGGCCAGTTCTCATAATCAGTATCATTAATTGTTGCCAACATTTGCAATATTGCATCAAGGCACCGACTGTAAACAAAGCTTATCATGAGTTTCTATAAGCTGGAAGAAATATAGAAGTATAAATGTGTGTGTTAAAAAGCACATAGAACACACAGTGCCTTGTTTTAATAATGCAAATCTGGGGACCTCTGGACAATGCATTTGACGTAGATTATTATCTTCCCTTATTATGTGTCTGTTTTTATAATATCTGATCTATTTACCTACCAAGTTTAGACCGATAAGTTCAATATTTTGGGACAATTTAGTAGTTAGGATTGGATTAGATCTTTGAATATGTGGTTAGTGTAAGGTTTGTTTTAGCTTGTAAGGTTTCTGCACAACACATGAACTCTCTCAAATTCTAGATGTGTTAGTAATATAAATTGTATATTCTTTCTGTTTAGTGTCTGGGCCCACTATTCAGACAGCACATTAAATATACAAGATCGGCTGTTATAAGTCTGTGTAGTGGTGTCATGTAGCGTTGTTTACTTAGTACGCCATACTCCTGATGAATGGGTCTAAGATGATGGATCAGTGGGTGGCCGTTTGCATGCATGCGAACGAAAGCATGCAAAGCAAAAGGGGGAAACTCCTGCTTGTTATTCACAATTGGTTCCATCACTATAATAAGTAATTATACCAAATCTCTAAAAGTGATTTGCTTAATTAAAATTCACAGTAACAAGCACATCGAACATCCAAGTTAATGAAATGCTCATAATTTTCTCTGGCCTCATGGATATTAAAATGTTCAGTGTGAATTTTTCATGCAGTTAAAAATTAATTGCTGCTGTTTGAGTAATCATCTCACATTTTCATTATGCTGCAGCCCTTCTTTAGAAGTAGCCCAACAGTAAATTGAAGGTACAATCTCAAATGTTATTGTTTTATTGCTTTATTTAATGTTCAGTTTGAAAGAAACTACCACGGAGCACATTTTGGCTTCAATTTGTACTAGAACAAAACAAAACATAGGTTAGGTTTGCGCAAGCTAATCGCTAAAGGTACAATACTAAATGCTAATTTTGCATCAATCTTAACACTAAATGTTCCACTTCATTCACTTGTGAAGTGGCAAATGTTACTATCATATAGTTTCACCACAACACAAATGTTAGTAAAATGAGAGTAAATTACGTGTAAAATATATCTAAATGCAAAGTATGCTAACGTGTGTTGGCTAATGTCTAGATACTGTGCCTGCTGTACTCTAAATATGGTCAACTATAATACAAACATCACCAAAAGCCTTCAGACATGTCCTTTAATCTTGGTGTAAAATATTCAATCAACACTTCACACTCCACATGAACATGGCATTAGGTCACCATGTTTTCAGATAACAACCTGATGTTATACTTTGTCATATCATTTATTTAAGAAAGTTGTACTTTTCCGGTTTGTTTGGATGAGACAGAAACATTACTACGGTCTTGGCAACACAAAATCCATGAATGAACAGGTGAAAGAGAAAAACCTTCATCAACAGAAGCTCCAAGGACGAAATGATTGAACGGAAGAATCAACAACAAAGAGTAGTAGCCCGAGAAAGGTCAACATAGAAAAAGCCGCAAAAATAAATAAAAAGTCTCACAGAAGGAAAGAAAGAAAAGACATGAGTCATGTTGCCGTTCACGGTACAGCGGTTCCCTTCTTTGACAGTGACTCACCTCTCTGATGGCCGTGCAGAACTCACTCTGAAGGACCTTCTTCAGAGATTGCAGCTTGTGACCCGGCACGTCCCCCGACTCCTGCAGCTTCTCCAGCAGCTCGATAGCCCTGGAAACATCTGGCGGAAAAGAGGGACAGGGAACGGGTGTGAGTTGAGAGTGAGCCAAAGGGAAAAATGCCCTGTTCAATTAATTTAACAGTACAGGCACGAGAAGGCAAATCAATGGGTGGGATAATGGAAATAGACTCAGTCAAGGCCAGCTGGGGCAGGAAAGATAGAACAGCAATCCAATCCATGGATTGTTTGCATTGGCTTAACTATATGCATGTGAATAAGGGAGGGAGGGAATAAGCCGGGCATTCAGTTAGAAGGTAACATATTCTGGTAAGAGTAGGTACCAGCTCTCACAAAATCACAAAGCCTTTATTTATCGAATTGTGCGGTACTAAAATGTTATTAACATTAATGTAATTAAAGGTTCCCTTTTATACTCTTTTTCATCAATAAATGATAGGTCTCAGATATATAAAAAACATGTCTCTGAGGTGTTTAGCTCGAAACACCAAACAGATCATTGCAGTATCCCATAATCCCCTCTGTTTCAGCCCTGTTTCCAAAGTGTTGATTCTCTGTCTGTTACTTTAGATGAAAAATAAGGAGCCACTCCCCACGCCCCTCTGAGAGATATTTGGTTAAAAAGAACACAATGGTGCTCTAGGAGGAGATTCAGGTGATAAGGTGGGGGGGGGGGGGGGGGGCTGGTTTTTGGCTTATGGTTAAACAAGCCAAAAAGTCGTTATGACATCACAACATCTGATCAGCTCATTTTCAGACAGGTTTTTATATAAATGTATCAGGAAAAAAAGCAAGCAAATCTTTTTTCCTGAAACGTTCAGAATCTGTTTACACAGAAGGGACAAATGTTTATGTATAACAGACATGCAAAAGTGGATTTTCACAATAGGTGACCTTTAAGAGGCAAGGAAACTGTAATAAAATAAAATAAAATAAGCTCACATGAAAGGTAAATAAAGGTGGCAGCTTAATTGTTACTTATCTATGTTAAGTAGCAGCATGTTTAAGTAAGTAAACATATAAATATAGGGTAGTATGGTCCAAGTTATAACAATTTACACTAAATCTAAGTTTAGAGGCTTAGACTGCAGGGTCCAATGAGTTATCTTCCCCTAATAAGCTTAAACTCAATGAGTCTGCCAGCCTGGCTGATTCATTTCTTGCCCTCTGAAATTACCAGACCAAATGTATAATGAAAGGAGAGGGAAGTCTTTTGGTACTCAATCACTGGACTCACGACTCTCAATAACATGTTTTATTCAGACTGTGTGTCCAGAGACCTGCGACCACACAAAAAAGAGAGAAGATTGCCGCAGTTTGACAGTGGCAGAGATTTACTGCTCTGTTTCTAGTTTCACACCATATATGTTTAGTTTTTTGATTCACCAATTCATCATATTGTCAACAAAATGTTAGGCAGTAGTGGGGCCAATCACAAGTTCCCAGACACCTTGGGTATTTCTTCATATTGCTTGTTTTGTCAAATAAACAGTCCAATGACACTAAAATGTGCAGTGAATTGCAAAGTAGGGGGAAAAAATCTCTGCAACCCCTTTCACATAATATGTCATTGTAACCACTTTTAAGAGTTCTAATCATCATTCACTTTTGAGAATGATGATTAGAGCATCTTTAAACACTCACAAAGTTCGTTTTCCAGAAATGAAATGTAGTTTACTTAGATTCACTTCAGAGATGATGTTCTACTGAACATTATTTTCCACCAGCAAGCAGAACGCCCACACCTTATATTACTGAGAGCTAGGCTGCTGATTTACATTCATGTCACTCCACAAAGCAACAGAGATGTTCAACAATCATCCATTTTTTAAAACCTTCCACACATCTTGTTTGCCCAAGTGGGATGGAACAAAACAGAACAGGAACATATAGTATATTTTCTCATACATAAGTACATCGTACATGTGTTCTCCATCATCCTGGTGATTCATATATGGAATAAATAGCTAGATCCAATATTTTTCATCTTTTCCATTAAAGTATTTCAGAAATAGATATGATACTAGTCAAGAAGCAATAATCCAGATCATCCAAATACCAAAAATATAGGTTCCGGCTTCCATGCAAATAATCGTTGGTTACAGCCTTTATGCAGTTGATCTGAAGGCCCTTATGTCTACATTAAAGTAAAGAACAATATAAAATCAGGATTTAAAAGAAGCAGCAAGTAAATACCAACTGACTTCTCCACACTGTCCTTTCACTGCAAGGCTGTATCATGTTATCTTCTGATGGTTAGATACTTTGTGTGTAGAAGCATCCCACACACACATGCTGATATTGAATTCTTGGAATATAGGAGTAACTCAATAAAGCTGACGGCAGACACAAGAGAGCTTTTACTGTTGGCAGAGCTGTGGGAGAGGGGGAATGAAGTAGTCTCCGGCCCTGATTGTGTGAATACTATATAAGGCCATAAAAAGGAAATGTGGAACACACAGATCTTAACCACATTTGCCTTTATACTATATATGGAGACAATAAGCAGAGAAATCCAATGCCTGTTTCTATTTCAAGCGCTCTATAATGAAACATTGAGGGTTATATTGATCTAATTGAATTGCAGGTTTGGATCCCATTGACACTAACTTCGGATTGTGAGTCCAGCGGGAGTTGTATTTACAGATGAGAACTGGCAATGGAGCGAGTCATCAAGAGGATGCTAATCAGCCATTAATTAAATGACTCTGAGTTAATGAGTCTCATGTAAATAGGGGCACGGGTACGTGTATATACAATTAGAACCAACGTTAACTATAACTGTCTTACCAGTTCCAGTCACCTATCCCCACACCTGCTTGTTGTTCCCTAATCAACCTTTAGCTTAATACGCCCCCCTTAGTTACTGTTGCTATGCCTGTAGTAATGTCCATCATTGCACAACACATAATTGCAATGTACAACGATAATGCCTGCAGATTTACCACTTTAAATTCTTGGTATTTTTTACACAAAGTAGGTCATTGATATAATTCAGATGGTTATACTAAACAGAATTATGATTTATAGCCGGTGATTGTTGATTTTTAGGTAAATAAAGTCAAAGCTAGCTGCACTACCACCACTAAAGACTTATGAAGCATTTTTTTGGTTGATTTTATTCAAGTAACACTTTAAGTAAAGGATATTACTTGTAAAAGCTATCAGTTACATTTAATACCACATAAAACCAGCACCTATACCTTTTTTGCCCACTTGGGGGCAATACCACAGTATAGGCATAATCATAACATTAAAAGTGAATGGCTAACTTATTAGCACACGGTTGTGTTTTGTAAATAAGCAACATTAGCATTCATTTGGAGTAATCTGTGTTGGCCACTTGGCATTTGTAACTCCAATATTCATATTCATAAAGAACATTTAGCTTTTTTCAAATGAATAGGAAATTCAACATAGGCCTATGGTGTTTTTAATAGCTGGTATTCTTCTTAGTATGCTATAATAATATTTTGTCTGTGGTCTGTTGGTCAGGTTTTTTCTAAATGCCTGAATATCAGAAAACACACTTTCTGAATAGCTTGTAATGAGATGGTAAACTTCCAAGCAGCAAGAGCATTTGTCTAGGAGGTTTATGAGCATTTCTTTCTCATTAAAACGAAGGTCAGGGGCCATTAGGAAATATTTTGCCTACCTCTATGCCATGATTTGCTTTCATATGCTCATTAGCACCATTTTCTTTATCCACATCAAGGACGTGGACTAGGCGTTTGTAACGGAACTTCAAAGAGTAATGTTGCAGACATCTTTGGAGGTGCTTTCATCTCGCTGATCAAAAGTGAAGCCTGCCCATTTCCTCATATAATCTTTCTAACATGAATTTGGGGAATTTCAAATTTCCTCAGCTTTGCATCAGCCAGAGAAGCTACTCGGTTAAAAAAAATACTCCATTGTTATCTACATTGACAGTTTTAACAGTAAAACTATGCACCTGCCTTTTTCCATATATCTGGTCCCATTGACATTGTATCACAACATAAAAGCACAGGGACACAGAAAGGGTTATAACAGGTGTCACACAAAATGAGTGGTAATAAGTGGTAATTGTAGCTGAGTAGCTCAGAGGTAATGACATATCAGATGGCACTGAATTGGCACGTTTGCTCTTTACTAGTTCCAGTGATATCTACTCTCTGTGTGTGTAGTTCTTCTGCCTCACTAGCACACTGTTTTTCATTCACATGGGAGATACTGTGAAGAGTGTGTAAACAAATCAAAGTATGATCTTAGTGTTGCAATGAAACACATAACACATAACACAGTACATAACACTGCAAAATAATTTATAAATATATATATATATATATCTCCTTTTATTCTGTCTTCAGTTCTGAGCCAAACTGATTTTAAGCGCACATTTCCCATGAGAACACTTCAATCCCCTCTGCTCTGCACGCTTGATGTAGAAGTGGCACATCAGATGAGCTGTGTGACTGATCAGAGAGTGTAAAAAAACCCAGAGGAAGAGGCATGGAAAGAGTGATTGTGCTCCATGACTGCAGGGGATCACAGTTACGTCACGTTAACAGAAAAGGATTCCCGAATCGAATGTGCAGCGAAATAACATATTACATGACCTAATAGTCTGGCAGAGAGAGGGTGGAAAAAAAGCCCCTGGATAACCCTTTGCACTCTGATAACACTCACACAACCACACGCTCCTCATGTTCTACCTTCATCGGAGATAGAGGCTGACAGAATAAATAAGCACCGCTGAAGATAACAGTACGTATGTGTTCAACACCCACATGGCGTTCCTGTTACATGTGCAGTCTATGAATAGCTTCAGCTGGAGGGAAGTACAGGACGTGGTATGATCCCACCCGTGACGAACCTACAAATGCAATAACAATGCTGGATTTAAAACTTTAACAGTATGTCTTAAATAAATAAAGAACTGCGTTTCAAGCCGTGAATTATTATTGACTACAGTGTACAAGCACTCTATTTAAGATACATGCACTTACAGACTATGCTATTCTTTTGCAAATCAAGTTATATTTACTCAGCTACAATAACTTCACACTACATTTTAGGTTCCTTTTTACATTAAGCGTTATATACAAACAGGGCAATGTTCATTTTAACAGTTGAGTTAAGTGCAATTAACATTAATATGACTTCTCATATATTTGCCAAAGTGACTTTTTTCAGCCACTTTGCCTGACACTAATTCTAGTTTTGCTTCACTACTTAGGTACTTACACTCACTGATTTCCTGGTCAACTAGCAGCCATGGAATACGGCCTACATGGAGGCATACAATTGGCGATTAACACATCCAGCAGACACAAAGCAACATTAACATTCACTAGGAGTCGCATTCACTCTCCTTTAGCTCTGTTTTGGGTCTGGCGTGACGCCTGAGGGAAATATCCGGCTCTTTAGCTGCTGAATGCTCCACTTCAGTATGTTCACCAGCCGTTGCCCACTTTGCTTGCCTGCTGTTTGGTTCTGAGCAGGTAGTGAATAGTGGTTTTTAAGAGGTTTTTTTATGCGGTTTGGGAACTCATTCAAAAGGTTGTTGGCCATGAAACCAAAACAAAAGGAAGAGAAATATAACGCTCCATAGAGCCAAGGAGAACTGCAAAGTCAGGTAATAATTATTTGTCTGTCCATCATTCACACATACAGACATGTCATCCATCGTCAAGAGACATATATGGGTTATGCACCTTTAGCCTCTGTTATTTATCTGCTCTCTCATTATTACATTTGAGAGACTGCCAATCCATCCCAGAATTCCCTTAACAAAAACATGCTTGTTTGCAATCCTGGTCCTAATAAAGTGTTAAGAGCTCCCAATTGATATCATGGTAGCAGAAAGTCTGCACACCAGCGGACCCAGACTGAAAACACACCTGTTCAACTGTCAATAAAAGCAAAAGCAAAAACATTATTCATGGTTCTGTACAGCAACTAGAAAGGTTTGGCTTATTTGAAGCATAAGCAGTAGCACTTAAAATGCATTAGCAAATTGAAAGCTTATCTACTTGCGTTATTTTTGCTTTTTCAAGTTTGTACCATCATGGGTAAATGCACTTGTTGTAAGTTGCTTTGGATAAAGAGTCAGCTCCATGCAATGTAATGAAACCCTTCTCTGCAGTTGTATGGGGATTTATTTCATCATCTGCCACACCTAGCTGCACAGCTCCTCCCAATGGTCTCATCGACACCTATTTACCTGCTCCTTATTCTCAGATCTCTACCAGTTCCCCTGCTGTGCCACTTCTCAGCCCTTCATCCTTCTTGTATCTGCCTTCCTGTCTTGTTATATTTTCTCTTTGCCTGTCTTTTTGCACTTTCTGCCAGCATGCCTTGACCTTTTTGTCCTGACGTCCTGCTTGTTAGCGACCCCTGATTCTGATCGTCGACTCAATCAGAATCAAATTCTGCATTTACCCCACCTTTGCACACACTAAAGTGTACATTTAAACACTTTTGCCACCACTGGACTTTATTGTAATTCTGACCTTATCTGTGTCACTAAAAATAAATCGCAAATAAATCAAGTTGAGCCCTCGAGTGATTTTTTTTACAGTTTTGCCTCTCATCGAAACCCAGAGACCTGCGGTTTAGTGCGTTAGGGGATTCAGTGAGTCCAGATGCGTGCAACATCTGTACAAGTGTTATTTTCCGCCTCAATGAACACGATATGCTCCACGTTGACAACTGCAAGTCTGCCAAATTTAGCTTTTTGTCGGAAACAAACAGACTGTGGCAATTAGGTCATCCTCACTGTGTTGTTTGACAGATTCTTCTCCAAAGGCAGAGGAAATATAGCTGGTGGTGCTGTATCTAAAATGAGATTTCTTTTTAAAGATAAGTGGCAAAAATAGAAATATTTATTAATAATCCTCTCTCATTATCTGCTGCAGAAAAGCTTACGCAAAGCACCTCAAGATTGGAATGTGCAAAGTAAAATGAGTTGTAATTACAGAGTATCTTTTGAAGTGTTGTGACAAACTTGTGTGTATGGTACATTAGGTTAAAGTGTAATGCAGTGGAGCCATATTAAGGTGAGTTATGACACCGGCAGAGATCCTGTCAGCACTTTATTCCCACTGCTATACTTAGTATGAGGGCATTCTCAATAGTGATTCTTAATGATTAAATTAGCAAAGTTTAATGCCAGTTTTTTAATTAGGTGATTGTCAAGACTTCTTAATGTTTCTGAGAACAAAGTTTCTGTTGTGTGTTGACGATGGAATTACTATATTGCCCACTAATGTTAAAAGGTGAAAGAAATACTAATATCACAAGTAAAATCAAACAAGAATAACCCGTCAAATGTAATGAAAGTATCATAGGTAAAAGTACTCTTTATGCAGAATTAATAATTTCAAATTGTTGTGGATTATTATATTATTAATATTTAATTTCAAGCAAGTACATATACCAGCAAAAGTGTTTTAATGTTGTATCAGATGTTTTTAAATTTGAAAAGTAACTAGTATTTAAAGCTATCAGATACATGTAGTGGAGTAAAAAGGAACATATTTTCCTCTGAAATTCACAGGGGTAGTATTAAGCAAAACCATTCCTCAAAGATTGCAGCCGTGTACAGTACGGTCTTGGGTTAACATAGGTTACATGTGTTAAATGTAGCATGTAAATCAAAATACAACTTTTTTCCAATCAATTGTGCCAAAACAGATTTGTACTGCTAGCACATGCCCTCATACATAAGGTAGAAGGTGTTATGGTGCTTTAAACTTAATACATTCAAATATTACTTTTTCCCCTACATCCAGATCCTGAATGAAATGGTCACTGATCAGACGTGTCGTCAATGGGATTGTGTTTTATCTATAATTGTTGTCGGTTGCATAGCAACAGTGTTTATACAAGGATATTCGCTTGAAACATGTAGTGTTCTTGACTTCCCGTGCTTAGAAAATGATCCTTCTGAAAGCATAATACAATTCAATGCAAAATAAAAGGTGGTATGAGATGACTAATTGTGACATTGTCAGTGCGGCACCATACCAAACTAATTTCCCTGAGCTTCTTACATCAGGATGAATAAAACTCATCATCCTCATCATTTCCTGATTAGAGAAAAGGCACAGAGCTGAACAAAGCCACAGTGACATGTAATAATGGCTTCAATGCTCGACCAGGCTCCAACATATCAGCTCTGGGCAACGCTCCAGTTTTCTGGTACAATTATTCAAATTCTAACAGTGAACAGAAGAACTGAGTGTTAGGGCTGAACGATTAATCGATTTTAAATCGAAATCGCGATTTGAAATGATGCGATTATCAAATCGCAAAGCCTGTGATTTTTTTTTACATTTTTTTTTCTCCACACCAATCAGAAGTGCTGTGCTCCACATGTACCAGCCATTGTTAACCAATCAGAAGTGGCCCATGATAGAAGGTGATAGACAGATTGATCCAATCACCTGCCAAGTATTTTTGAAAGTGCCTGCCCTTTCCAAATGGCTTCCAATGGAGCGTTCCTTGATGGTTTGGTGAAACAATCGCAATTACATGGTTTGGTAAAACAAACCATCTGAGTCAGGTTAGTAATGCTCATGTTTTACATCTATTACAGGGTGAATCTTAAACTGAAGCTTGACTTTAAAGCAGCCCAACGGAAGTTTCATGTAAGTTTACGGGCTGCAGGGGTGCTAGAGACGGGAGCATGTTGATGCGACCTTCCTAGGCGGATATATGGCCGCATTTTACAATAAACTTCCGTTGGGTCGCTTAAAAACAAATATCGCAAATCATATCGCAATCGCAATATTTGTCAGAAAAATCACAATTACATTTTTCCCCAAAATCGTGCAGCCCTACTGAGCGTTATTATTTTTCAGTACTTAGAAGTGTAGTTTTGACGAAACTGCAGCAATGTAAATAAACACATTCAGATCAGACCCTGAGCTCATTAAACCATGCAGACGTGATTAAATCTCTCAAACATGACTGTACCTTGTTTTGATTTCGTCTCAAATGACCTTCCTCTGACTGCACTCCTACCTTTGTACCCTGAGAGATTCTGTCTAGCATGCATGCTGTAATAAAATGTCCTGAAAAGGCCTTGCCATCTGCCATTTGCCACTTTGACCTTGATGTCCTTGGTGCCTCTGGCAACTCTGCTGCTAATTCAAACCAAAACAACTGAAATACTCACACTCTAAATGAGTCAAATGGGGCAACAGGGTTCTACCTAACAGGTCCCATGCCAATAGAATTATCTTTAAATAAATCTCTCCTTGAGGTAATGGCTCCTGTGGGAGTCTGTGAGAGCAAAATCATTGCACTTATTGTCTTCTTCTTTCTCACTAGTGACTCTTTAAGAAAAATTACTTTTAAACCCATAAATTCAGTTTTAAACAGAAGTGGGTCGAGATATTAACAGCTATGAATGATGTCAGCTTGTCAGCAACCCTCTAATCCTTCAAATCGCTGGTGTGACTGAGAGCATGTGATGGGAATCAGGCCGGGCCTCAAATCAGTGAACTCACTCTGATCTGTCAGAGGGCAAACAAGGACTGGGTCAGTGAAGGGCTGCATATTCCCTTCAGTCTATCAAGACAGGAAGTTATAAAGTGTACAGAGGGTGTTTGAGTCACCAAACTCTAACACACAAGGAAGAAAAATAAAAGGAGTCGTACTGTTTCATTTAGAGTTGCCATTTTTAAGTTATGTTCAGCAGCCTCCCAGGGAGTATTGTATAGAAACGACTCTCTGCGACTGACTTAAAAAGGTCGTCCTCATCATTTGCTGATTAGAGAAAAGGCACACAGCTGAACAAAGCCACAGTGACACGTAATAAAGCCATCAACGCTCGACAAGGCTCCACAACATTGTGGTGCTTGCACTGGGCAGCGCTCCAGATTTCTGGTACAATTAGTCAATTTCTAACTGTGGCACTACTGAGTGTAATTGACTTTCATTACTTAGAAGTTCCATTTGGATAAAACGGCATTGATGTCAATAAAAACGCCAAGATCAGAGGCTGAGATCATTCAAATATGCGGCCGTGATGAAATCTCTAAAAACGATCCTTTCAAATTCTGCTTGATTGACCTTCCTTTGACTTCACACCTTTGTGCCCTGAGAGATGCTATCTGAAATGCCGTGCATGCTGGGAAGAAAACACCCTGCCATCTTCCACCGCCTCTTTGATCTGGATGTCCTTGGTGCCCCTGGCCAATCAGCTGGCTAGTCACACTCCAAGACAATTACTCTAACAACCTTAATTGCTGTATTAAACAGAGATGGGTTGAGTGACGTCAGCCTGTCAGCAACCTTCAAATCCTTCAAATCCTTCAAATCGCAGGTGTGATTGAGAGCATGTGATGGGAATAAGGTCTGGCCTTATATGAACTGAATAGAAACTTGATCTCTTTCTAAAAAAAAATCCCTATAATAATCTTGACAAAAACACACAATGGTGAGAGGCAAACACACCTTTACATTAATATCATTATAATTGCAGAGAGGTATGACTGAGTTCTCACTTGTTTTACATCCGTAGTTATTTAAAGTCATGGCAACTGAGGGATGCATTTTTGGAATGTCTTTTTAAGAGGTTTGAGAAACTAGAAACATCCAAAACATCCAAATCTTGAAGCCTCTATTTAGATCAAAAATATACACGATATGTAAACCTGCCTGCAAATCTATCCCTATCATAGGTATGTGCAGGCTATCACCCTCTCCCCTTTGAAACTGTAAAAACAGATGAATGTAACAAGTGTAACGCTGTATTTTGGGGTTATCAGAGCTCATTTCTTTGAGGGAGTCACTAACTGAAGCAGTACTGAAATAATGCAAATCTTTAAAAGGCAAGAGTTTGAGAGAGCATTTTCTTTTAATCACTGTCTAGCCACACACTTTAGCACTATAGTTCATGGATTATGCAATCTAGATGTGCATGTTAATATAAATCAGCTACTTATGTAGGTCATGCATATTATGGCGTATGGACAATTCTCTTGATAATTGCTCTGACATTTATGTTTTAGCCATCTTTGGAAACCTCTAAACTCTTTAATTTTGTCCAATTATTCAGTTTGTGGGAACAAAAATCGGCTAAACGAATTACATTACCATTAGCACCTTCTGTAAATTATACCTGCTAAAACATCAATGTGTTAGTATTCCCATTAGCTCAAAGTTTGTTCAGTACAGCTGATCTCTCTTCTTGCAAAGGGTTTCCTACCAAGACTCTTCTCCTCTCTAAGTTTACGAGACAAAAGTCCTTTTCAAAACGCCACCACGCGCAATAACCTCTGCTATTTCATCTCAAAAAGGCAGTCATCTCTGAGACTTGCCCATTTGTAGTTAAATGCCAGCCCCACAGAGAATACAGAGTGGTTTTTATAAAATATTCAGGGAAGTTCAAATCCATAATTCTTGGTGGGGAGCTGGTGCTTTCTTATCACAGTTATTTCCTCCGACAATAACAGGAAGGCCAGCGGGGTAAGATCTTTTCATCCTGCTGTGACCCAATGGGCCAAGTGCGAGTTCTGGAAATGAACATGTCTGCTTCCTTCCTGTGTGTTTTCGACAAACTCAGCAGCTATTGCCTACTCCCCACACGAGACGTGAGTATTCTTTCATTAGCAATTATAGTGTTTTCTCAATAGAGGCAGCAGCTGAAAAAAAGGAGAGCCTGTTATGTCTCTGACGGCTTTTGTGCCTTTTAGTGCTCCTGCCATTACAGCTGTCAGCCGCTGACTGGTCGAATTCATGCCACAGGATGCGAATATGGATCAGTATACGGCCTGAGGGTCACGTCTGAATTACTGGCCCAGTAAATGGCTACTATCAGATAAGGCTGAATTGGCTGAATGCTGATATTTTACCAAGATGGAAGGCATTCCTCTTATTCTCAGTGTTTAAAGGCTTGTTTATCAGACCAGCTAAACTCCTGTTCTATCATTCTAAAGGGCGAGTGGTGAGGTGGAAAGGCATGGGTTGTATTGTTTATGTGTTTGCCTGGTGCAATCTCAGACTCATTTGATTACCTCTGCATGGTATAGCAGAATGTGCATCAGTAAACCTTGACTGCCCAGAAACAATACACTTCAGCAACAAAGAAATGGCAATTGAGGGACAGAATCTAATTCTAATGGCACCAAATGATCAACCATTACTTCACATACAATTTGACACCAGACATACTAATTCCTGCATGATAATGTATGTTCCCACCAGATAAAGTGTATTTATAGTCACCTCCTATGACCTGGAAGTGACTGGAGCTCATGCTTTACTTGGCACAGAGGAAATAGCTCTCCTTTCTCTATATTTGACAGCATCCGTTTCCTATGCAAGGCTTGTGCAATATTACATTACACCAGAGGATGCCTGTGGTCTGAATGTAAGACTGGGGATTTTTCACTTATGATCTAAAAATAGACAATTTCACAAAGAAACTACAGGGATTTAAAGTGAGCCTTCGATCCTCAAGCATGCATAAAGACCATTTCAAATGCAAAGTAAAATGTAAAATCTCCCAGATATTACCAAGAGGAGTGTAAGTTCTGCTTGAGCATGTGGGCAATATGCTGAATAAGAAACCTGAGATGAAACAAATTATGCAAAATGTTATTCTGGACGCTTTTCAACCATATGAATGAAGTCAGAGGATGAACAAACAAGTGTTTAAGTCACATGGTACAATCCCATACCAGCAGGTAGTAAACGCTACCTGTGGTGCGTTGGGCTTAGCAACA
This sequence comes from Notothenia rossii, assembly GCF_949606895.1. Taxonomy (NCBI): domain Eukaryota; kingdom Metazoa; phylum Chordata; class Actinopteri; order Perciformes; family Nototheniidae; genus Notothenia; species Notothenia rossii. The sequence continues at coordinate 50,684,984 of NC_136908.1, read as the reverse complement.
CCATCCCAGTTTATCATTAGGCAATAAATGCTGCTTGCATTTCTATATGTCTCTCCAACAAGTGCAAAAAGACAACAACTCTGTCCTGTTCAGACAACTTGCCTGGTGTGCACCTGCACATTCAAACACTGAAGTTATCCCTTATAGTACGCAGTAGATTTTCGTGCAAAAGCGCTTAAATATAGCTTCGGCTTTATGTTTACAGCAAGCTGTGACGGGATGTTATTACGGAGGAGATTACATAATAGAGATGGGAATAAAGGAGAAGCACTGTAAGCGATGTAAGGGTGTCCATTTGTCAAATAAAAGATAGTGAGTTAATTTGTCTGCGCACAAAGAACCCGCAATCATTTTTACAGAGGTAACGCTCCATTCTGCACATTCTACGCACGATAGGCTGGATGGTTCTATTGAGCTCACATTGCCTTGAAATAGAGACCCGTAAAAACAATCTGTAGTGAATCCGAGTCCGCCACAAACACCTGGATCTACCCCGGGTTGCCAGATTCTTGCTGAAGTTTTACAAAATGTGGAGAAAAACCCCTCAGATGACAAGCACAAGCGCCTTACCTCGATCCAGAGAGAGCGGTTGGACCACTGTCGCCATGACTGCTGTTTACTGGAGACTGGAGAGACTACGGGAGATGCAGCATCACAGAGAGAGAGAGAGAGAGAGAGAGAGAGAGAGAGAGAGAGAGAGAGAGAGAGAGAGAGGAGGGAGAGGGGGAGGAAGAGGGAGAGATGAGGGGATGCTGGGAGTGGTTGGGAGGGGGATTAATCCACCTCCATCGTCATGATATCTCACAGCCTGCATTTTTTTTCATAGGAACAGCATGAACGCACTACAAAAAAAAAAGAAGTAGTCCATAGAGCACAATTCAAACCATTTAAATATTTGTTCACATGTTCAAGAAAACATATTAAATGTTGTTGAGTATTTGAGTGTGGGTCAACTATACAGATAATGGAAGGCCCACATTTGCTCAGGAGACATATTTAAAGGTCACCTATTATGCAAAATCCACATTTTCATGTCTGTTATACATAAACATGTGTCCCCTCTGTGTAAAGAGATTCTGAAAGCTTCAGGAAAAAAAATGTGTTCACTTTTTGTCCTGATCCATTTATATAAAAACCTGTCTGAAGATGAGCTGATCAGATTTTGGCCACTTTATGATGTCATAACGATTTTTTGGCTGCAGTAACCATAACCAACCAAGGTAACCCCCCACCTTATCAACTGAATCTCCAGAGCACCATTGTGTTCTTTTTAACCAAATATCTCTCAGAGGGGCGTGGGGAGTGGCTCCTTATTTTCATCTAAAGTAACAGACAGAGAATCAGCACTTTGAAACAGGGCTGAAACAGAGGGGATTATGGGATGCTACAATGATCTGTTTGGTGTTTCGAGCCAAACTCTTCAGAGACATGTTTGTATATATCTGAGACCTATAATATATTGATGAGACACAGTATAATAGGGGACCTTTAAAACATGGCCAGAAGTGTGATGACACTTTTACAAGAATGTGGACTCCCGAGCAAGTTGCACTTTTTTTAAATATGCACAACAATTACAGTGAAGCAGTCTTTGGCGAGGAACATCTTGGATACCAGGCTCCCTCCAACAATGCTAATGAATATGTATAAAATCTCAAAAGTGAAACCCAATGAGCAGTACTCCCACATGTGTTTGCTGAACATCTTGTTAAAAATCCTGGACATTATTATGCTGCTATTAAAGCCTACACTCTTCATTTTTCAGGTCCTCCACGAAATCTATCTGCAGGAAGTTGGCTGCATTCGACATGTCCTCTAAGTATGCAGATATGTGGACAACATGCTTGGCCATATGTCATAAATAACAGCTGCATTCAGGACAGCTTATCTCTTATATTAAACCTGACTTAATAAACAAGTCAGTCATCTCTCATTTTAAGAGCTATTACATTATGCGGCGGCATCACCATTCAGAGGAGTCTACCAGTGCCCTCATGCTGAATCTCTAAATGATGTGTCTCTGTTTTTGCATGTGTAAATGCTTAGGCACATATGATGCACATCCATTGCATTTCAGAGATCAGTTGATTGCAACCAGGCTTGCCTCAAAGGTTTATTATGAACCGCTGAGCCATGGCACTGTTATCTCCTCTCTTGGCTACATGCACTGCATGCAGCCCGATAAGGACTGAATGATGGTAGGGAACCTTTGTTGAAGGGCTTAAGGATTAATTCTCATGTTTATGGTGCTACCACCGAACGAAGCCAAACTACTGACTCCCTTCATCTACTGTAGATCTGGTGCGTAATGGTGCCTGCTGCTGTGATATTTTTCATACCTGGCCAGTCATTGAACTCGACAGAAGCAGTGCACAAAAACAAGTCACAAATTGCTGGTTAAGGATGGATGACGAGTCACGTTGCTGGCATGAAGCTGTAAACTCAAACCTGACAACCAACATTAAGGCTTCCATGTGCACATCTGTTCAGAGCAAAATCCAAACAGACACTGAAATTATCTGAATTAAATTATCTTGCTTGCAGCACTTTTTCCTAGACCCATTTGAGAAGCAATTACCTCACTCACAACCTCACTTTACTTCAAATTGGCGGCCATGAAATTAGTCCAAGAATGACATTTTAAAAATCTCATGTCGATGTAATTCTGTGGATTCCATTTTCATCAACTTTAAGCATTTCAGGCATCATAATCTCGGTTTTTGATTGAAACTGCAACAAAACCTAATCACACAGTCCATATGTGCCCGTGAATTCCTGCCACCCTCAGTCCCACCTTGCTGCATACAGATGTGAACTGGTGGTTAATGGTGGGCTGGATGGAGAAGGACAGGGTTTAGAGAGTGCACGGAAAGAGGGCACGGAGAGATTACAGGCCCCCACCCATATGGGCTGGAATACAGTACTGCTTTTTTTTTTTAAAGAGGTGGGATTACGCAGCAGTGCTCTTAAAGCCTTTTAACAGCGAGTGAATTGATTTCTGAAAAGGTTTTCACTCCCACGGAGGACAAGAGGCATTGTAGACAAGGCAAATAAAGACACCTGTACTGCAGAATGTTTACCTATCACATAAAACCTCAGGAAGTCAGTATCAGCATGTTTGCAGGCACGAGCACACTTTTGCAAAATTAAATTAAACACGTCATTAAAGAAATACTTTTGCGACATATTCTTAGAAAAACAAAGCATTTTTATTTTAGTGGGACCTGTCTCTTCAACCTAATGTTTGTTTAATCCATACAAAAACCATTCAAAAGAAGTCTGGTTTTAAAAAGTGTGGTTTTGAGAAAGGGTCATGTGCCAGATTATTTCTTGGCCTGATCCTGTTCTTATCCAAAAGGAACATTGGGTCGTGAATTTTGACAACCATTGACTCTAATCCCTGTGCAGGATGACGGTGATCATGTCTCACTAGTAAAAAGAGATGAGAATATCCTGTTTGCTTGACAACATCTGAAGTATGAAGTATTAATGTGTTTTGTTTGTGTTTAGGTTTTGCTGGATGATGTGACAGGTTGCTTTCCCACTGCTGCTCTGCTGTTTATTACCAAGCTCCATCAGGCAGCTTCTGACGGATAACGAAAGCAGATCGTAATGTGAACATGTGGGAGGTATACTGATAGACATCTTAAAAGTGTTATATATTTTCCAACAAGACATAGTGAAACAACAAACATTTTTTTTCCTTTATATTTTAGAGGGACAACTGAAGGAAGTGGCTCCATAATGATATTCTCTCACTTCTCAAGGCTGGTTGTGGACCTTTCATTATTTGTAACTGGAGCAACTTTGGGATTAAATGCCTAGCTCAAAGGTACCTTGAGATGTACAAAACGGAAATCCTGCAGCACTGATTTCCACACATCATAAATTTGTCATGGGATTTGAACCTCTAACACAAATGTCCTCTAACCATTAAAGACTACTGACGCCCCCTTCAGGGAATCAGATCCCATCACTTTGTCAAAAGGAAATAATACACGACATAAAAGTAATGAAATCGCACATTAAATCACTTTGTTTCATTCACCAGCTGATTTAACATCTTTTCATTTGAGAAGAAAGATTATGGGAGTATATTGTCCCTCCTGTCACATTATTACAAAGCATGACATGAGTAAGATCATGCTCTACTGCTGTTTATTTGTCATTTTAGCTGCTCATAAACTGACATTTAAATATATTAAGATATCAAGAGCTACTGCCATACACCCTAGATGTATAAATGCTCAAATATTGTTCTTGTACTTTTAAAGCTATTCACATATTCATCTTCTGCTTTGACTGGCACTAAATAAGGTAATAGCAAATGAGCATGTGTCCCTAGTATTTTGCATGTTTAATTTTATGCAACTTCCCTCAGCTGTAATAATGTGTAATTATGTATCGGTTTTTCCAGATTATGAATGATGTTGTTGAAAGTTATTCCCAAGCCTTTTTGCCAATTGCTGCGTCTAAAAGCCATTGGATATGTAAAATGGCAATCATTATCTTCACACTAATTCAATTATAAATCCATATTCAGACTCGGGGGGTAAAGAAAAACACAGCTTGGAGATTAATCATTTGTAGATAAACTCTGGGAATTCGCCCCTAACTTTTTCTGAAGGGCATCCAACTGATTTCTGCTTGAAAAGATTCACACTCATTACATCAAATCAGAGAAAAGGGCGAGATGGAGGGGCCATAATGAGCCATGTTGGACTCCGATTTAGTCCTGATTGGCTTTTGCAAGCAGCGATTAGTAGTTGTCTCGGTGCCATGAGTATAAGAATGATATGTATTCTGCCAATAGCATCTGCACTGTTATGAAAAGAGTTATGGCAGCGCCTGGGGGAGTGATTTAGAGAGACCTTTTGGCCGCACAAATTACAGCATGAGGAGAAGGGAGGCATCCTTTCCCTGCCAATGTTTTGATTACAGTTATACATGAATATAGATTGTAGCATACATGCTCTGTTGAAATGTGATGAGATTTAAATCAATATTACAGTCAAAAATAACAACCACAGGTTTATCATATACAAAAAGCCAATAAAACCAGGAAGTGTTAGGATAACACATTTTTATGTAAACAAAAGGATATAATTCAAGGTAGGTTGTACAGTTACATTTAAATCTAGTGAAATATGTCAGCAGCTAATACTCAAATTTTTCCTGGAAGGAGCATGCTGCTTCAAGAACTTTGTATGTATAAATAGAAACAGATGACCTGAAATATCAGATGGATGATTTACTCATTGGACACCAGTATGAAGGGGTCATAGTCAGGGGGAGTCAGCTGTATTATGGGTATTTACCAGAAGCTTGGATGATGCCAGTGACAAAATAAATGTACTCACCAGCATCTGAGAGTACGCCGTGACAGGACTGCACTGCTGTTGTGATGTAACCAGAACAAGTGACTCAGCTTAACGAAAGATTTGTTATAATTTGACTCCTGACTCCTCCTAAATGTCCTCAAACAAGCCCCTTCATCCATCCCTTGATCAGTTTAAGCACCGGTATTTGCATTCTTAACAGTAAGAGGGGTTATTGATGCCACCCTGAGGAACCTAAGAGTTTAATGCTGCAGCTAGCAAACAAAGATTTGCATTGAATATGAGCTCAAGCTGTTCACAAATAATTATCAATCATGTATTCTTGATTTGCATAACAAAATACATGCCACAGGCTAATAGCTATTCCTGAAAAATGTATTGGGGGTAATGTTGGGCTTCAAACAGTGATTTTTTGTTATATGCAGGAAATACAGCATACACATTATTTCATGGCATTCCTTTACCCATCTTAGTATTTATGTCTTGAAAAGTTTACATTGTTGCAATTCAGTTCCTGTGTTGTGCAACATTGGTTGTTGTTGCTCAAGGCTCCTCCTGCATCAACTACATCCAGGTTATAGTTCGCATTCCTTGAGAGTATAGTGAGGATTTCAGTTGGAGGCTCCTCTCCCTTTGCCTGGCCCCAGAGGACGTCGCAGAGTTGAATCCGAGCCTGTTGTCCACCTGCAGGAAAACTCCGGCAGCGTAAACGTTTGTCTTTTCTTATTAACTGCAGCAATGCACTTCCATATAAAACACTTAGTGCGTTTGAATCCCTGTGCCTCTGTGCAAGGCAAGAGGACACTTGAAAGAAAACTGTGGACAATAGTGTCTGCAGCACAACAACAACGAAGCGTCAGTAGAGCAGCAGGATCACTTGCATCTGCCGACATCAAGAAGTATTTCGCCCAGCAGTGTTGCAGAAACTATGCATCGGACACAGCGTACAACAGAGCCTTCAACTCTGCGAGGGACAACCCGGAGACATTCTGGGCTGAAGTGGGACAGGATATTAACTGGTTTGAGCCGTGGAGCAAAACTTTGCACGTTGAGGATCCAGTGTTTCCAAACTGGTAGGTTTCAATGTTGCAAGCCAACAAAACTGCAAGAATCATCAAAAACTGTCAACAACATGTCGCTTTACCACAGCTTTCTCCTTTCCCACGGAGCTTTACATCCTTGAAAGTTGACAGTAGTAGGATGGAAAGTGGAAAAAATAAACTTTCGAAATAAGTAAAAGTAAGCATAGGCTATTAAGGCATATCGGGATTCCGTGCATGATGGGGATTCACATTTTATCTAATATATTTTTTCGAAACCGATATCTTTTATGACCCTCAAATGCTATTATGTAACATAATCTATCACCTCATGCATACATTGTTAGGACACTTCGATGATTATTACAACCACGATTTGAGTTTAAAAAGGCATTTGTGTAGTCTAATTTTCTTTTAAGCCCACCACCAGCTGTTTTGTTGATTTTATGATTTGAGAAATTACAGAAAGAATTGCAAACACACAATTAAACGTAGGAAAATGTGCAGGTTGTTGGTTCCTTAGGCTATAACTCCGACTGGAAAAAAACATTCCCCTTGCAGCACAAAAATATGTCTAGTTTATGCTACAACTTTTAGTTGAAAAACATGAAGTGACGTTTTGTATTTCTTTGCCGTTTTAAGAAAGCATGCCATGTGTGTCACGGCTGCCACCTTTAGCCAGCTCTGCATTTTATGGGGTTAACATTAAAGGTGGGGTAGGTAAGTTTGAGAAATCGGCTCGAGATACACTTTTTGTTATATTCCATGGAACGCTCTTAACATCCCGATAGCAATAAATATCTTAACTGCTTTGACAAAAAATCCATAAAAAAATGTAATCTGTGGAAGCCGTAGCCTACTGTAAAAAGCACGACAAATCATCTGAGCCGGCCCGGCTAAAGTAACTGGATGGCCTAGCTACCTGCCTGTCAGCCTTCCATCTGTGCACAAACTTATCTCGTGCCCTCATTGGTCATGTGCACGTTCGTGTGTGTTGGGGGAGGGGCTCTGTAAGGAAGTGGCAGATTTTTTCCGGCTGTGTATTTCCAAATTGTAGCGCACTCGAGCTGGTTTCTCGTATTATTTCTGGTATTATATTCTTACATTTTAGTAGAGGACTCCCAAACAATCTCTACAACGAGTCTTCAAAAGCCGTAAATGAAACAACCTGCTTGTTTGAAAATTACATCTGTATTTATCAATGAAAAAGTGAATGCGAGCAAATCAACTAACCAGCTGCTAGCTAACTAGCTACAAACGCTAGCTTAATTTTTATTTTTTGAGTGTTGTATGTCTTTTAATAATGGACCAAGAGTCTCTTTAAATAAAGCTGATGATGATGATGATAACAGCAGGAACATCAGGGTAGAGAGGCACAATTTGGAGCTACCTACAACTTAACCATTTTCAAACCTTTTTCAAAATATCAGTTAGAAATAGTTTTCTTGTCTTTCATGTTTTTGTACTATTGTGTGATGTCAACTCCCATCCATCCATCCATCTTCTCCCGCTCATCCTTGGTTGGGTCGCGGAGATAGCAGTTCCAGCAGAGAGCCCAAAACTTTCCTTTCCCTGGCCACATCAACCAGCTCTGACTGGGGGATTCAAAGGCGCTCCCAGGCCAGCAAAGAGATATAATCCCTCCACCTGGTCCTAGGTCTACCCCTCTGTCTCCTCCCAGCTGGACGTGCCTGGAACACCTCCCTAGGGAGGCGCCCAGGTGGCATCCTTACTAGGTGCCCGAACCACCTCAACTGGCTCCTTTCTACGCTTTGAACACCGCCCACTCTGGTTCAATGTCCCCAGCCTCCACGGGATGCCCGAAAAGCTCTGAGGGAGGTGTGAGTTGAAGGCCTCCTGAACTTGGGTCTCCTCAAGACGTTCCCAGTTCACCCGCACTACACGTTTGGGCTTACCAGGTCTGTCCAGAGGCTTCCCCTGCCACTCGACTAGGGATGCCAGCGATTATTCGATTTTTCAAATATTCTTTACAGTCTCCATAATCGAAAATTATTTTTTAAAATTCGATTTTATTTATATATTTTTTTATTATTATTTATGTTTTTCCTTTTTTTTCCTATCTTAGTTTCGGCTGCGAATAATTAATAATAATAATAATAATAATTCACAGTTTGTACAGAATATCAGTATGACAATACGACACCCTCTGTCCTTAGACCCTCACATCGTACAAGGAAAAACTTCCGGAGAAAACCCCACAGCCACGACTCAAGATCCAGATTTCGAAATCCATGACACAGGACCGCAGGATCATCCATGACTCCGGATCCCGGCGTATATAGACACCAAAAAGAAAGACATTTGGGGAAGCTGGGTTAATCGGAACATGAGAGTACACAGGTATAGACAGAGAGAAGGCAGAAGTAAGATGTCCCCCGACAAACTAAGCCTATATCAGCAAAACTAGGGGCTGAATCTAATCAGCCCTAACTATAAGCTTTATCAAAAAGGAAGGTCTTAAGCGCACTCTTAAAAACGGATAGGGTGTCTGCCGCCCAAACACAAACTGGAAGCTGATTCCACAAAAGTGGAGCTTGATAAGAAAAGGCTCTGGCTCCCATTGTACTTTTAGAGACTCTAGGAACAACCAACAACCCTGCATTCTTGGAACGCAATGGTAAGATGGCGCCTGCCCATTAAGGGCTTTGTAGGCGAGAAGAAGAATTTTAAATTCTATCCTGTGTTCTATAGGGAGCCAGTGTAAGGCAGCCAGAACAGGAGTAATGTGGTCCCTTTTCCTAACTCTGGTTAGTACACGAGCTATAGCATTTTGTCAGCTGAAGCGACTTGACTGACTTCTTGGTACACCCTGATAATAAGGACTTACAATAATCCAGCCTTGAAGTAACAAATGCATGGACTAGTTTCTCTGCATCGTTTTGAGGCAAGATATGCCTGATTTTTGCAATGTTACATAGATGGAAGTAGGCGGTCCTTGAAATTGATTTTATGTGGGCGTTAAAGGATAAATCCTGATCAAATATAACACCAAGATTCCTTACAGTCTCACTGGAGGCCAAATTAATGCCATCCATAGTTAGTATATCTTTAGATAATTTGTTTCGTAGATTCTTTGGGCCAAGTACAATAACTTCAGTTTTGGTCGTGTTTAACATCAAAACATTTAAGGTCATCCACATTTTTAATGAGGCAGTCTTGAATTTTATTTAGATGATTAATTTCATCAGGCTTGATTGATAAATATAGTTGAGTATCATCTGCATAACAATGAAAGTTTACAGAATGATTCCTTATAATATTGCCTAACGGAAGCATATATAATGTGGACAAAATAGATCCGAGCACTGAGCCCTGTGGCACTCCATGGCTAACTTTGGTTCGCGTGGAAGATTCATCGTTGACACGTACAAACTGAGAGCGTTCAGATAGATAGGACCTAAACCAGCCTAAAGCAGTTCCCTGTATGCCAACTAAGTGCTCTAGTCTTTGCAATAGGATATCATGGTCGATAGTATCAAATGCAGCACTAAGATCGAGCAAAACAAGAATAGAGACGAGTCCCTTGTCTGAGGCTATTAGAATGTCATTTGTGACTTTAACCAGAGCTGTCTCTGTGCTATGATGTGTTCTAAAGCCAGACTGAAAATCTTCAAATAAATCATAGTTTTTTAAGTAATCACACAGCTGTTTTGCGACTGCTTTCTCAAGAATTTTTGAGAGGAACGGAAGATTAGAAATAGGTCTATAGTTGGCTAAAACCTCTGGATCGAGGTTATGCTTTTTAAGAAGCGGTTTTATCACTGCTACTTTGAATGATTGTGGAACATAGCCGGATAATAAAGACATATTCATAATATTTAATAAAGAAGTGCTAATTAATGGAAAAACTTCTTTTAACAGATTAGTTGGAATCTGGTCTAAGATACACGTTGATGGTTTAGAAGAGAGAATCATTGAATTTAATTGTTCAAGGTTTATGGCTGAAAAGCATTCTAGTTTACTATCTAGTGTAATATTAGAACTTACGTTTCCGGGAGCTGTTGATAACACTATACTGGTCAAAGGCAAGAGGTCATTAATTTTGTTTCTAAGAGTAACAATTTTATCGTTAAAAAAGCACATAAAATCATTACTACTGAGTGCTATGGGAATAGAAGGCTCAGTCGAGCTGTGGCTCTCTGTCAGCCTGGCTACAGTGCTGAAAAGAAATCTTGCATTATTCTTGTTCTCATCTATTAATGAAGAGTAGTAGGCTGCTCTCGCTTTACGCAGTGCTTTCTTATATTCATTGAGAGTAATATGCCAAATTAAACGAGATTCTTCAAGTTTAGTGGAACGCCATATCCTTTCAAGTTGTCTCGACTTTTGCTTTATTTTGCGGACATGCTATCGAGTTAAGTATTGGTGGAATCTCTTCCTTAAATTTGGCTATAGCACTAACAGATAGGTTTCTGCTGCAGGAGCTTTTGACTAATGCTTTGTAGTCTAGTAACAGTACTTCAAAAGTTACTAAGAAATGGTCGGATAAAGCGGGATTATGCGTTTTGACTAATAGTTGCTCAATTTCAATACCATAAGTCAGAACAAGGTCGAGAGTGTGATTATAGCAGTGGGTTGGTTTATTTAACACAATTTAACATGGTGTTTGTTATGGCCAATCTGTGACTAGCACAGAAGTCCAGTAACAAACCACCACTCAGTGGTTCAGATCAGGGGGGCCTTCCTCCCAATCACGCCCCTCCAAGTGTCTCCATCATTGCCCACATGTGCGTCGAAGTTACCCAGCAAGATTAAAGAGTCCCCTTCAGGAGCCCCATACAGGACTCTTTCCAGGGTCTCCAAGAAGGCCGAATACTCTGAACTGCTGTTTGGTGCATAAGCACACACAACAGTCAGAGTTTTCCCAACCATAACCCGCAGGCTTACCGTAACGGCCCGTCTACACTACAGGCATGAACAAATCTTGAAGCTGGGCGTGTCTGAAGCTTGGCGATTTTTTGCGAGCAACCAATCACATGAATCTCCCGCCCCCGACATACAAAGCAATAGCAATGTTAAAACGAAGTAAACTGGATATAAACTCTCCAAACAGGCGAAAAAACTATCAGTTTCACCCACTGTCTCTGCCACCTCCCTCCATGCCTGGTTCCTCCGGTTTGTATCCCGGTAAATAGTTCCGGTCGTAAAGAACCGGGTGATTTGCTACCGTAATATCTCGTTTGGAATATGAGGAAATGAACTGCGGTCTGGCTCTCCCAGCTTGCACGCGGTTTGATTGGCTGCGCTTGCACTGGCGGGATTTGCATAAACGGGATTTGCATAAACGGGATTTGATTGGCTGATGCCAAGCATCGAGCCTCAAAAGTTGAACATTGTTCAACTTTTGATGCCGATAGATGCTCGTGATGCTTGCAAAGCCACGCCATGCTCCCCACAATGCAGTTCGGCGAAGATTAAAAATCTTCTACGTCACCCCATTCAAGTGAATGGGCGAAGCGTTGAAAGCATTTTTTGATGCCTGTAGTGTAGACGTACCGTAACGGTACGTCTACACTACAGGCATCAAGGCATCAAGGCTCTCGTCCACAGGGGCTCCAACAAAGAAACACCCAACCGGGAGGCTTGAGGCCTGGCTTCAGAAGGGGACCCCGGGCTTCCTCCGGGCCGGGTATCCTCACTTCTTAGTTTGTCTTTCATGAGGTCTTCAAGCCAATCTTAGTCTGGCCCCCTGCCCGAGACCAATTTGCCATGGGAGACCCTACCAGGAAAACAAGGTTCCATCCAGACAACACAGCCCCCAGGTTCATCAGGGCACACACACCTCTCCACCACAGTAAGGTGCTGGTTCTTCAGAGAGGTTCAATATGTCAACTCCCATGGATGGATAAATGTTGTACAAAAATGAGAATTAAAAGTTCATTGTATGTTTACTTGCTGGGTAATTATACTATCTAGTGTGTTAGAAAAAAACAGAGCTTCGTGATTCTGTTGCTGCTATGTTCAAATGAAGAATCTCCCTGGATTCTAAAACACCATCTGCTCAACCTGCTTGCTCCTCTTATCCACATGCACAGCACCACAATGAATTGAAACTGTCATATTATCAAGTGCATTGTGAACATGTTTTAGCTTGAAGTAGCTTCATCAAGTTATGATCAATTCCTAAGTCAAATGAAAGAACCTTACCTTCCAGCTTTTTGTCTACTGGGCCAGAAACAACAGCTTATTGTATTTAAGATATATACACATGTTTTAAAGGATAAAGGTTGTTCATATTTCAAATATGGTTGTTGGTTAATGATATGTGTCTCTTTCAGGTTTGTTGGAGGAAAGTTAAACATGTGCTACAATGCAGTGGATCGTCATGTAGAGAGTGGCCGTGGACAGCAGCCTGCCATCATTTATGAAAGCCCTGTGACTGGAACTAAACGGATGATCACTTTCAGGGAACTTCAGGACCAGGTAAACAGAACTGCTTGAAGAGCTGGAGTAGTCACTTTGCTATGTTGAGTTGTATTACTGTGTCAAACGGAGAACAACACAGCAACAATACCAAGGGCCTTTCCATTATACAAATATCTCACTGATATTTTCTTCTTTTCCCTACCCCCTGGCATACGTAATTTAGTATTATTAGTTACATAAGATGCCAAACCTTTTTATACCACCTCGAAAAGGAACATTCAAACTAACATTTCAAGCTTTGATGTCATAACCTCCTATCCTGTTATCATCATGACCTCCTAAATAGATGTATCACGCTGACCTTTTTAGTACTTGTAAAAGGGAAATACAAATACTCAAACAGTTAAAGCCTGATTTAAAATGCCAGGATGTGTAGTAAAAATGGATTGTGAGATATAAAGGTAAGCTTAGTTGGATTGTGAGCACTGAAATTAGAGCTTGTCAGGGTTACAATGACATAAATACATTTAGAAGCCTTTAACTAAGACAGTTTGTCAGACCTTTTTGCTGTGTGCCAGCATTAGCATAAGGAACAGCAAAATAAAATGTTGCAAAAAGAGAAGAAAGTGAGATATTAACTTGATTGACATTTGGGAGATACTTCAGTTCCATGAAAACTCAATTATAGAACTTAAATGTGCTTTTTACAGGCAAAAATAAACTTTGGAAAAATTGTTTAAACCCGGAGGCAATCGATTATGCACTTAAATGCACTTAATCTCGTTTTTTTATCACTGTAACCTAAAAAATCATGCAAAAAACTCTTGGAAGAATTCCAGATCAGCAATATTTGTTTAACCATTAATTGTTTATGTAGTCCTGAACAATTATATGAATGGAGATAATATAAGATATTTAAACAGTGAAGTGCTAATAACCAAATGACATGTTGATATTCATTTCCCTGCATTGTGTGCTGTTTCTTGACCCAGGTGTCTAGGTTAGCAGGAGTCCTGGTGAAGAATGGTGTACGGAAAGGAGATCTGGTGGTCATCTACATGCCCATGGTGCCGGAGGCCATGTTCACCATGTTGGCCTGTGCCCGGATCGGCGCGCCACACAGCCTTATCTTTGGCGGCTTTGCTTCCAAAGAGCTTTCTGTCCGCATCGATCATGCCAAGGTTAGAAAACGTTAATATTGACCTTGCACATAAAATGTATCCTTTCATGAGCCATGGAAAAAAGACTACATGGTTTTTATTAATTCAATGTCACTCTTTAGTACCTTGACCTCTCAATAAAACTGAGGACAGGCTGATGTGAAGCTGGACAGTTACATGGCTGCAAGTAATACTTTTCAATTCCCATTTTTTATGTGCTTTTAAAAATGCCCACCATTCACCCTGCAAAATACCTGTAACACTGAAAGTCGTTGGTGCCTGAGGCTTCTTTGTTTTAGTGAGCTCAAAATAAATCATTCACAGGGGAAAGCACTTGGCTCTGCCTTTCCTTTTCTCAATCCAACAATGAAGAACAATTTTGATTCAGTCTGCAATAAGATTTTTTAACAAATTAGTAATTAGTGGACAAATCTGACATTTTGAAAAAGACTCTTTCTGAAAAGGATGAACTTTGTTATGTGATATGTTTATTCAAATATACTTTTGAAGGAATACAGTATTATGAAAAGGTTTCAAATGTATATTTAAAGCATAAACATAAAAGCAAACAAATATTGCTATGTGAAATTTGAGTGCAGTAATGTCTACCTGAGCAGAGACTGAAGTCACTGTGTGCTATGTTATCAAAGCTGCTCTGTGTTTTGTTTATTCGACTGGTCTGTCCACTTATGCATGGCAATAAATTAATTCCACTAATATCCTGATAGAAATGCAACAAAACCATTATTCAAGGCAGATATGATGAAAAGCCCTAGGCCCTGCTTCTAGTATAGCTTTATATGACCATTCTGTTAGTTTGTGACATTTCAACACAATTGAACTAACCCTTAATCTCTTTTTCTCAGCCAAAGATGATGGTCACAGCCTCATTTGGCATCGAGCCAGGCAGAAGAGTAGAGTACATCCCTCTGGTGGAGAAGGCCCTGGAGCTTAGCTCTCACAAACCCTCTAAAGTCCTCATCTACAACAGGCCGAACATGGTAAGAAGCACTAAGCAACACAAATCTTCTTTGTCAATATAGGGTCGTTTTTTGTGACAGGATATAAATGAATCTGAAATACGGCAGCCATTTGTAAACCTGATTAGTACTGTTGGGAGATGGGTTTTTCCTAAAGGCAAGCGGTTGCCATTTTTTTTAACATTTGAAACAGACTTAATCATGTAATTACATACGCAGCGTTATATTCAATGCTATGGTAGTAAGACTTTGGAATCCTGCCACTGTATAAAAGGAAGAAATAATGTATAGCTAGTACAAGTACAGTAGATGTTAGAAAACGTATAGTGTAATTGCGATAGAGGTTTCCACCTGACATAAACAGCCTGGCAAAGATCCAGTTTGGAAACAGGCTGAGTTGCACATAATGACTATACAGCACACAATTATGCATGGAAATGGTGACAGCAAGCTGACATTTGCTTCACATAAACACAAGCATAAAAGAGACACTCGATATTACGCCTAGGAAAATAAATGATTCTTAAAAAGTGCATACTCATTCCTCTCAAACGGTTTTTCTGTCTCAATTTATAGATGTCATCAGTTACGCAATGTACTTCTGTCTGACTCTTTCTTTTTAAATGAAACAACAGTACATGCTGTATTGTATTTGATCTGATTAGTGTACAGCACTGATATCTATCAGTGAACAGTCTTGTGCAATAAGAGATCGCTGTTGCATCTTTCTTGGCATATATACATGGTGGAAAATGGTTTTCAAAGGAAAAGAATCCCCTTAAAATCGTGTGAAGCTCCACTTTGAAGGTGTTTGCGGCTGCTTTATCAGTTATTGCATGCAGTGAGCGAGAGGTTGTTGTTTTTGTGAACGCAGCTTCCAACATGAAAGTGTAGTTGGATCAGCCACATTTTACTCTGGCTTTGACTAAAGAGAATAAAAAGGGTGCGTTTCAGCCTGCTGGAGGTTATATGGGCTGTCTGTCCTCTGCCTCAGGAGTCCATGTGAAATATTGAATGGTATCTGGAGCTCATTCTCTGAGAATCAAAGAAAGAAATGACCCAGACTTTTCTATAGCCTCTTAGGATGATTTGAATGATAAAAAGAAGTATGAAAGAGATTTGAAAAGAGAAAGATGTCAGCCACTGGAGATGAAAGGAGCATTATTCTATGACCTGACATTACCTTTGTTGATGAATATAAGAGATTACAAAGTGCTGGCGTTGGTTGGAACATAATTAACATAAACTATCATTTTAAATACATTTCTATTAGACTTGAAGTGAGAAGGTAAGGTTGTGTTTTTGTTTCTCAAACTGATGACAAATAAATATTGAAAACATAAATGCAGCCAGCTATCTCACGCTGTATGACCACCCACTGATACTTTACATTATGGCCATTGCTCCTTTTTAGAAAATAAAAGATAAAATACAAAAATGTTTAAAATGTATATAAAAACAGGAAGTTTAAGTACAAATGTTCAATAGGAAGATACAATATACTGTAATACAATTATTTAGATTTACATAAAAAGTAAAGATTTGCACATTGTAATGGCAATATGACAATAATTTTCTAGTTAATTACAACATTTTCTGTAAGGACAATTAGTTTACATCCCTCCTTTCTTCTTTGTTTTTAGGAAAAAGTGTCAATGAGTCCGGAGTTGAGTCTGGACTGGGAGGAGGAGATGGCTACAGCTCGACCTCATGACTGTGTTCCTGTTCCCTCAAACCACCCTCTCTATGTCCTCTATACATCCGGGACCACTGGAACGCCAAAGGTACTGACTCACAGAGAGGTGATCAGCAGCAGGGGGAAATATACCTGATGCACAGTTATAGAAATCATGCAAACATACATTATCATAGATGAGTTTTAGGATTTGTCTAAATGTCACTTCTGAGCTTCTGTGTTCAAAACAATCCATGGCCAATCCAAACACCATCTCCGTGAAATAGATTTGTAGATACATAAGACAGAGCATTTCCACAGCAGGAGCTGGAGCTCTTGCAGGAATAGATGCCTGAAGGCAGTTTGAAATGGAAGAAAATGCAGCTCTTTTCAGAAAACAACATTTTGTGTTTGACCAACAGATGATATAAAATATCTACCTGCTGGCTAGTTCCTGCGCTTAATAGTGTTATTATTGCCAGCATTGTCTCTGTGAGCTACTGTGAATTTCTCAGTTATTGCTGTAGGGCCGCCATAAGTTTGAGCAATTCTCTATAATTGGAGACATGAGGATTTCAGGACAGACTGTTATGCTCAAAACATTTATTAATAAAAATAATAAAAGACATTTGAGTCAGCCAAATGCAATACCTGTCACTACTGTAGTCTGATGTTTTTTCTTATCTTGTCCCCCAGGGTGTTGTGCGAGACACTGCAGGCTATGCTGTGATGCTGAAATGGACCATGTCAAATATTTATGGACTCAGTTCTGGAGACGTAAGGCAATAGCATAGCATCCTCTTCTGAGTTAGAGTCATGTTTAAGCACAAAGCATGCAGTCAGTTAACAGATATATTGTTCTTTATTAGAGAGAAGATCAGGTAAAATGTATGGTAGCTGAACAGTCTTCAGTATTGGAGGTAGTTTGATTTCCATGTATAGTGTCTTCGAGTACTGCTAGTGTTATCATTGTTGGCAGAAAAGGAATTGAAAGAGTTAAAATAATCTTTCGGACAATACTCAATTCTGGTGTTTGACAAACTGATACTCTGAGTCTCTATACATTTTTCATCTTTTTTTGTTCTTGTTGCAGGTTTGGTGGGCAGCGTCAGACCTGGGCTGGGTGGTCGGACATTCCTACATCTGCTATGGTCCTCTACTCCATGGTAACAGCACAATTCTCTATGAGGTATGTCCCTGTAGACACGTTTTAATATCTACCACTCACAACAGCAGTATTGCAAACATTTAACACTAGAGAAAGTATATTAAAACCCTGATTTGTACAACTTCAAAAGCTGTCCGATTTGAATGTCTGCTTGGTATCTGCGTTTGTGGACTCTGCAAGCTGAATACGTCCATATTTGGTCAACAACTCAAGTTTAAGTGGACTGGGACTCTGTGTTACCCTGTTTGACTCTGGCTGCTACAGTCTACTGCCAAGAGACAGACTGCAGCTTCACTCCTTTTTCTACTTTCCTTTTTTTCCTCACCAATGCCAGTCAATGTTTCAAGTGTCACCAGCCCCTGCAGTTGATACACCCCCACACTGGTGTTAAAAGACATTTAAGCTTGCAGAATACATCTGTTGGAATAACATTATGTTTTAAGCATCTATATTGAATTAATTATTTTGTGGTAGTGTAGAAGCAGTATGTGTGCTGCAGGGATGACAAATGTTTTTATGTCAATACGGATATTGCCTTGGTTCCCTCAATAAAAAGCCTACACAATTGTTACTATTGGACTTCTGAGGAAAATAAGCTCTTTGCTGAGCAGAAGTTTAAGATACTTATTAATACATCGATTGACTTCAAGATATGGGAAAAAAGAGCAATAAGTCATTTCCTAGTCCTAAAGTTTTAGGACTCATTCCTGCAGCAATCTGTTGTTTAGCTTAATGAGTTTCATAACATATCTAAATTTTACGGCACAATAGTACCCATACTAAGGAACCTGCAAACAACCTCCATCATACGGCAAATACAATAAATTCAACCTTCAATTCCCTTTTAACTTGTAAAGTTTTTCTATTTTATAAGAAACAATAATGCTGGAGGTTATGCTGTATATAATATTTCAGCTAAATGGTCATTCAACATAATGGTTGAAACCTGGAGGAAACAGCCTCTCCGCTGAGCACAACATTGACATGCAGCAGACCTTCAAAAATATAAATAGTAAATAAATAAACAAGCTCTTCATGAAATATTTTCTGCATGACTGTTTTTTGAAGAGCCATTTGATACTGATGCATCTGATTTGGCTTTTCTTTGTGAGTCCCATAACCCCTGGCTAGTGGAGTATATTCTCTGCAGGCTCCTTATTATTATATAGAGGGTTATTAGCATCACAATCTGTAGACCAGTGCTAAGAGGGATGTGGGTCTGTCTCTTACCGTGTGAGTCTCCCAGTGTTTGTTTCTTATGCTGGGGGACATTCATTACATTATCACTGAGACTTTCCCTCACATGCACGAAGCAGAACTGCTGTGCCACTAATTACTCAGCCTTCCTTAAATAAATGTTTGACTCCAGCCTCTGTGTTAGTCTTGTGTTAGCGTGTGTGCTAACAGCCCGTCTCTTCAGGCGTGATGCTGCCAACCTTTTGTCTTCCTCAAATCAATACACATGCACAAATATGTATTCACAGCAGAAATGACACCCAGAGCTCGATGCTGCTGTTTACCACCATCATTAATCTGCAGTAGTCTTCTCACAGAATAGTTGAATACAAGAGACACAGTGGAAATGGCTGGTGGAGGCTTTTGCCTGGAGGCGTCTTTTGTCTTTTCCTTCTTGACAAACAATTCTCCCATAGTGCAACTCTGTTTTTTGTAATCCATGGATTTCCGGGCCCATCTGTTTGGATGGCAGCCTTCCAATAAGCCTCTCCAACTTAAACAGCTGCTCTATGACAACTCATGGTTTGTAGTTCACAGTTGAAGTGAATTTTAAACCCCCATTTCATCCTTTCTTCCTCCTCTGACCTATATCTTATTTTATTTTACTGTATTGTATTTGTATTTCACATTTACCTTACCACTCTTTGTGAATTGGATTGTGTATTGATGAGATTTGTTCACCTGCATCCTTGTTATTGTGTGTGTACTAAGCATCTGTTGTCTGACACACTGTGTGTTTCCCAGGGTAAGCCTGTGGGGACTCCAGACCCTGGGGTCTTCTTCCGGGTTTTATCTGAACACGGAGCCTCGTCCATGTTCACAGCCCCCACTGCCATCCGAGCCATCCGCCAGCAGGACCCTGATGCTGCAATTGGGAAAAAATACCCCCTATCTAGGTACACAGCAACACTTTACTCAACAGAATTGATCAAAATCAGCTATTAAATGTGAACTTAATCTAATAAATTATTCATTCCAGGAATAAGTACATTTTACATTGTACCATTGAGCTACAATAAAAGGTTGATTCATGAATATAATAAACTATTCTGATGATTGATAATAATTAATCAATCTTTAAAAGCATTATTGGTTTCAGTATCTTAAAGGTGAAAACATTTTGTGGTTGTAATTTCCTAAATCAAGGAAAGCAACTTGGGAAATGCTGCAGTGGGCTTTGGACATTTTTGATGGCTATTAATGGCTATTTTTCAACATTGTGTTGACTAAATGATACATTCATCTTACAGTAATAAAAACCCCAGCCATTGAACAATCCGATTTCAAAGTAGCCCACATACAAGTGTTACAGACCATCAAAAACAAATTCAGGTAACAAGTCAAATGTCGTCATTTGAAAATCTCTTAAAATATACTTTGCATCCGTTTTTTTGCTAAACTTTGCAGATACTTTGCTTTCAATTTGGCTTTGGGTGACTCATAGAGTACAGATACATTTCTAGCATTTTTAGCCTTTTACACTGTGATCCATGCTTCCATCACAACAATTGACTGATTTATAGTCTGAAATACAAAACTAAGTCCCTATTAGTTGCTCTAATAAAGTCAGTGGGTATTGGCCCTAACCTTCAACTGCAGATTGTGTGCTGAGCTAGAAACGTGTGATATCTCCTGGCTGAGGGTGTTGTGCACCTTCTGTCCAGCCTGTTGTTAGTCTCCGGCCATCTGTTGATGCACCTCCATTGCTCACCGTCTGTACCTTCAGTTCTACTCACTTGGGTGTTAATCAGGATGGATAGCAAATAATGGCAGGTCACTGCTGCTCACCTGTATTAAATCATACTGTGAGAACTTATTTCCCCGGCTGCTGTCTTAATGTAAAGGTCTTCTGTCGCTTAGAGTTAAAAGAAAAAACAGGTTCTCATGTTATTGGTTTGGCCTAGAGAGTGAAATACATGTCCAAATGATCAGTATTGTTAATTCAAGACTTGGACCTAAGGGGTTGTGGTGTCAACTCACCACTTTCATTCTGCTCTGCAGTCTGAAAATACCTTTAAGCACACAATCATAAAGCAATTCTGAGTGCAGGTGACCTCTGGCCCCGGTGAATCATTCAGTAACTCTGGCATTGTGTGCTGAATTTGACGATATATAAATGTTCTGCTGTCCTGAATACATAGCACCTTCTAAAAGGCGGTATTTGCAGACAGATTCTTTTCTGCAATATTTGTAGAGAATATTGTTCTGACCCTACAACAATCAGTCCTATGCTGTCTCTGTGTACTCTTTCTTAATCCTAATGTGTCCTTTCCCCTTGGAGGAGGCAGGTTGGTGAAAGATTACTGTATTTCCCTTCGGCGCTGAACAAAACATGTCACTATGACACAGAGGCAGCAACACAAAGGAAACAATAACACATGATTTCATTTCATGGCAGGACAGCTATGTTTTGAGACACATGAAATGTTCTTTCAATTTCAAAGCTCCAAAAATATTTCTCTGCTGCAAAGATGCAACATTTTGAATCTCTGAATGTCAGAGGTATTTAAAGGGTTTGTGTTGTGTAGGAGTTCATGAAAATGTAATGAAAGTTTAATGTGCTAGTGTTTTTGCAATATTACCAAATGAATCAACTTCTAGTCGGTGCATTTTGCCACTTCCTATAACACATGGAAAGATATGTCAATACCAACAGTGGTTCTTTTAATTAAAAGTGTGCTGATGGAATTTATTATCAAACACATAATTTCATGCTAGAGAGGACAAATAATAATTGACTACAGATCAAATACACTGTCTGCGGTTTATTGACAATTTAAGATATCCCCTCCCTCCGGACTCCGCTCCACAGTAATGGCAGTGGACTCTTATCAATGTTCTGGAGCCAAATTGCTCGTCACCCTCGATGTGAAAACTTCAATGAGAGTCTGGCTTCAAGGCTGTCTAAAGTTGTGAAGGCAGCAGCTCTCTGCATAAATGTAGCATGACAAAAGAGGGAAACACTCTGTCAGTAGCGCTTTTAAGTCGAACAAATGCCTTAGTCATAAACAGGGGACAAATGGCAAGACTCCACTCAAAAATGCTTTTTGGTGCCTACTAAAAGCTGGTGCTGTTAAAGATGGTGATGTCTGCAACTTGATTGTCTTTTAAAGTGGCAATGTACAAGATGTTTTATTTCATTTAGCTAAGAGTCCATTAAAAAAACAGCCTTAAAACATAACTTACAGCTCAATAATAAAGCTGAAAGTAGCTTTCCCCATATAGCATGAATGGCGTACGGTGGAACAAACAAACTAACTCTTACTTTAGAGAAATATAAATTACATTTGAAGGGAAATAATACCTGCATTCTTGTTAAGCCACTGAGACTAGAATAGACTAATGAACATCTCTCCTTTATTCCTACTTCACCTTTGCCACACTAAGCTCACATAATCAGCTTCAAACATATTAGCAATTTGTAGACCTAAAACATGTGACAAAAGGTTATCACGTGGATAACCTTTGCCACTTAGAATATTTGTTTTTCTTCTTTATTGGCCTACTCCAAGGTTATATTGTAGGGATTGTGGTGGTCTTATCTTTACAAACTATCATAGAATAGTTATTAATGGTTAATATGTTGTACTGTAGCCTCTGTTATCATGGAAGACAAATAGCATTTGAGCTTTTAGCATCTATTCTTTTTACAGCACTGCGTCAATACATCTTTAGTAACAGGTGGTGCATTTCTTGGTTTAAATGTGGACAAATTAAGTGTGTATTCACCCTCAAACTGTATGTATGTGAGGAAGTTTATTTTGAAACAGATGGTGCTTAAATTGTAGATAATTATGTCCCTACATTTAATCAGTGGACACAGTGTGTTAGGCAGTGAAATCCAAATCTAAGATGGGGGAAGGTATTTTTTTCAACAAAATTGCAAACTAGAAAGCTGTTGAGGCATAACAAATATGTTTGTAGCTTTATGCGGTGAAACGTCAACATCATTAATGATTTGCGTATTAACCCTCTTTTTTTTCCTTTTAAAGAAAGACTTGAGAAAGGGAATGAAAGATTTTCTGAAGATCTTTGTAAACACTGATGTTTACACTGGCTATGACTGACTCACACTCCATGAACTTGGTCAGCAGCCAAACGATCGCCCTCCCAACACCATCTCTGAGGTCACAGTGGCCGTTTCTCAATGTCGAGTAAACCTGCTGCAGAACCACTATTTCAAGTATACTATGTCATCGAGTGGCGCCGAAGGATTGTTTAAATGCATGTTAAATGCCGAGCATTCGGCGCCACTCGATGACGTAGTATACTTGAAATAGTGGCTCTGCAGCAGGTATACTTGACATTGAGAAACAGCCAGAGTTTCTGTGAATCTTTCAAACTTGTACTTCCATTGAACTCTTTAGAAAACATTGAAAACATACAGAATCTGAATTGTGCTTGGATAACTAAAGCATGGCAGTGGGCTCAGCTGGAACATAGGGTCGCTGCCAGGGCAGTGCATCAATCAATCATCTTTCCCATGTTCTGTAGCTCAGTTCCTGCAGGGCATTATCTGTCTGACAGCTCATTATGGCCTGTAATGGAATTCTTTCATAATAGAACAGTCTAGGCATAAACCTAAATCTCTATCCTTTAAGCTGTTTTTATGAACCTCTCAACATTAAAGTTGGTAATCAACACAAATACAAGGTCAAAGCCCTGTGTTTCCACTTCACAGGGTCATATAAAACCCCTATGAAAGAAATAAAAGCTAACATAATTCATCGAATAAAAACAGCCCTAGCTATTCATTCAGATAACGTGATGAGTTTGGGTGTCAGTTATCTCTTCTTTAAAATCTTAAATTAAATGACTATACAATTAAAATGTCTGATACATCATGATACCTTCAATAAGCTCAAATAAGGGTTTCTACTGTTTCTAAATTGGCATATTGTAAGACAAAAACGTACATTTAAAGCCCATAGTTACTTGCTTTGTCCTCTTTTATCTTTATGAAATGACAATATGTTTTAACATGCAGAACCCTTTAGAACTTATCAAACAAAGTGGAGAAAATTCCCCCATTAATCATGGGAATAGTGTTATTTGCAATAAAACTGATAGAAGGCCCCCAGGCATCTTTCAACATCTGGATGGTAGGCGGAATTTATATGATTTAATTAGCTTACTAACGACATTTCTCTGATTGTTCTGCAATCACAGAGGAAACAGTCTTCATAATATTCCTGAGACCAACTTTAAAGAATATAATGCACAGAGCCAGTAGGAGGAGAACATGTAGGATTCAGCTGGGAGAGAGTGACATAATGACATTTTTTTTATTCCTGTTCTAGAAGATAGAATGCGACTTCAATTTTGATTGGAGTTGGAAAGCCATTTCGGCACTGCGTAGAGTTGAGAACGATGACCAGCAGTCATTTGTGTGAAAATTAAGCGTCGGTACTGGCAAGGCACCAGGTTACAGATCTCTTCAGAGCTTAGCAGGGAGCAAAGAGCGGTGTTGGGAATAAGATATGAGCCATAGGAGGAGGGTTAGCAGAGAAGAATGATATGGAATTCAGTGGAGGCTTAAGGTAGAAACTGCGGTGTGTTGGGTCACTTACAGGGTAGGGAGAAGGTTTCTTGAAGCCAGGGAAAAAGTAAAAATCCAAACTAGGAGGAAAGTTAAGCTTGAACTAGGAGGGAGCAGTGATGGAGGGATAATTGGGATAGATTTAGATGTCATTGCAAGAACTTGTGGATTCCTGCTACTCCATGATTCAGGGTCACATCAATACTGACTGAGATGTCATACAGAGGGCTACATCTTTGTAGGGAGAAAGGGCAGCTTATTCCCAACAAGATTGTTTCCTCTGAGATGAACATCCCACTTTAAATGCACGTTGAAATGCAGGAATGTTTCATAGGTAAAAAAAAGTTTAAATGTTGTATTTTCTGACATTCAAAGCAGAAGTCGAATGGCCGAGCTTATGGAGGATCCGGTGTTAATGATGCTCACCTCTATTGTTAGTGTAACTGTGAGGAGGCCAGCCCTCACAGGCAGAACGCAAACATCTTTTAGTCATGAAAGGTGGTAAGAATCATAGGGAAAAGGAAGTAGTAGTTGCTGCCTTAAAGGTCAAAACATATTTACATTAATAGACATTGCACGAGCTCCAATTTGCATTCAAGAGACTCAAGTGAAGATGCACATTTTAGGTTACGAAACAGATCTGATCGTATGATGATGGCCAGGATTTGTTGTCAGCCCTTAAACACAAATTCCAATTTTCAGTCAAAAAATAATAATTCCCCAAAAAGTTTATGCATCCCATTTTTGTCTGTTGAACTTTTTTACTCTAAAGTTTTCTGAATAATGGCACTTGGTCTAAAACTCCAAAAAGTAGCCTGCAACTGCGAATATCTTTTTTTCTTACCATTTCCTCTGAGAGTGTACATATGTCATGTTCCCTCAAGGTGATTGACAGATGTAGTACTCTGTGTCCTTACAGGCTGCGGTCGTTATTTCTGGCTGGAGAGCGTTGTGATGTGGAGACGCTGGAATGGGCAAAAAGGAGCTTTGGGGTTCCTGTCCTGGATCACTGGTGGCAGACTGGTAGGAAGGTTTCTTTCATACTTTAGACAATCAGAGAGACGGACCAGATGTGACCTTGTTGATGTCATGTGTTTAGAGCTGCACTATGAAAGATTTGGATATATAAAGTGCACCTGTCTTACTTTATTCAATAATCTCTCCTTCCCGTTAAATAGGAAGTACATGCCTACAAAGTATGCAGACTGCGCTTCATAGATTTAAAATCAAAGGATTTCTGGAGGTAAAGGTTACATTTGTTCAAGCATGTATCCTTCACCATATGCTATGCTTAAAGCTGCCTTGTGCAATTAATTTAGTCAGTGTAGTACATTGAGAAGCACTTTACCCTCCAAACTTTAGGGATTAAGTTCTTATGATATAGCTACTGAGAAAGCATTTAAAGGACCTCAAGTACTTTCACAGCGAGAACTGTATATGATGTTTTAATTGAACTTGATCTGTTAGACTCGTCTTCCTCTTAAGCTTGAGTGAGAAGACTATAAATGGTATTAGTCGATTGACATTGACTTGGCCTTGAGAAGAGACATAACTCCAGAAAATCACTATTCCCTCGAAAGCAGTCTGTCAATATAAAGGCCATTTTATCGCACTCACTCCTTGATTAATCCCTTCTATGTTGTAGACCTGGGGATTGGACCCTTTTTTACTGAAGCTATAATGACGTTAAATTCACCTATATTTGTTTTTCTAAGAACTAATCATCACACAAAGTGATGTGTCATCATTTGAACTAGTGGAATTTAAATAGGAATGTGCAGACAGGGCAGAGGAAACACTTGTTGAAATAATTGGAGATAGTTTTAGAGAAAAAAAAAAGAAAGAAGTCATGTTGAGAATAATGACTGAAAGTAGTTGTCCAAAAGAATTCTGCCATTTTTCACTTGAACAAAACTCTTTCAAAATGATAGTGTAACCAATGTATCAGGTGCCACATTGCACCAATGCATTTTAGATGAATGTCACGCTCACAGAGAAGTCATAATCATTATTTTAAAAGCATGTTCATGCCCATTTAATTACAGTCCAGTGGTCTTACATTACTCAAGGAAGAGTGAGTTTGCAGTTTCTTGGAAAGTTTGCAATCTTTGAACCTTACAATTCACCTTCTTCTATAACACACGGTTGTAGGTCTGGACAGTAACATATGCAATCTTCCCCTGCATTGTTCTTAGGCCTCTGTTCTTAATGATTCTTGAATATTTAATGCCCTGTTTTGGATGTGAGGCATGAATCCGGGCAGCATGCCATCATGCTAATGTTGTCTTCCCCTCCTCACCAGCAATGTTTGATTGCGGTCCTCCCCAAGCACTAGTGAACTATGATAAATGTGCCAGCGACAGCAAAAGAGCACAATTGTATGTCTCTTTGTTTAGTAATATATCCTGCCTGCGAGACCGGAGGATCGATGCCGGACAAGACGACATCTCTGTGTTAAATATGGGATCAATACTATTTCTGGACCGTTGGAAAGCCATCGACCTTGAGTTTGTTCAGGCAGCACACTCTGATCTCAGAGCAGATTAGCCCACTTCTCTGATTGGTCTACTTCTCTGATTGGTCTGTCCGGCTCAATGTGAGTGTGAAGAGCTCAATATTGTTATATCGCAGGAATGAAATTGTATCAATTCTGCCTCTTGGGTTTAAATAACCCTACTGTTGACTTATCTATATATATGCTGCATTTCAATTCAAAGCGGCATCCTCTCGAGTCACATTTCAAGGCCAAACGGATTATAGAGGGCAGACAAGGCAGAACCATTTCAGCTAAGCCTGTCCAATTCCTTTAAAAAAGTATCATCCTTTTTTTGGCCAATTATA
Organism: Notothenia rossii; assembly: GCF_949606895.1. Taxonomy (NCBI): domain Eukaryota; kingdom Metazoa; phylum Chordata; class Actinopteri; order Perciformes; family Nototheniidae; genus Notothenia; species Notothenia rossii. The sequence continues at coordinate 50,657,619 of NC_136908.1, read as the reverse complement.
AACCCTTTACACACACAAACCTAAAGGTATTTACCCCTAAGTGTCCTTAAATAACTCTTAAATACAATCTATATCATCAGTTACAAAGAAAACAACCTTCAAGATCTAGTCTAAACTCCAATGTTTCACCTTATTAAGTAATCTGGATGTTGAACATTACAACTCTTACTGGCGATTCGGAGACCATGAAAGGAGTTTAGTCTTATCACAAAGATTGACCTTGTTGGCTGCAGTTTGAGGGTAACTCTGGTCTTAAGCTTGCTTTTATGAGACAGAAGACGGGACAAATGCACCAATACTTCCTGTCTCATTTTGGGGAGCAATGATCTTGCTGGTTTGCTGATGGACCCACATTCCTGAGTGGTGTCCATCCAGCACTAAAATTGAGACACCGCTTTGTAAAATGTGGGTTTGTGTCTAGTATAGGCCTCATAAGTGAAAATTAATTTGCTGAAGTGCAATAATGGCAGAGAATTCCCTCTCTGTGGTGTTTTTATGCTCAGTTTAAATATCCATACCGAGATCTTTATTAAGGCTCGTGGATGAGCATTTCCTGCTTCTGTTGGCACTGTGGGAGTTGGAGGGATTAGAACAGGCACCGATGCACACAGGCGAATACAGAATTATGACATTTGCAAGCCTTTGGGTGCTGTGTGATTTAGACGTTAACTTTGTTATGTAAAACAAATTACCATACTCTCTTCCTGTATTTCCCTCTTAGACCTTTACTAGACTTTCACAGGGATGTTTTGAACAGAGCTTTTGATTTCCTTCTTTTTCTCTGAACCTCACTGCTTTTAAGATAACATTTCATTTTGTTTTAACAAATGTTTGTTTGTTCCACAGACAAGTTTGAATCTCACTTCTTTGTCTCTGAACCTCACACCACCCAAACACCTGCCACACATTGTGGGTATCCCAGTCAGGTGATTTATTGAGTTTGGAGAAAACCTCTGGCTCCCTCTTGGTTTCTGTCTAGATGTGTAAATCCCGTTGGATTCTTCACCCCTTTCTAAACTCAATAACTGTCAGCTAGTGCCCAGCGCTGCAATCCAAATGTTCACGGCTGAGTGGGTCACTCCTCGTCTCTTTTGCTTTCTCTTTGTGTCTGAGGCTGGTGAAAGAGACTCCACCACGGCACACATATACATTACATCATTATAATTCTGTCCTTTCTTTCTGTAACTGCAGGAACAGAGTCACTTTTCAAAGTTTGTTTGCTCTCTGAGCTCATCTGGGCTCACCATCAAGAATGTTTCCACTTCCACTTTTTTGCAACAGTCACAGTTGGTTGGTTGCTATTTTATCTTTCAACAACAATTTCCTTGAAGTGACTGAACACGTAGAGAAGTATTCCCAGAGTCCGATTATAAATAGTTTATGTTTACCCAGAACTTGTTGTACTAATATGGAACATACTGTTCATTGATAAAGCATTTTAACACAGTAAATGCAATTTGATTTTTATCAGGACAAATCCATTATTGTTTCTTCATGAGAATTGTTTTTAATAAATACATTAATTACCTCTGAATATATTTAAAAAAACGTTGAAGTGTTTCATTTTTGTAAGCCCATCTGCCGTTTCAAAGCAGTACATCTAGAAGAAACACTGGTGTGTTTACAGTTTCCCTCTGCCTGTACTGAGTTCATGAGTCACCCTGTTGGGGGTGTCACGATGCACTGTCCGACCCTCTCGTTGCAGACGTGGGCATCAATCAAGCAACTTTTAACAATGTCTGTCCTTTGACAACTCTCTCCGTCTTCCCCACCAGCAGAAGAGAAGCATCGTTTTCGATGGCAAGGAGTTTACCTTTCAAGGCTCATTTACTCCTCCTTGAGAAACTCATTACACTCAAAACACCTGAAACGCAAAGTTTGTTTCCGTCTTCTGGGTTCCAGCTCAGACTCATGCATTTCTCAAACTTGTGATAGTCTCTTAATTTCTCCTTTCACAAATCTCTTCTATAAATATTAATAGTTATGTCCTTGCATTTGTACCTCACCTGCAAAATGGAGTTGACCATAATCAATCACCGGAGCAGTTGCTCATACATCTTTCCTGCTGCATGCTTGTAATCCTTGAATGTAAAATGCTGCAGTCCTATTCGATGATGAGAGAAGAGGCACTGTGAGCGATGATAGGAAGAGTTAGTGAACAAATTGGCATCCAACATTTTAGAAGAATAATACGAGTTCCTCTAGGGTTCAGGTAGCAGCTTTGAAACATACCTGGATTCATTGATCTCTCAGTAAATGCCTGACTATAAACGTCTGTAGACTGGATATTGATGTCTGTGTTATGTCTGGAAAACAAGCAATTCATTTCACTTTAGTTGGAAGGTTCCAGAATAAAAATATATATTTGTAATGGGATTTTTGATTAAAACCCTATTGAACCACTTCTCCACACGCCTGTCTCTCTGACAAATCTCTGAAGTGTATTCATAGGCTCCTCATTGTAAAGCTGCTGTGTCATCATACATTTGTATTCATCAAACAGAGTGTTTGTTTTCCAGCTCCTGTTAAAAGATGCATTATCTTTGACATCATTCCCCCTCACTGGAAACACTTAATCAGCTATGCCAGGCGCATACTGCTGAAAAGATTAAAAATAGGGTTGGTCTCACATCATTTTGGCATCCACCCCCTGGAGACTCTCCTTACCTTGCAGCCAACTGTGTATCAACAGTCGCATCACACAAAGAGCCAGCGGCACTCGCTCATTTCAGAGCTCTCCTTAGATCTGCACGGGGCTCCGTTTGGAGAAGTGAAAGACAGTCAGCTGACACATGGCGGTTTGCTGTGATGTTAGGCAGCATGACCAACAGCAGAGGGGAGGTCATTGGTGGAAAGGTGTCTCGGGTCTCTTAGATTGAAAACATTAGAGTCCTAACAATGAGGAATTAGTTAGCATTATAGAACTTTAGGACTCCCTTGTACTGAAGACAATTTTGGGAGAGTTGATTCCAAGTTAAAAACAGGCAGTTGCTAACAAGGGACCAAATGGGATTAATAAAGGCCATCACGCCGAACCTGAGTCCGCCTATGAAGTCATGCTTACGTTTGCTTATGTTTACTTCATAAAATTGCATTTACGCTTCACAATTATAAAAGTGGTGTTAATATGTGGACACTATCTGAAGGTACCATGAATGTGTGTTTGCCACTGGCCTTTGGTCAATGGAGCCCTTGTGATGCTTATTTTCAGGCTTGCCTGCTAAGACTATTAATGACTGCACCACTGTTTATTATAAGCATTAAGCAGGTTTGGATTTCACTTTCTGCAGAGCCCATAGATTTGTTTCCACCAACTGGTATTCAATTGGTGAAACAATAAATTTCCTGTTAGCAATTGCATGCAATGCCAATTTTACACATTCTTTGCTGGAAATGTTTAATTGTCTGAACAAGCTCACCGATAATTTGTCTAATTTGACTAATTTAGCTTGTTGGTTAGTATTTCACTCTGTAACGCTTGGCTGGTGCAGGCGAGATTCTTTTTCTGACACAGAGTGGAATATATTGGTGTGCTCGTTATTCCCATGTGCAGCAGACTCAATCATTTCTCAGCCTTCCCCTGTCACCTGATATGCTGATTCATCCTGTCCCATTAGCCAATATACTGCTTTCTCCTCAATCTCTCCCTTTTAGCTTCATCATCTCTCTGTTTTGATATGCTTCTTTGAAAGACTTGCACACATAAATTAACAACATCTGCTTACCCCCTCCCACCCAAGTCTGAAATGCATGCACAGTCTGTCACCCTGAAGTCACCTGGAGCCAAGCCAAATCCCCATCCCTTATATGCATATTAGAAAATGTCTGCCATTTTGAAGCCTGATAATAATCTGTGGGCTATTTTAAGAGCCAAGTGCCATTGGCAGGGGGGTGATGATGAAGGTTGCTGATGTCACTGGTGTTGCTTGGCAACAAATGTGTGTTTCCAGTTGGCAGGGTTTGGCTGCCTCACCAGTGATTGGTGGCGGATGGATCTACAGTAGTCTTCTAGGTCCTCTCTGTTTTTGTTTGTGTCTCTGACTCTCTAGGACCGACAGCAGATGTTAACAGAAAGCGATAACCATAAAAAGTGAACGTGACCTGCTTTAAAGCACCTGTCTTGTCAAATAAATTGTGGAATTGACAATCCTCCCCTGGCCTTTGTCAAAAACGGCGCTGGCGCAGAATTGTTGACCTCACATCATCCTACTCCTGCAAAAATGTGAGCTCAGAGAGTCTTGAATGCAGCCTTTCACTTAATCAATATAGAGTCTTTTAAGGACCTATCATGCACTTAATCTGAAGCAGCGGTTAATGATCTTAACCTGAAACCAACAAGCTCAACAGGACTTTCACCCCTGCAAAGATGATTGCAGGATTTTTCTCTTCAATTAGCTTCTCAGTTGTCAGCTTATTACATTAGCTGTAATGGGGGTTAAACTTTCCATTGAAAATACCAACATATTTTGCATTAAGAAGTTAACAAAAAAGTATTCTATACCTGCGCACAAGCTGAGTTTGCTGAGGAGCAGAATTTTACATGAAGGTGTTCACCTCAAAAGTTAACCCAACTAACTGCAGTGTTTTCACTCTTATCAGCAGGTGGTTTTTTGCAGTTGTAGCCTAACACGCTGTACGACTACATTACTGCTGACTTCGTATTCACTGCGCGCGCACGCACACACACACACACACACACACACACACACACACACACACACACACACACACACACACACACACACACACACACACACACACACACACACACACACACACACACACACACACACACACACACACACGCGCGTAACAATCACTTATTGCCTCAATGCCGACTACAGTACATTAAGTTTCCAAAAGTGAACTTCAGTCTCAGTCATTATTCGTTAACATTTTACATCATTTGGTCTATGTACTGTAAGGTACATTAATTTCGGAAAATGTGTGTGGCACGCATTAGTGACTCAATGAACATGTGGATTCAATTATTTTTGAACAGAAGATTAAAATAGTTTAGCCCTGAATCGTTTTGTGTCTTTATTTTGGAAAGTTTACTTAGTTTAGTTTAGTGTATTTGCAACTAAAATACCATTTAAGGGGAAACATGTAGACACCCTTTCATTTCAAATAGGCATTTCAGCATACTGCATAGTTGCTTTCTTACCTATATGAAACCAAAAAAGATGAAGAAAGTTTCACGTTATTTGTATGATGTCCCATTTCAGTTATCCTTTTACAAGACAAATGAGAATAGATTCATTTTCAGTAGAATTGTTCCCGAGTCATCTCATTCTCAATCTCTGTTGACCACCTCTGGGAGATGCATTGGAGATTTGTCTTTGTGTCTCATATTCTTCAACACGGAGCTGCAGTGGCTCACTTGGTCTCATTACATCACTGCAGAGACAGAAGCCCAGATGTCACAGCTCCTGTAATTACATTTTGGAGAGCTGAGGTGCCACGTTTGCTGGGGCCCGCTGTCCTCGTTCCCTAACCTGGCACTTCGTCTTGCATTCACTTCAAGCCATTATATTATTTGTCTGCTGAGGCTTCTAAGGCACAAGCCGGGGTCTTTCATTAGCAAGTTAAGTAGTGAATTTGTATGCAAAAACTTAGCTCTGAGCGAATGAGGCGAGCTGTCTGAAGAGTGATAAGGGAGGCAATGTTTTTAGCTGATGGAATGAAAGTCCCTTGAAGAGTCTGGGGTGATAATCCAAGAGCATGTGTGGATGTGTGTTTGTGCACATGCTATACATGATTACTCATCTTGTTTTATTGTCTTTAACCTTTAACCATTAATCTGCTGCAATCTACACACTCATTTTTACTTTCCCTGTTCTCTCTTACCTTTTATCACTTGATATATTTTCTTCATTTGAACAATCACCCCAATTGGGAAAGTTTCGCTAACCAATCCTTTGCTTTCTTCTTGTTTTTGGCTTCTTAGCTGACTGCCAGTGATGGTCTTAGTCTGACCTTGTTGAGATGTATTGTTTAACACAGAGTGCTAGCAGAACTAATCCCACAGGTTGGTACAGTAGTGAGATATGGTTGTCACTCTTGGCCTCAAAAAAGAAATGGCATTGAAATTAAACACCAACATGTTCAATACGTCTTTAATGTAGACACGTTTTATGTTGCAGTTTACTATGCATACAATGCATACAAGTATGTGTTGCCCTTTCAGTACCATTTTTTACGAGATTGATTGATTTTTGTTCTGTCCTGAAGCGAGCAGAATTGAAACGTGTTATAAAAAAACAATGTAAAAAAAAAAGAAAAAATCAATATCTCTCCGCTTGTTTTCATCCTCTCATCCTCCTACACCACAACTTATTTTAAAATGACCTTGGTTCAGCCATCTACTCCCAAGTTACCCCAGCAACCACATATCACCAGGACAACCACAAGCACTGCTGTGCATAGGTATGATGTGCAGCACCCCTTGGCTATTTCTATCAAGGCTTTTGTTTACATTAAGTGACATGTGCAGTGTGTGTGTAATGTCTGCTATAGTAGGAGCTTCTCGTTATTCTAGCAACAGACAAACAAAAAAAAAAAACAGAAATCCTGCTTTTCATTTTACTGAATTTGTGCCATTTTCCAAGGTTAACAATAAAAACAAATGCAATTCAAACCCTTGTGATTCTATTAACTTTGCAAAAAATAAAACCGATGTTAACTCACCTTTTAGCTCTCTTATGTTCCCCATTAACTTCTGAGGGCAATATCTGGCTCTTTAGCAGAGTTAATGCAAAACATGTGAGAGTCAAAGATAACTGAACTGCATTATCATCTAAATAGGATTTATTGTCCTTATTGTTTTATGACATGACACTGTGTTTTTGCTGCATTGATATATGTGTATGGATGAATAGCATACCGAGCTGTAGCAATGCTACTTTTCAGATTCGGAACAATTGAAAGGAAATAAACACTGGTGCTAGTTTATAGAAAGTCTGTACACACATTCATAACTCAGATACAATCTTCATTATTTTAACTTTAGCTAATGTTACCTCTATGCAAATAGCTAGCTAAGTGTTTCTCTCTTCTCTCCTTGGCGACTTGAGACCCTGTTAGGGACTTTATTTCTTTAAAATAACCTGCCACAAGGTGAGCAATATACTCAAATAAATGATATTGTAATTTATTCACATACATTCTCCTCAGAAAAATCGCACAGACCAGCTCTTCTCCCAAACCCTGCAGGGTCTCTCCCTCTTGATGTGGCAGGAGTGGGAGATGATACAATATAATAACCAAATCTTTATACCTTAGAGTCCCTCCTGCACTGTATGGATTTACAGCTACATACTGTATAATAGACATTTTCCGTAGAGACATGTTTGTATGCGATCCATTATTGTTCTTAGACACATACTGTAGAAGCAGCGGGTGAGTCTTTCAGAAAAATAGTAATCGGATTTTGCCAAGCAAATAGCAATGATTCCCTTTTTAATGTGTCTCTGTGCAGGCCCTGCAGACAGCGTGCGAGGAGAAGTCAGTTATTTCATCTGCTTCTCACCAAGACGTTAAGTGCTTGAGGAGTTGCAGAGAATAGAGTGCAGGATCAGAGAAACATCTTTGTTTTTTTTCATGAACAGCAGTTTCCCCCCAAGCTACTAGTGATGAGGATGGCTGTTCGATAGCACCTTCCCAGCTGAAGAGGCGCCACTGTATTTCCCATCCCACTCTTCCTACGTATTTGACAACAACCCTCCCCCTCCCGCAATCCATTCATCAAACTCAAAATGCCTCTCTCTGGCCGAGCTCATCTCAAACACCTCAGAGGAAGATTGATTTGTTTGCGTAGAGAGGCAAAGACGGCGCAAAGGGACCAAGAAGGAGCAAGAGAAAAGAACAAGACAAAGGTGGGAATCGAGGAATATGGAAGTACAGAAAGACTGATACAAAAGTGTTTTCTGTATGTGTGTGCCAAAGACTCACCCCACCAGTCAATCAGTGAGCGACTCTATTCGATGTTTCACTCCTTCTCACCCCCCTGTATCTTTCACTCACCTGTCTCTGCCTGTGCTGTCTACCTTTTCCTACCAGTGTATTTAATCTCCTCTGCACAACGTGAGCAGAATGGAAAATATTTTACTGTTTTACCTGAAAGACGTGAACATTTTGACATTTTTAAATCGTCCACTTTGGAAAGAGAACCCCCTTTAGTTGAGATTTTCTGTTGAGCACTGGATAGATCACGGTGCAGACAATGTGCAACGTAGGTAAATGTTTCATAATTTCTCTGAACTAGGGATGTAGGAATGTAAATGGACACAAAATGCTGTGTTATGATCTATTGTGCTTTCATTCTGTGGTCTGAGGAATGAAACTCAGGAGTTCTTGGCAAACGTCTGAGTCAGCCTTTAGGAACTGAGTTCTGCTCTTGAAAGCTTACCATCTTTCATTTAAATGGTAGGAGAAAATGTTTTAGGGAAATTAAGTGAACTAATTCTCATTGAGAACAATTTGCTTAATAATGGTTTAATGCATGCCTGAAAGCTGCACAGCTATTTCTCTTTACTGTACAGTCTGCCTTGTAAAATGTCTAGATCTAATTATATTGTCTTTTTTTAATATTGCATTTTGGTTCCAGGGTCAGAACCACAGCCAGAGAGCCCTGCTTCCAGATGTAAACGGTCAGGTCTAAACACTCCACTCTTGCTAAACACGGTTCATTGGTTTTGTCGAGCCCTTAACGACCAGCAATTCAGCAGAGCTTCTAAAGCACATTTATGGTGTCCTCCAGGGTCAGACGAATATATTGGTTTGCCAATATTGGCTTGTTGAGGAAACAAATTATGTCATCTAGGTCTATTATGATGCAGTTTGATTGGCTACTAATTACTCACTTTTGCACAAATTACTTTTTAGTTTTTTTTCAACACTGAACTGTAAATCCCACACCTTGAATTGATCGTATCTCACCTTAGCCCTAGTTGCTTTCAGATGATCTGATAGCCATAAATGATGCAGCGCAAAGAGCTGTATAATCCTGATGGGAAAACAAAGAACATCATTGGTCAACAGGGGAGTCTGTTATTACTCTATTATGACTCCACTCTCGGACCAGGTGGGCGGGACATAATGCCCTCTCATTTATTTAATTATCATTGGTGCTGAACGGACGCTGTCTGTGCTGACAGTGATGGGCTTTGAACCCGGCAGGGAGCGGCTAACTGTGGTTGGGCAATGTGTTAAACTCTAACTCTCTGCCTTCTCTTTATTTGATAACATAATCCCCTCCTCAAGCAACACCAACCTCCTGCCCCTGAACTAGTGTCTTTGAAGCCTGCTGTGCTGAGGATGGAAGTTAAAGCACTTGTTTCATTAGTAGTATAGGCCAGGGTTCCCCAACCTTTATTGTGCCAAGGACCGGCAGATACATTAAAAATGTGCGGACCGGTTGTCAATTTTAACTGATTTGAATATTTATTCACCAGCAGGTGGCAACAGGGGCTAATTACATTTAACAGCCTGAAGAAATAACAATATGCATCCAAAACACATTAACAACGTTTAAAACCAGGATACAATTGAAGCAAAAAATTAGGACCGCTTTCCAAATAGTTGTATAATACATAATATGGCCTAATATAGGTGGCAACAGTGGCTAATTGTATGTAACAGCCTGAACAAATAATAGAACAATATGCATCCAAAACATATTAACACAGTTTAAAACCAGGATACAATCAAAACAAATTAGGACCACTGTACACATATTGATATAACTGAAATGTCAGTGAGACCCCTGGGCTTGTTAGCCAGCCATAATAACGTCATACCGGGGCGTTCGTTCCGGTGCACTCCGACAGCATTTAGCACTACATCGAGATTAAGATTAAACTAACTTATTTTGGGAACACCCAGCTCATACCTATGGAGTTGGCCAGATGTGTTTAAATGACTGTTCATGGTCATTTGAAAACAAATGTCGTTGTTGGACACACACAAACACACCGAACATACACACACACACAGCGGAGCTGAGCAGAACACACACACATCATGCGCCTTTGTGACCGGAGTAATAGGGGGAATAATCCGGCCGTTCGATGTGTGTGTGTGTAGAGGTGTGTGTGGTTGAAACGTAGCAGCCTGCAGTGGGGAACACAGTGAAGGCGGTGTGTACGCGCTGGTGCTGCACTTCTCAGAGGCTGCCTCCTGATGCTGCAGTCATTTCATGAAGTGAAGGAGGCTTTACAAATAAAAAAATAGCTCTACACCCCTGGCCGCAATGTCCTTAAAATGAAGTCCGAGTTCGAAATATATCTAAAATAATGTATGCACTGCCATTCCCCCACAAACATAACAGTCTGCGATTAAACGGTTGTCTCCTGTTTGCTCCACTTCCTATTGGTGCACCACCTGTAACTTTCTCTGCGCACGAGAGGTTAAGACCTTATGCTAAACTATTTGGATTTATTGTGTATGTTTTGGATGAAATAATATGACTGGTATAAAATAAAATAAAAATAAATAAATAGAAATATTTTTATATATTTATAATTCTGCAAATATTACGATAAACTCACAGCTATTTCGTGGCCTGGCGGTAACACCTCCGCGGCCCGGTACCGGTCCGCGGACCGGGGGTTGGGGACCCCTGGTATAGGCAGTATGTTTAAATTGATAGAACTGGTACTTTAACAAGATGCTGGAGATGATTTAGTCCAAGTACAAGTTGACCCGATGTCTTACAGATCCTAACAATCTTACCTTAGAGTTACTTCCTAATCTGAACATCCTGATCTTTCTTTGCCCCAGAAAGCTTCCTGTCCAATATATCCTTAAATCTGACAATCTCTGTATGTTGCAACTTAAAGTTATCCAGATGTAGTTTTTAACAAGTAGTACACATATTGTACCTGTAGGGCATGCAGGTGAGGCGATAGACAGTCCTGCCAATGTGTTGCAATATTCCATTGATTGACAGGTACAAAAACGAGATGGATGTAATAAATGCACTTCAGTATAGTTGTATGATTGTAGGAAATGCATGTTGGTTTTACCTTAAGGATACAGACATTTAGTTGAGCAACACTGAATGTAAATAGAAACTTTGTTTTCCAACAAACTGCACAGAGACCCTTTAACTCTAGAGATAAAATGTTGTCTCTTTTTCTAAGTAATTACGCGGTCTAGTTTCATACTGCAGCTGGGTCTTTCTGTTTGGTGCTGACAGGTATGTAACCCTGCAGAAGTCCTCTGTTGCTTTATCTCTCCGCCATGGTTTAATAAGGAGTCTCAAATATTTGTTTTCACATCACCATCGTATCAACCGAGCTGTCATTTGTCCTGCTAGCTTGAATGTTTCGCCATTGGCCTTTGCCCTCTCCGACAGCAAGTAACTTCTGCTGTCAGTAACTGACTGCATACTTTAGAACAATACATGATTGAAAATGTATATCCCCCTCCTTCCCTCTCTGTGCAGTAACTGATCTGATGCAGGTATAGAGGACGGTGCTGCATTAATTTGCATATTAACAGGATAAAATGCCTAGACATTCGTTCCCACAATAACTCAAGAGCTATACATGACATAAACATCATATAGAGAGGATGATCTGATTACCTTCTGGATCAGCTTGTGCATACATTTGCATTTTGATGAAGATAGAAATGGCAGAACATGAGGTAATTTAGCTGCAGTTTGTTTGTTAACTGTGTTAGTGTCAAAAAGCCATACAGCTGGTTTGTGAAATGTCACATATCTGATTCAATGTTTTAATTAAACAACTAATGAAGCTCCCAGTCCTGTCTTAAGCATGAATATTTCCTTTGTGCCTTTTAAAGATTGGAACCACATAAGTAAACAGTCAGATGTACAATAGCATGCAAATGTATTGGAGAGATATTATGGAAATCATTCTGTTGAAGGTTATTTTGTGATGTCTGTCACCTGTTGTGAGAAACTGAGAACAACTCTTAACTGAACAGAAGGAACACATGACAAACAGATGGAAGCATTCAGCTGAATCTCTGTTTTAGTATTTATTACATTGAGAAACTGACAGTTGATTTAGTCAGACAGTGTTTTCAAATGTCATTTCGTCATAGAAGGCAGATGCTGATATCTGCTGCTATGAGATTTCTGATATAATCTTGCTTACAGAGCTGGATCGATTGGGTTAATCATGCTCTGGGTGGGCCAGCAGCTCTGACAGAAGCCTCTGCTGTATGTGGAGCACAGTTGGGTGGCGTAGTAGAGGAGGGCCCATAGGAGCTGTCATAGTTCTGCATAATGTAGGTTAAAGCTGCTGTCAGAAGCAATGCAGGCCACGACCACACACACTCTTTTGATCAGAAAGGTTTAACATTTGCATAGTAAGCAGAAAATCCTGAAACTAAGTTGTGTCAAACTTTGCTTTACACCACAGACCCAGATTTGTTTGTGCTTTGAGTAAAACTGTATGCGTCCTCCCACAAAGATATGAGTCTTCATCCATGACTTTTTCCCATTTCTCTCATCAGAAACTGGCTCAGCGATCACCTCCTCGTGCATCGGTCTGGGAAACTCTCTCACGCCACCTGCAGGTCAGGCTGGAAAACCAGTTCCAGGTTACAATGGTAAGAGTCAGAATCCACATCTCATCTACATTCTACATTTAACATACTGGTCATGATTTTAAAGTCAGAATTGCTTCCCCTTAATAACAAGTAACGGATAAACGAAACTGAAATGGATACAATTAGAAAAACCGCTTGTCATTCTCTGCAGATCATTTAATATTTCTGCCTCTCCAGTGGGTGATACACCTCCTCTGAATATGAATTGCATGCCTTTTCATTTCCACTAGTCACAGTGATCGATGATGACATGCAGGAGGTGAAGCCAAGAACCCTGGGAAATATTGTGGTGGGGTAAGCCGAGTGAATTTGCTCAGCAGCTTAGTCACTGCTTTACCTTTCACACGCAAACACTTTTGAAATGTGACATCAAAGCATTTTGCATGCCCTTATCAAATGTAAACTCCAAGCTTTTACTCGTTAATCTAAATAATTCACTGTCAGGCAGCTTGTATCTGACTCCAAATAAACTGTTGCCAGGCTAAAGAATGAAAGGTGTTTGTCTGGTTATGTAAAAGAGCTGCCTGTGCAAATTAGACCTGATCAAAAGCTCTAGCTGCAGGCCCTTAGCCCTTTGTGCTGCCTTATCTTCAGCCTGCTACCGATCTGTTATCACTCTCCAGCTCCATTTCCATGTTATTGGTAACCGCTGGTATCGACTCACTGCCAACACTGCTTGGGATTTCAAAGCAGTTCACATGTGCAATGCATACAGAGATAAGCACAGGTAGAGCTGCAAACAGTAACTGCTGTGTTACTGTATGGCAAATCATATTAAATATTTACACACAGTGAGGTTGTTGCAATGTGCCTTTGAAGCTTGAGTGTCAAGTCAAAATGTGTTTTAATGAGTTCTTTAATTATATAATGTTGCTTTGTTTAGCTTGTGTGCGTAGGAAGCACTCAGCAGTGACTCATCAAATGAAAAGCAGGCAGCAAAACTGCAACATTAGTTTATAAGTTTATGATGCTAAATATTCATACAAGAGTTTGACTGCCTTCTTAAACATAATGTAGGATAGGGTCGCTTTTTAAAAAATCCTCTTTAAGCAGCAAATGGACACAGGAAATAAGATCTTCGCTGTGATTTCAGATTGTCCTTGCAGAGGCATGAGAGTTCCAACATGGGAAATGGGATCATCTTGGTCAAGAAGGGGGGTCTTTGCTAGTCTCTCAATAAACAAAGACTGAGTAACCTATTTCTATTAATTCACCATGAGTGTGTGTTTGTGTGCCATGTATAAGTGTGTGTCAGGCAAGGGGAAGCCTAGTATAGACTATCTGTATCCCTGGACAATTATCGATTCTTTTTTTGGGTAAAATCTAAGCTCTTTATGCAAACATTCAAGTAGATAGTCATTTTAATAAAGTAAGTGGTGCTTAGTGTCAAGCTACAAGTAATGTATAAGTCTTGCATGCCTTCCTTTGCTTTTGTGTGAATGTCATGGCACAAGCAATACATTAAAAAGGAATTGAAACCCCTTTTTCCTCCAGACTACCTTTACCACCCGGTGCAGCATTGTCCCTGTGGCAGAACCATGATCTGTTCAAGGAGCTCTACTTCACTAAGTTCCCGGTATGACAATAATTAAATTCCTTAAATAGTGATGTTTATTGTTCATTGGATAATGTGCGTCTCATTTGATTTAGAACAATGGTGTTTGAAGTTCTGTTCAATCCCTTTATCTACAACACTGAAATACTAATGCAGTAGAGTGGGTTGTGGTCAGTTGTGGAAGAAGGGGGCCCTCTAGTGTTCAAATGTTTTATAAATGGTCGTGTGACTTTTCCCCCATAGAAAGCCCTCATAAATTCAAATTGATTAAGATTTGTTGTGGTTTGGTGAAATTGTATCTAATGACCTGCTCCAAAACCGACGTCATCCTGAAGAGAAATGTCAACATTCCTTTTTTTTATGTTTTTGTTTGTGTACCTCCGCCATGGATGATATTAGTACGCTATAACAATTTAATATTTTTTAATGTTATGAGGTTTTCAAGAAGAAAATCACATCGTTTTTCCTGATATTTCCTACACATATATACTTTGTTGATTTTCTGAAATGTTAAATACTATTTTATTTTTCGGATATTTTCAACATATTCTATTTATAATGTATTTTTTCGACATACCTTACTATGTCATTTTTTCTTGAATTTTTTCACATTTTCGACAAACTTCTTAATGACATGAAATTAGACATACTATATTATGTATTTATTTTTTATATAACCTTTGTCGTATTTTCTCAAATGTTTCGATATACATGACTCTGTTGTTTTTTCTGATATTTGTACCATACTAAACATTTTATTTTACACTGGTTATATCACTATATCATTTTTTTTTCACCTTTCTATCTTGCATTTATCTTATTCATATCTGTCCCACCATCAGGGTTACTATGACACCATGGATGCAGGCTATGTAGATGAGGAGGGTTTCCTTTACATCATGTCCCGGTCTGATGATGTCATCAACGTAGCTGGCCACAGGCTGTCAGCTGGAGCATTGGAGGAGGTAGGAGAAAGCTTACTGAGGAGGCAACACAAATATTTTCCAAACTCTTCTATTATAGTATTTTAATATGTGTATGTTTTTCAGTCAGTGCTGCAGCACCCTGCGGTGGGGGACTGCGCTGTGGTGGGTCTGGAGGACCCTCTGAAGGGTGTCGTTCCACTGGCCCTGTGTGTACTCAAGAACGGTGAGGCATGACAGATGTAACGTTTAGAAATACATGAAGTAGTACCTGCATTTGATCACATATGTTTCTTTCTTTATTTTGGTAATACAGTACCACACTTTTTACCTTCATAATGTACAATCCTGACAAAAAAATAAAACATATCTGAATTGAAATCCTAGGTTATCACTCCATGGGCTGTTTGTTTCAGGTGTGCAGAAAAATAAGGAGGAGATCGTAGCTGAGATGGTGAAGCTGGTGAGAGACACCATCGGACCAGTGGCCGCCTTCAAGAAAGTGCTCTTTGTCCGAGGATTGCCGAAGACGCGCTCTGGAAAGATCCCTCGCTCCTCTTTAGCCAACCTGGTCAACGGCAAGCCGTACAAGGTATGACAACCCTCAAAGAAACATTCTGTGCTTTATTCTCCATCACTAATAGTTTTGAAAGTTAATTACAGTAGGAGAACAAAACTGAGGGGACCTTTTAATGGTTCATCTTTCTTCTCTTGTTTTCGTCCCGTGTGTAGAGTTTCACAGCTGCTCAGGGGACAGCAGTTTGTTCTAATAATTCTGAATTTGAGTAATGATGGTGCATTAGCAGGTGCTGAACTCATTATGTAGAGCTGAGG
Organism: Notothenia rossii; assembly: GCF_949606895.1. Classification (NCBI taxonomy): domain Eukaryota; kingdom Metazoa; phylum Chordata; class Actinopteri; order Perciformes; family Nototheniidae; genus Notothenia; species Notothenia rossii. The sequence goes on along the minus strand of NC_136908.1, from coordinate 50,641,722 downwards.
GCTCGTTTGGGATTTCTCCTCATACAGTAGTTACCATCTCAGTTTTTGCTGATAAGTTGTTCAAGAGAGAAGTGGATCACACACTAAGAAATTAGTTCGTAGTTGTTTACAGATGTAAACGCAAGGTTTCTTTGGCAACAATCCAACCTACCTTGTCTGAAAAATGTCACATTTTCCAACAGATCACTCCAACAATCGAGGACCCAGGAGTGTTCAAAGATATCGAGAGTCAGTTAGAAAAATGGCTGAAACCTCGCGGAGCCTGAACTCATCTTTTAATGTACTGTAAGTTTTACCATCTAAACCTTAGATAAATGTGCCAACTCCATGAAGAATTTGAAACCGTACTGCCTTAGGTTTCCATAATTAACAAGTAGAGACACTATGGCAACTGTTTGTACAAATTAATAAACTCACTGACAGTAGTTTTTCTTTTATTGACAATGAAAATTTGCTTGCTCACCACTTAGTTTTGACAAAGTACAAGAAGTAATAAATAAAAAAGAATGGACACAAAATAAAATGATTCATCGTTCGTGCAAATTGAAGATGTAAAAAAACAAATCAAAAGCGTGAGACTTTTTGTTCCGAGTGGTCCATCAGAGATAACTAAAAGACAGAAAACAGGGCCGTACAATAGGTTGCCCTGAGAACTCTGACAGAAACAAAGAGTCAACAGTTACACCGATGTAAGTCACAGCAAGCAACAGTCATATACACTCTACGCACACTATGAGCTAAAGCAGTCTGTCTTTCAGTTATTTCCTATGTTAACGTAGTGTCTGAGGGGAGGGGGGGGGGGGGGGGGGGAGAAGGCCAGAGTGTGTTAATGTTCGCCCGACAAAACATACAGTACAACAAGTGACAGGTTCTATGAATGACGTCCTGCTTTTCTCTTTTGTTCTCTGAGATGAAGTTTTGTGCAACTTCGAAGCTCTTGTTTTGTCCTTGGCTACTAAAAGTCTGTTGAGTTGATGCGGTTGTATCAAAGTGCTTGTCATGTTCTCTTAAAATGCTCCTTTTTATGACAGCAAGTGCATAAAAAGCAGAGTGAAGTGTTGTTGGTGTCAGAAATGGGGCTCAGAGTGGTTTTTGTGCACCACTAGAGGGCAGGTTTTCACATCCATCCTCTCAATGTTTCATCATCAGCAGCACAATGAAAAAATAAAACCATATGTACAAAATGATCTAAGAGGGCGGGGTAATATGAACACATTTAAAAGAGCAGCATATATTAATCTATGGTCCACTAAATGAGGTGGCAGGGACGTTTTTTTGCACAAACTCTGAATATCTTTTTTTATACATAGATGTGTGTATATATATATTTAAAAAATGGCATTTATTTACAGATAACCTACACATCTCCTGTAGAAGAAATACACAGTACGTTATGCTTCGACAAGTTACTGTACATGTAAAAGGTAGAAACGGTGACAACGGAGCAGCCTGCGGGACAGTTTAGCACCGGCATCTGGTGCCCACGTTATAGGGAGGGGGAGGGGGCGGGGAGGGGAGGAGGGGGCGGGGAAGACAGAGAGGGGAGCAGGGCTTCTTGGCAGTGCGTGTCGTCAGAGAGTTTGTTCCTCGGCATGTTGGCCCGTCCAGCAGCTCCACTGGTTCACCTCCGATCAGAACTGTACCTGAGGGGGGGACAGTGTGGAGTTTTCAACGAGGTTCTGGTGAGTTGGTGTGATTTAAAAAGAAAATCCTAAATTATACCATTCCAAGACTCCGATTTGAAATCTGTATTATGTCAATTAAGTGTCCTGTTATTGTAGCTCATTATGGCGTATAGCTTAGAAGGTAATTCGATTGTAAATTAAAGTAAGATATTAAAATGCTACTATATTTTTTGAGCAGTATGTAATGTGAGTTTTGACTCATTTCTGTATGAAATACTATACTTTTTAATGTCATTTTTTTAGCAAACTATTCTATGACATTTATTTACTTTAAAATATTTTTTCTAGACATAATTTGGGGATATGTTCCACATACTTTGCTAGAACTTTATTATTAAACATTATACATTATCTTTTATGACAAACGATATAATGATCAGTTTATTAAAAATGTTATGACTTTCAATTATGTGTTTCAACATACTACTATTACAGCTTTGAAGGTGACTTTGGAAGCACTAGCATTTGCAACATATTGTAATTCTCAACAGTGAGCGCTAAGTAACCTCTGAAGGAACTGAGATTTTCTAAACTTTTAAGTAAACACTGTATGAATGTTTTGCAAACAATCTTAAAAAGTGTACGAATTGAAGGAAGTGAGGAAATCATACTAGAATATGTTTTATGGGGCCTCTATTCAAATGTTGCACTGAACAATATAAATATCTCCAGGCTGACTGGTAAAAATTCCTGTGTGCAGAAAGAAGAATCAGTTTTTGTTTTCTACGCACGTGTTCTCTACCAGAACTACGCCCTTTGCTCTCACTAATCGTTGCACTATATGGTCTCTTTTTTGCTGTGTGGGAGTAGTTAAGCTGATGAAATCCTTAGAAACAGCCCGCAGGGTGCTTCAAGGAATGAGCAAATTCTCCAGGAACTAAACAAAAAACTGTCATGAATATGTAACTCACACAAACTCTCCCTGCCTGTGCTTTCACATTTTATCTCTACCCTTAGCTGTTGTGTTATTTATTGTCCTAACACTGCTGTCTCATACAATAACCCTGCAGTCAAAGCACTATATCATTATTTTACGATGATACTAAAAAGTTGTATTGTTGAGATGGGAGCTAAGCTAACCCAGCTAGGACCTGAGGCCAGGTACCCACTACCCAGCATGCTCCTGGCTGGAGTTTGGGAGGTCACTTCTTCACACAGAGATTTCTCCATTGCGGCATTCTGGATCAAGAGGGAGGGCTCCAGTGACCCCCACTGAGGCGGGCTCTAATGGTGATTGACAACGTTGCCATGGAGTCAGGCTTTCCTGTTAAAGACGACAGCCATATTCTGCCCGGGGAATTCCCCATTGTTTTTTGATAGCGTCTACGTCTGTTATTTTTCATGGAAGTGTATCATATTTTTGATGGGACTCTATATCTTATGACATTTTTATGACACTTCTGGAACACTATCTTGCTATTCCATCAGTAGCTTTCTACATGTTGTCATTGCTAACATGCTTGTTGGGTGGCTAAACTTTAAAAAAGCTATTCTTTACCTAATTTACACTTATCAGAAAGGGCACAGCATCTCTATTGACTGCTCACTTTAGAGTACAATGAGCCAGTGAATGAGGGGGGAGGCAGGTGTTGAACATAGCTTCTGTTCCCTTTTGCATCAGGTTGTCACTACAGATGCAGAGAGACAGGAGAGTCAGATAGTGCAGCAAATTAAAGCAAATACCTGCGTGAGATGTCACATTTCCACTGCACCTGGCTGTACAAAGTAAACCATTACAAATGAATCTAGGGCAAGCTCCCTTTGTAATGTGGAAAGTCTGGATAAATCTCACAGGGCCTATTTTTAGGAGACTGAACTCATAACCTTTGTTAACGAGTCTCTGTGTAAGGTACCGAAGGAACGGCATGGATTTGAAGCAGATCTAAAGCTTGGGCCGTGACTGACTCATCTTTTTTGGACAGGCATCAGAAAAGGACCGCTGCTGGCCGAGCTGCTATCACGGCTGGTGACGCTGGTGCAATGATTTTGCCAGGGAGCCGTGATGAGGTCTTATCTTTGGGAAACAATTGACCTTCTTCTCTTTCATCTAGTACTTCTGAGGAGAGCATTTAACAGAGCGAGAGTCTGTGTTGTGTTACATACAGCGTACAGTTTAGGGGCCTCTCTTCCTCCTCTCAGCAGGAGTAGGTTCTCACCGTGGAGGTGTCCATCCGCTGCACCGTGGCCGATCCCACTGTGGGGGGGGGGGGGAGAAAGGGCTTTGAGTCTACATGTTAGAGCATACTCTTTATACAGTGGTGGTGCATGAATGAGTCAAAACTGGGATTGAGTCAGCTTTTTACCACTTCTGGAATCCCTTGCCTCAAATTCAACATTTTTGGAATGTGAATTTGGTTAGATGTCTTAAGTAAGATTTGTGGTTAACACAAGCTTAAATACATCACTAAATAACTCACCCGTGAATGTCAACGCCTCCATGTGTCATGGCGGTTGCTACTGTTACAAGTGGCTAAATGAAATTTAACCTCATCACGTTCAACATTAGCCGCCTTTAGCTTAGCATAGTGTGATGTAGTTGGTTTATAGCCTAATGATAGCTTATAAAGTGCTGTTCATTTGGGAAGTTTATCCTGATGATCAGCATGTGTAAGGATCATAAGCGTGTGTTTGCCACAGATCTTATTTTTTGAAAGATTCGGAAATTAAATGAACAATTGAAATGTTTTCATACGTCATCACTGCACCACTCTAAAGATTGAGAGAGGGGGAAACATTCCTCCACTAGACCACCACCCTCAAAGGCACCTTTCTCACACATTGAGACCACTTGTTGTATCGCCCTCAGAGGAGGAGGCCCTGTATCACGCACTCAAAGAAAGGGGGTCTTCATTTTGAGTGGATAACAGCAGCAACAAGACTTTGAGTGTTTTGTGGACGTGACAGACCGGGGAGCACAGAGATAGAGACTGGGGGACAGGGGGGTGGGGGCAGGGAGGCTGTTTCAGTGTCAGTGGGGACACAGTGTTAGAGGAGAACACTGTCCGGAATCAGCAGGAGGATTTCCAGTCAGGTATCACAACTCTGGTGGCATCATTTGTAAAGAGACTTTCTAATTCACCGTGCATCTCTTGAGAGCATCACTTCCAGGTCATTAGAACTTGGATACTTTAACAATGTGGTTGAAGGCTCCAAAACAAGGGAGTAAGAAGACATTAAGTTGATAGTATTTTATCTTCTATTAGTAGTTTTTTCCATTGTACTAACTAAACTTTGAACTTCAGTTTTTATACTGTGAGCTAGGAATGCGGAGACATTGGCTGAAAGAAGTTGGAAGTCAGACTTCCATACAGTATAGGTTTAAAAAAAGAAGAAGAAGTATTAGTTCGTAAGAGAGAAAAAAAAAGCAACTGTTTTATTTTAACTGTCTGTTGTCAAGAAGCTTTGCCATAACTGTTATTACTGTTATTATGGTTTTAATATAGTTTAGGTGCACTTAAATTAAATGTACCTTTAAATGCAGTGGCGTATACATTCTGGTCTGTGGTTAAAAACCTGTCTGATTCTGTTTCCTGCAGTGCTGCTGTGTTCTCAACAATTACTTGAATACAAAGTACTGTAATAAAAAAAAAAACTGAAATGATTGCAGAAACGAAGTTGTGCTTAATTGGAATCATCCTGTAATGAAGCGCATTCAGCCAGTGTCCTCTTTTAACAGAGGGATGACAAACTGTCGGTCTGAGTTCCTGATGGTAACCTCCTGATCCAGGCGATGTTACATAGCACTGCTCAGTCACTGCAAGGGTTACACTAGCAGGTTCATTCATAACTTAACAACCAGGGTGACTAAACAACTATTGTGCTTCTTTGCAAAACAACACCCGTGGAGTTGGATATCGGAGATTCAAGATTAGTAGAGAGAGAGAGAAGGGGTAAAAGAAACAGCCGGACAGAGGTTGGTAGATTTAAAGAGGAGGGAGATTATGTCAAATAAAACGACACGCAGGGCCAACAAGCCCGGGACCCTCAGAGGGGCGAAGCTGACCTTGAAACCAATCCAAATACATGTCGTCAGGGCTGTCATCCAGCACCTCATACAGGACTGCAGAGCAGCCAATCGGAGAGACAAGAGACACAGTCAGACTCCGCCTTCAGGGATGGAGCAACAGGTGGAGAAACCTGCTCTGTAGCTGCCTCTGAAGCCACATTTAGTGCATTACTGAAATCTGGTAATGTGAGGTGAGGAGGCGGGCTCTTACCCTCGTGGGGTATCCTCCGGGGGTGACCAGCCGAGGCGGTGAGGCGGAATCCAGCAGGGAGGGTCTCCGCCGAGCCGGGCATCATACTTATACCGTGAACGTCCCGGGGGGGGAACTGCCGCCTCCACGATGGGCCGCGGAAGTCTTTGTCGTCACACTGAAGGACAGATATCAATCATTTAAGATTTCACATCCAAACAGTAAAACATATAAATCAATAGTTCATAAATCATGTAGGGATGCACTTCACTTTCATATTGATCTCATTTAAAGTGATGATCACGACCTAAACTTTAAGAAAGTCATTACTCTATGTTCATGTTATTATCATTTAACTGCAGTTTGTACGGTGCTATAATCATTTTAATGTGGAAAATACGTTTTTTTTTTAGAAATGTACTTATATTATTTTAAGGTCACGGTACTTAAATGCCATCTATGTCACTTGAAATTTAAATTACTGCTTCAAATTTTAGCCACGGTTGTGTACTTATTTGTCTTTATTTTTATTATTTCAGGTATTTTTTACCTGCTATTCAACTTTTGCTGTAACACTGTACATTTCCCTGCTGTGGGACTAATAGAGGATTTCTGATTCTGATTACATACAGTAAGGGGTAAGATGACACATGGTCCCATCTTACAGGACTTATAAAATACAGTGGGGGAAAAAAGTATTTAGTCAGCCACCAATTGTGCAAGTTCTCCCACTTAAAAAGATGAGAGGCCTGTCATTTTCATCCTAGGTATACCTCAACTATGAGAGACAAAATGAGAAAAAAAAATCCAGAAAATCACATTTTAATTGCAAATGATGGTGGAAAATAAGTATTTGGTCAATAACAAAAGTTAATCTCAATACTTTCTTATATGCCCTTTGTTGGCAATGACAGAGGTCAAACGTTTTCTGTAAGTCTTCACAAGGTTTTCACACACTGTTGCTGGTATTTTGGCCCATTCCTCCATGCAGATGTCCTCTAGAGCAGTGATGTTTTGGGGCTGTCGCTGGGCAACACGGACATTCAACTCCCTCCAAAGATTTTCTATGGGGTTGAGATCTGGAGACTGGCTAGGCCACTCCAGGACCTTGAAATGCTTCTTACGAAGCTACTCCTTCATTGCCCGGGCGGTGTGTCATGCTGAAAGACCCAGCCACGTTTCATCTTCAATGCCCTTGCTGATGGAAGGAGGTTGTCACTCAAAATCTCACGATACATGGCCCCATTCATTCTTTCCTTTACACGGATCAGTCGTCCTGGTCCCTTTGCAGAAAAACAGCCCCAAAGCATGATGTTTCCACCCCCATGTTTCACAGTAGGTATGGTGTTCTTTGGATGCAACTCAGCATTCTTTCTCCTCCAAACACGTCGAGTTTTTACCAAAAAGTTATATTTTGGTTTCATCTGACCATATGACATTCTCCCAATCCTCTTCTGGATCATCTAAATGCTCTCTAGCAAACTTCAGACGGGCCTGGACATGTACTGGCTTAAGCAGGGGGACACGTCTGGCACTGCAGGATTTGAGTCCCTAGCGGCGTAGTGTGTTACTGATGGTAGCCTTTGTTACTTTGGTCCCAGCTCTCTGCCGATCATTGACTAGGTCCCCCCGTGTGGTTCTGGGATTTTTGCTCACCGTTCTTGTGATCATTTTGACCCCACGGGGTGAGATCTTGCGTGGAGCCCCAGATCGAGGGAGATTATCAGTGGTCTTGTATGTCTTCCATTTTCTAATAATTGCTCCCACAGTTGATTTCTTCACACCAAGCTGCTTACCTATTGCAGATTCAGTCTTCCCAGCCTGGTGCAGGTCTACAATTGTGTTTCTTGTGTCCTTTGACAGCTCTTTGGTCTTGGCCATAGTGGAGTTTGGAGTGTGACTGTTTGAGGTTGTGGACAGGTGTCTTTTATACTGATAACGAGTTCAAACAGGTGCCATTAATACAGTTAACGAGTGGAGGACAGAGGAGGCTCTTAAAGAAGAAGTTACAGGTCTGTGAGAGCCAGAAATCTTGTTTGTTTGTTTGTTTTTCTACCATAATTTGCAAATAGATTCTTTAAAAATCAGACAATGTGATTTTCTGGATTTTTTTTCTAGTTTTGTCTCTCATAGTTGAGGTATACCTAGGATGAAAATTATAGGCCTCTCATCTTTTTAAGTGGGAGGACTTGCACAATTGGTGGCTGACTAAATACTTTTTTGCCCCACTGTATAATAAACCATAATAATAATACAAAAATATTATTTTTTATTAAAACAATTCTAACAAGGACATCAAGGGGAACAGCATTGAAATCAAAACATTCTTCTTGTGTGTTAGCTGGCCAATTTTGGAATACTTGGGTCACAAGTACAGGGGAAGATCAAAATTGCCTACCCATTTTCAATCTAAACCAAATAAAAATGACTTAAAACAAGTATAGTGGCTTGGAATGTAGAACAAATAAACCTCGAAAGCCCTCTAAGCATAAATAGCTATATCATAATCACATAATCTATCGATCTGAGACATTTAAGTATCTAGTTTATGCTTTCAGTGTGCTAACAATAGCACAGTGTCCTTTAACTGGCCAGGTTTACAGACACAGAAAACCAAAGAGACCATCATTAATATGCTTTGAGATGTATCTTTGACGTGACGCTGAGCTAATTAATGGATTGTAATTGCTGCAAATGTTCTGAATGACTAATGAGCTTTGAGAGTCATGAGCTCACCTCGTCCAGTCTCCTGTCGGTGCCCAGCGCCAGCATGTTGTTGTACTCTCGCTCCAGAATCTGACGTGCCTGTGGAAAAAAAAACACAACACATCCTAAGACTGGATATTTTTAGCAGAGTGGTGACAGAAGCAGCTGACACATTACGGTATTTCCATTTATATACATTTTTCCAGAGTATCGACGAGATGAGTTGTGAAAATTCACAAGGCAGAGTGACAGTTGGCAAATCTGCACATTCTGATTTAGATTGGAGCATCTTTCTGAAGGATAGCAACACACCTCTGCTCTGGATTGAAGCTGCTGACAGACCATTTACTGCCCACATTCAGAGCCTTTCAATCTGGATTGATGATGCCAGAAAAATATGTGTTTCTTTTTTTTAGAATCAGTGTGAAAAATCTATGAAGTGAGAATTGCTCACAGTAGGCGTTGGACAAGATGAGATTTTAAATAACAGTTAAACATACCAGAATTACTTTCCTTCAGATTTAAGATCTAAAGGACAAAATATTTGAATTGTGGCACAGATACTGTATTTCATTTGTTGGTGAACATCGTTTCAAGTGAAAATCAAAAAATCTTAAATAGGGAAATCATAATGTCATCCTTCACAAATAGAGTATGTTTCTGTAATTTAATTTAAATGTTAACTCTTGCAATGCCTTGTTTACACACTGCTTTAACAACAACAAAAAGTAGGAATAATCTGTTATTTCCTACATAATAATACATTGCTGTGTTTCTTAAACAATGCATTATCTTTTAATTTCTCTACCATGTCATTACCAAGTCCTTCATGAGGGTATTGAACACCACCACTTAATCGTGACAGTTTTTCTTGCTGACAGACATCAGATTTTTGCATTCCTTTGAGTCTTGAGTGTATCTGGAGTACCTGAGTGTTTTGGTTGGGGATCTGGAGCAGCAGAGCCAGGCTGCTGTAGTCGAAGTTGTCGTCCAGGGCGACCAGAGCTCCGTGCACTCCGCTCTCCAGCAGGATGTTGGCGTAGTCCCTCAGACCGATGCTCTGCACCCATCGGATCACCCGCTCATTGCTCCACACCAGCACGTCTGTGCACACACACGCACACACACACACACACACACACACACACACACACACACACACACACACACACACACACACACACACACACACACACACACACACACACACACACACACACACACACACACACACACACACACACACACACACACACACACACACACACACACACACACTCTTTCTGTTCAGTTGGAGATTCTCCTTCGTGATGATGATTGGTTTTTATTTTGGGTTCACTTGCCTCTCATTTCGTGCTGGCTGTACTCCCTGCGTCTCTCAAGTTCCTTCCTATCATAGTTGAGCTTTTTTAGACCCATGATTCCATACTGTAAACTTGTTCTGGTGGCAGAAAATCACACAAAACACACTCATGATTTGGGAACACACACACAAAGGATTGTCAGTGGCTCTATGTTGTTGAGAGTAATTTAACTTGTATTTATGAGAACTAAGATGTTTGTTTTTTCCAGTTCCATTGAAAAAAACTTCTAATACATCAGAAAAAAGCAACACATCAGTGTTCATTTAAGGAATTCAACTAAGGGTATTAATAACAAAAAAAAACAAAAATAACAGTAGAAAATATGTAAAAAAAATGCTAATCCTAGTCGTCAATCAGGAATTAAGGTGTTTAGAACTTGGTCAAATTGTTGGGCTTTCTACGAGACCTATGCTTGATTCTCTCGGCTGTACCTGTGGAAGCTGTCCACCATTTTGAGGTGCACCCTCAGGTCCTTCTTGGTGAGGTGGTCCAGCATGCGGGCGTCCACCAGGCACTCCATGAAGTAGCTGCGGTACTGAGGTAGTCCGAGACTAGGCAGCCACTCGTTCCCTATCCACTCATGGTTCATGTCACCATAGGCTAGAGTCTAACGGGAAGGACAGATCAGCACACTCAAACAGATCTTAATTGACTGGATAAATTAACAAAGCTGTAAGATTCAATCTGTTATAAACAATGGACAGATTTAAGTTCCCCTTACCTGTGCCCAGCTCCCCTCTTCAGAGCTTGACTTCTGATTGAAACAAGGAAAATAAAAAGGTTTAATCAAGTATAAATTCTGCACCGGCACACCTCTCAAGTGAACTGGGTTATTTTAAAACGAAAGAATAACCCAGTTCATGATAAATAAACAGAAATATGGGACACATACACGATTTATATCTAGATTTGTTTTTGTGACTCCAAAGTTCAGTGTGGTTGTTGCTTCTACATATAAGAGCAACTCAGATTAAAGATCAAAGTTTCTTCTTACACACCTCTGCTACTTTTTCACAAACCTTGACTAACAGCGAGGTGCTTTCAAGACATGATAACAGGATTGTGGGAGTCACTGCTGAGCAACCAAACATCTAGATGGCATTGGAATTGGTCTCCAGGGGGACTTTTTCTACCCTCAGATGTAGCATGGTGACAGTTTTATTTAAGTTTGGAAATACAGTAGGTTACAAATGTTTCAAAATTCTCTCCCTAAAATTTTTTTAAGACTAACTTTTAGGTCCTGAAGCGATAAGGAAGTAAAAGCACATCAGTTGTGATGTATAAAGCAGTATAATATAGTATTAAGACACATTTCCATTTGTCGAGTCTTGTGAAATTGACACCATTCAGTATTACTGATCAAAATGAATTAGCCTTATTTTATAACACATAATGACACATCTACCACATGGCCACAAATACTCAACACAGCTTAAATCAGTCAGACAATAATGTAGAAATTCAACTGCGTCTAGTTTTTATTTATTTATGCATTATTTTTCTTGGATACAAATGGAACATTTTACCTCCCTGATGTGCAGACATGTAGAAGCTAAACGCAATAAGCTGAGTGATGATTCATTTCCTTTTTTAATGGAGATGAACTGAGTCAGACTCCAGCACATTGGCTCACACCTTCACTGAGCCATCATCAACAACAAAAGGAACACACAATGAAGTACTTTGTAAATCATTGACAGGCTCCTTTTTATAAATCCAGTTTAAATGAGTGTTGGTAAGAGGTTAACAGACTGGGAAAGGGGTTAAATGACACATGCCTTCTCCGTTAGTTAGCACCCAGGTGAATCCCTCAGAAAACAATCCAGACTAACAGAGAAAGTAAGGGTGGCAGTGAAGGACACAAAGCAGACTGACCGTTTTGGAAGGGGCGGCCATGGTCTCCATCTCCTCATGGGTGACCCACACATTGCCTGAGGCCTGCAGGGGGCGGGGCCCGAGAGACAGAGCAGCAGCAGGGGGGGTAGCAGAGGTCCGGCAGGGGGGGCAAGCAGTGTTAAAGAAGAAGAGCAGCACCACTGTAAGCCAACCGTGTTATCAGATCAGATCATGAACTGGCCCCAAACCCGCCAGGGGTCAAAGGGCAAATGAAGAGGACAAGAATACAACACAGCACAGCACGTCCTGGTTAACAGCAAACAGTACATTCACAGATAACAGACGGGGGCCATGCACAACAAGGAAGACCACGCAAATTAGCACAATTCACACCAACACACACATATAAACCCTATTATACCCATCCCTCTCAAGTTGTATTCTAATAAAGGGTTGGTTCACTCGAATTACAGAAAATACACTTATCCCAAGTTTTAATTTAGGGTTAGAGAATGAATTGAAAACAAAAGTGCTCAAGAAGTCACATAAATTAAAAAACAGTTGGCTACTGTACATCTAGGTATCACCCCATAAATTAACATGTTAAGCCCTGAGCCTGTTTTTCAGGTCTCAGGCTCGAAAATGACATTCCCAGAACAAATTACTATATCATCACTTCTAAAAGGGGTAAATTAATAATCTTTTCTCTAAAAGCAATGATAAACCTGTGAGTTGGATGTAGATGAGTCAGAATCACTATAGATTTTTTTTATTTTAAAGTAAAATGTGTAAGTAAGTTTATTGGTCCGTCCAAAAAAAAAAAAACATTACTTATAGTGAAAACCACCCTTGAATGGGATAGCAGACTAAAAGCTTTAGGAATCCAAATTATAACATATAATAAGTACCCTGTATCAAGATTGATGCAAAACAAGTGACAATTGACTTTTTTAGAGAGATTTAGCAAAAGAAAACCCACTTCTGGGGTCATTTGGGTGGATTTTACCTAACTCTGGCCCCCCTTGGTTGATTTTGATGATTGACATCTCTTTTTAACCGTAGAGCCAATAGAATCACATACACACACACGTTACCAAATAAGGATTGAGAGTGATGCGTAGCCATAATACCCAAAACAGGAAGCTGTCATACACTCTGGAAGCTCTCATTAGCAGCTAATATGAAAACTTTTTTTGTTTTTGACATTAAAATGGAAAGATGGATTATCAATAATTTTTTCAAGGTGACACAGAAACATTGGATTAACCTATGGATTAACCTTCAGCCGCGTTTTAATGCCATTGTACACAACTTTTGAACAGAATAACAGCAAAAGGTGAGCATATCTAGCTTTTTTTAAACGTCATACGTCAAACACGTCATATTACGTCACGAGGGGGAGCAACTTTCTCGGACTCCTTCTCTGCCCAATCCGCGGTAGTAGTTTGTAGTTGGTTTGAGCGGTTGTGATTTAGTGAGCTGGTATTCTTTCGGTAATTTTACATTGCATTTCACCATTTGTAATCATGGTGAGCTCTGTCAGGACATCGAGTCCACAGTTTCCCTAACAGGAAAAGGACCGGAGCTAGCTTTCGTTCCTGGGTGCGTTGTGTGAGGTGCATCCACCTCCCTGCAGCACATACTCTCCACAGCTGAAGCCTATCAAACAAAACGATTATCAGGAAACCGTATTACATCTCTCTCCCCCCCTTCGCTGCTCTCTCTCTCTCCCCCATTTGTTCCTCTCTCTCCCCCCCTTCGCTCCTCTCTCTCTCCCCTCCGGTAAACAGCGCCGTTAGACGTGGTGTGGAGTTGCATTAGATGACGCAAGATACGGCTGATACTTGCGCATTAGTTTCTGTTATGGATCAGTATCAACAGTCCTGTGTGTAACGTTACTATATTATCAATGCTACTTTAGTTATAGCCTGATATATGATAGCTAACTTCACAATGTTGTGATGTGACGTTAGCTAACATTAACTGCAGCAAACGCCGGTCACTCACCAAGACAGCTGCCCTGTTCTCCACTGGTTCTACACACACCAAAGCTCCATTTCTCTCCGATGGCCGTTATTTCTTCTAATCCTTGGCTGCTCCTGGTCTCTTGGCTGCCTAGCAGGCTCATAATTATAAGTTTGTGGTCTGTCATATGCATACGAATATACATTTTCAACCTCTTCTGTGTCAAAACTAGCATTGTGTACCATGTTTATTAATACGTTAGACCGGCCGCTCTCCCCCCATGTGACGTCACAAGTAGAAGAAGAAGTAAAAATGTCTTACAAAAACGACGCCAGATGTCACGTAGTGTATATTTATGTATATATTTTTTTTAAATCTAGTGCATACATAATTTTCCTACACATTTATTCACTGGGGTGTCTAACCTGCAAGTTGCTCTTTAAGTGAGAAGGACACATGCATAGTTTATTAAATTTTAAGAAGCCTTGAGACACAGTTTCGTGAAAAAAGCCTGTTAAGCCCCGTAGCCCCCGCCGGCGGGGGTTATGGGGCTTAACAGGAACACATCATAGGGTAGAGACAAACATGTTTCGCCAGTTTGCTTCACAACATTTATTAATTTTGGATTGAAAAAAAGAGATGTGGGCCAGTAAATGCCCCAAAACATGTATATTTATTTTTGTCATTAAAGCTTACAATGTCTTAAATACACATTTATAAATCAATTATGTTCCCCTTATTTCCTGATATTCTTTCGCTAATTACTAAAGCAATCTAACTGGGACTTATGTTAGAACATGTTTTACATAACATGCAGTTAGTAGTTTAATTGGGGACTATTTCTTCATTAGAAAACAGTTGACAGTGGCTCCTATTTTATTGAATTGGAGGAAGATAACAAAAAATCAGCATGGATGCCTATACGAAACACTAAAAGAATCTGAGATTATGTTTTTTTGTGATTTGTGTGAACCAACCCTTTATTCTGTGCAGTCACATTCAGGCACTCATCCTTTGCATGTTCGAGGGGGATCTAGTTGTAATAGCATAAGTAAAATGACCAATTATTTCCCCTCCATCAACTTCCTGCTGGGCATACACGTCACAGCATATTTACAGGGTCAATTAACCCCCTCTTTAGAGTGTTGGGGGTTTAACAGGACGGTTACAGTAGTTTGTGATTGGACGCGTGGTGTTGCATGCTCCGTAATGAAGGTTTCATGAGGTGTGGAAGTGGAGCTAAGTGGTATGGGCGAGGAAGAGGGGGGAGTACAAAAGAGTTTAGCTTGTATTATTTCCCAACAGGAGAAGACAAAGAGTGCAGGAGCTCATAAGTTACAGCATGCAATGCATAGAGTGTTGTGTAGAGACTAAACACACAAACTTTAATGAGTACTCTCAGCTGGGTTTATACAGCGGTGCACAACCTGTCATGTCCTTATGCATGGTGTGAGTACCCTCAGTAGAGAGTGCATTAGTCCTTGCTCTGCAGTGTAAACAGTCACTATCATAAGGAGCAGCATCTTCCTTAGAGACCGCATGCAATTACCATGACAACAGGGAGCTATGGAAGCGACTGTGGTGTAGAAATATTGGAGTTAAATCACAGCACACTGTTACACAAACAGGGCCGTCGCTGACTCCCACTGTAATATTCATTTGTTTTTCACAAAGACTATATAATTTAAAATGCACCGGGTGTAATGACAACGGCTCTGTTTGCTAATCATTTGTCGCGCGCCAACGCACATGTCACTCATGTGTGGAGGCATTATGCATGTTAGCAGAAAGGACTATTAGTCATACAACATTTGTCAGAGCTGATCTGGAGGCAGAGATGATGTCATTCATTTTTAAACAAGGCTAAATGTGATTATTCGCTGAAAAATTGATGGTTCTGTTCAATATGAAGCTGGACCGAGAAGCCCGTTAGCTTAGCTTAGCATTAAGGCTGGAAACAGCTTATCTGGCTCTGTCCGAATGTTACAATATCTACTGACCAGCACCTCTAAAGATCACTAATTTAGACATTAATAACCACTTAGAATATATTCAAAAAAAATAGTTTGGTTTTACACAATGTCATATGACCCAGTGACTCTAAATCAATATAGCATTATATTACTACACACCTCTTATTGGATTTAGTCCACCTTCTTTTTTTACATGAATTTTTCTGTGAAAGGGTCAGCAGTTTTATTATTAAAACGGCTCATTTATTTCAAAAGCTTGCATGTATTGTGAACTCAGGACTCAAATCAATGCACCATTGTATCGTTTTAGTAGGGTACACATCTATGTTATTGTTATTTAATGCTACATCTATTTTATACACAAATATTTTAAAAGAAAATTCTGCGGTTTTATAGAAAAGTCTTGCCTTTTTTCAAAATGTTTCACATCATGTGACGCGGAATGAATGCAGTATTATTTCATGGAAAAGTAGGACAAAACTATATACATTTGATTTGAGTTCCATTCTATTTTAAATTGATATTTTAAAGAAAATTCTGCCAAAGGATCTTGTTTTCTTTCAACAGCTTCTCTGTCACGTCAAACCAATGCATAATGTAACTTTTACACTGGATAAGTACGACACATTTCACTTGATTGGATTGAAGTGCTTTTAATATTTTCTATAATTATTTGAATGTAAATTCTGAAGTGTCTTGGATGTGAACTTCACTGCAGTTTGTCTGCCCCTGTTTTCCAGTCTTTCGCAACATTATGAGATGACATCCTCCTCCTGATCAGCTCCGTCTACAACAAATTATTGTACAACTAATATTCCAGTCTGCTTCGATGTCTCCATGTTTTCTGTCCAACTCACGGTTCTGGAGGTGGGCGGGGCCGAGGGGCTGGTGAGCGAGACCATCTCCTGGATGGCCAGGCGCAGCTTGAGGCGGTGCAGCGGGTTACTGATCCCGATCTCCCTCTGGATCTCCGTGTCAGACAGCGCCGACATGATGGCTCCGCTCTTCACGTTGGCTCGACACGCCGCCACGTACCAGGCCGGCATCCCCAACCACAGCTTTACTCCGAGAGAGAGGAGATGGAGGATGAGTTTGACGCATTGAGTTTATCCATCTTAAATATCTTCAACATGATAAATATTCCTCCTATATTTACTGTGCCCTGGAACTATTAGATTTGAATTCACCAACATATGAATCAATGTAGCAAATATAGTTCCTCATAGTCAACATGCAGTTTGCAGGATTTTCCATAGTGCTAAGAATATGTTATGTATCATTAAGATAAGATAAGAGGTATTCGATCCCCATTTGGGAAATGTTTGCGTTGCAGCAGCATAAAAAACAACAAAACAAGGCATTGCACATCAGTAGTAGAAATGAACAATATTAGAATTTAAGCATCTCAATATAGAACTAAAGCAGCATTCAAAAGTAGAAAATATACAAATCTATAAACTCTGACAATAAAAAGCACATCTCCTTTTTTAACAGTGGCACAATATTTGTATTTTTGGCTAATTATCAGCCCCACTAATCCAATTGAACTCCATCAATAACTGCAACATTAGGGATTGGTGGAGTCATCAATGGACTGCTGGCTGTAAATCATCCACTGAACATCAGGGGGCAGTGAAGTTTCTAGACATTCCCTTTTGGACTATGGATTCCCATGTGTTCAGTTTATCCAAATATATCAGGGGAGTTGAGTTAACTGCAATGATTCATCATCAATTGTAAAGGTGTTGTTTTGATTTGTGAACATTTTAGTAACTAGTTATTATACAGATTTGTTTTTCAAATGGGGTTAGACCTTTATATGATTAGTCACAATAGATCTAGGCAAAAGCTACAGTGTAGTTTAGGGAAAGAAAATCTGAAATTCCAGGCTCTTCCAACAATGCAAAAATAAATATATATAATACATAAAACAAATAAATAGAAATAGAAACTAAAGAGGGCAAGAGAATGTTGAAAGTGACCACTGTGCAAGACAATGCATAAATAAGTAAACTATACACAAACAAAATAAAAACTGATTATAAAATTAAATCTAATCAGTGGAATGAAATCAAGTCAAGCTTGAGAGTAAGCAAAGTAAACATTTTGTTTCTTTACATGCACCTTTAGTATATTGCAGTTAAGTATATTTGCAATGGTTTATTAAAAATCAATCCTTTGCATTCAGAAATCTTACCTCCAGCCAGGCTACAACTGTGGGACCGTCCCATTGGGCGAAAGGTAAACCCTTTCTCCTGGCCTCCTCCAACAGCTCGTGTCTGGGGGCGGGGACAGAGGAGTGCTTATATGAAGGCATGTACTTTTACATAATAATAAACACACATATTCTCACTATGATACAACTTCAACTCTCACTCCTGCACACACTGCTTTCACAAATCCCTGCAGTCACAGAATCGTGCGTGTGTGTGTGTGTGTATATAATACATGAGAGGAGAGTACTCAAACATTTCCTCTCATAGTCCAGCCTGTACACTAAGACTGTTGAAAAGGGCAACTCTTTATCGTTCATTTCTGTGCTTCCTGGGCAGACAGGCACACAACTGTAGCTACACTCACACACACACACACACACACACACACACACACACACACACACACACACACACACACACACACACACACACACACACACACACACACACACACACACACACACACACACACACACACACACACACACACACACACACACACACACACACACACACACACACAACTGCTAGTATGTGCAAAAGGGTAGTTTTGTTTTGTTTTGAATGAAGCAACTAATCTATTTAATAGATTGTAATTATAATAGCTAGACTTAAGGTCAAAAGCAAAATTACAAGTGATTGTTTTTGCTGTGAATAGCACTGCCACATTGTTACTTTTCGGCACTTCTTTCCTGACCACTGCTATAACGGTTATTAAATATTGAAAATGTGTAATGATTTAAATAAAGTCACACATTTAATGGATTTTACATCCTTGGCAAAATAACAGTTTTAATGTTCTCTGAGTGCAAATACAACTGACTCATACAGCTGTAAGGCAAAGTGCTACAGTGAATATTTTCGCTAGTAACTTATTTGCATTGTCTGGTATTGTTTAGCAGGTGTTGAAAGTGTAACCTTAGAGGGCTGAGCTGCGTTTTGTTTTCCCTCACTTGGCGCTGCAGACTCAGATTGATGTCAATCGCAACGTATCGACAAAAAGCATTGAATAGATGCTCTTGGTCTGCCATGCACAGAGAGATTTGTATTGTGCTCAATCCTCCCACACTGCCAGACACTGAGGACTTATAAAAAAAAAATGCCTGACAAGCATGGGACCAGGAAACACACTCATACTCACACCCACACACCAAAAAACGAAATCTTATTGTATTTAGTGAACACATTTCATAACAACATCTCTTCAACACATTCCCTGAGCGTGTTGTTGAAGAATGGAAAGAGTGGACTCAGTAATAACCATGATACATGTAGCACTCGGAGCGTTGAAGGCCTCAGTACAGTGAAAGGGCTCTTAAACACAGCATACATGTCATACAGAGGAAATGTATTGGTCCAAAACACAACCAGGTACATTCACTGTCTTATCTATGCAGCACATGGGGAGATAGCTCATGTTTTATGTTCAGGTCAGGTCTAATGCATGGAGAAATACATCCACTGAACATAGCTGGGGAAAGGGAAGTAAGGAAACAGTTATGACAAATCATACAAACAAAATTTGACATTCCCATAACCAGATATTACAGCTGGTTATTTCACACGGATAGATAGAGACACATATACAGGAGAGGAAGACATTCCGGGTGTAAAAATTGCACCACAGTTTAAGCGGCGGCACATTCTCTGTCCAGCCATGGATGCAGCTGCCATTGAACTGTAAAAAGGGAGGAAGAAACGTCTTCAGATGGTAAACGAAAAAAAGGAAAAGAAAGAACGCAATGGCGTCGTTAACAGCCATGAAGGATAGATAGATACACAGATAGAAAAGAGACGTCAGCTTTGGCACTGGTCTTTTCGAGAGATGGCAGACAGACAGGAAGAGATGGCAGACAGGGCAAAATGGCTGAGACAATGTTTCATATCCAGGAGGTCAGTTATACATCCTCACAACTTACCCGCTTTGTTAGAGTCAGAGGATGATGAGAGGGAGAGGAGGGGTAAGAGAAGAGAGAATCAGAGAGCAAAGAAGGGAGAGAAAGAGGGAGAGCGACGGGGAGACAAAAGTACACACATGTTAATGAGTCAATAGGCATCGAAAGATACGGCTCAAAACAAAATTACGTGCGCTCACACACACACACGCACACACGCGCACACACACACACACACACACACACACACACACACACACACACACACACACACACACACACACACACACACACACACACACACACACACACACACACACACACACACACACACACACACACACACACACACACACACACACACACACACACACACACACACACACACACACACACACACACACACACACACACACACACACACACACACACAGATCTCACAATGGAGGACATTTGTTTACAGGAGCATCTGTAGACCGGTCAAACAATTAAAAAAAGTCGTCTTCTACAATGCAGTCCTGACCACATCTCGTGCAGCAGAGGAAATGAGAAAATGCACTGAAACACAGCAAGACCCCCTCCACGGCCTTACATTCAGATGCTCAGATACATTCAGGTCACCTCTTTGAAGATAAATAAGAGCAGAAAACACACAATGAGAAACCACAGCGGTATTGATCGATCAAGATGCTGAAATGGAAGTATAGTGCAGGCAGCTCAATGGCATGCAGTGTGGAGGAGGCGCCAAGATGCAAGGTGGTGGTGCGGCCTTAATCCCGGAAACACTGCTATGGAGAGGTCAGTGCCGTGGAGGAAAAACAACACATTTGTCAACGTACAACACACGATACTCTCTATTGACTACATGGGAGGCAAAGTTAATCGTCATGACAACTCAATGTGCACTTCGAGCAAATGACATTCATCATTTGGCACAGGGGCATGGGCAAATGCGCACACACACATACACACACTCCTGCTGAAAGATTTGCAAAAAGGGTTTCTTCCTTCTCCTGCAGGGCAGACCACGCCTAATGTGTGAGTGTAATCTATGGGCGAGGCTTCTATAGCTCCCAAAGTATCTGTGTGAGATTAATAGTGTTTTCAGCCTGGATCAATAGTCTGATATGGCGTCTGAATACAGCGAGGCCGATCTGTGCTCCTGGAGTCTGATCCGGCTCCTGCTTTCTATCGATCCTCCCTCAGAGGGGATGATGTTATTGCATAGCTGTGTTTTCAGAGAGAGAAAGCTGGAGGTAAACACAGGAGGAGAGGGAGATAGCCTCTGTCTGTGTCAAAGGTCACATTGGACACAAAGCTTAAATGTGACCATGAACTTAATATTTCTAGCTGTGTATCTGAAGACTCTGCTAAGGGACCAGTGTGTGTCTGCTTTGAGGAATAGTGATGTGGTTCTGAGGACAAAGCTTACTTCTTTTTTAACCTGCGGTCCTTCTCAGCCTGAGTGCCCAGCTTCCCCACGCCCATCTCCTGGCCCGAGTCTGGGTCCATCATGGTGGCTGAGAGAAGAGGAGAAACACCGGATATCAGTTAATACTAACTGAACACAATACTTTTTGTGATTATATTTGCCTATGATTACAATAATAAGTTATAGTTTTCCCTCAATTTCTTATCAGGTTTTGATACATTTTTACAGGTTTCAACAAGTTAAATTAAAGATATAGAATAAAAGTCCTGAATCATTGACACATTTAAACATTTCAATAGTTTTATATTGTATATCTGCAATCAATCTATTAGTGTTAGTCAGATTATTGGGTAAATTAAGCAAAACTCATTTAAAAATCCCAGGACTCTCTTGATTTTGATGAGAGTAAAGCATTGATTTTTAGAACTATTAAATAGTTTTTTAAACAAGTATGTAGGATTGTATATGTGATGGATGACCTAATATTACTGCACTACATTATTTTATTTCATTCCTGTAAAAAAAACACAATTTTTATACCACATGGCAATTTGTTGTATGATTAATCTGCAGCATCCATATTATTAAAGCATGACTCAGTGCCCACCTTGTGGATCTACCATGACATGTCTGTGTGCCATATGTCCCATCCTGCCCTTCTCCTTCTTGCCAAAGAGCCGTCCGATGGAGGATTTGATGCCCTTCTTCTTTGGCTGCTTGCTCAGGGAGTCTTGGCTGCTGCCGACGCTGCCGCCCTCCGCCTCCAGAGAGGACCCCATCCTGACACACACACACACACACACACACACACACACACACACACACACACACACACACACACACACACACACACACACACACACACACACACACACACACACACACACACACACACACACACACACACACACACACACACACACACACACACACACACACACACACACACACACACACACACACACACACAGAACATGGGTAAAGCTTTTTATACATTTCAGAGTCAGATTATTTCTCAAAGGTCAACATCTTTAGATCATCATTAATACCCTTGTGAAAAATATTTATTGTTGAATAATTATGAGAATAGAGAGTTATTCTCTTCAAGAATCATCACCTTACTTACCATTTCTTTTTTGCAGTATTTGCCACTTTCCCCGACTTTGCTTTTCTAAGCCTATTTATCCACGCTCTTACTGAAGACTCATGTAATACAGTTGCTACTGCGTGTGCTTCATGTTTGAAAAAGTACCCAGATTATTTCTAGTGGACGTTAAAATTATGCCTCCCAGAATTCCAGCTACTTCTGAATAACAGATCTTATTTCCCATCCATATCAACCTTACACTTTTACAAGAAAGACTATTATTAGCAACCGAGATAGAGATACAATCAGATAAAACCTCTCTTAATCAGTTGTTAAATTAAATAAATAGTTATGAAAGTAGCAGTAAGAAGTCTAAACATGAATTAATACCAGACTCCGACAACAGGATTTCAAACATTTATGTTTGTACAGCTGACGCCTACCCTCGTGAGTCGTTGTGCGAGGAGGCTGGCAGTGTGTGTGTCATTCTGACGGTGCGGGGCGTGGTGGGGGGGGACGTCTCACACTTGATGGTGGCCTTGTCCTCGTGGCCGTCCTCGTCTACCGCTGCTATCTGAGGGACGAAGAGGAAGAACGGGGCGTTAGACGTGACCCTCGGTTTGTGAATCACCCATTTATCTAAGGTGTTGTCACAGCGATCATATTATTAAACAGTGAGTTGATACTGTGTGTACCTTTCTCCTGTGCTTCCTCAGGTCACTGGGCTGTTGGGCAGAGAAAAGAAAACACAAAATGTATTATTTAAAGAAGGGACAAAAATCACTTTCATGTTGATAATAAAATTCAAACAATGATGTTTATTACAAGTTAACGGCCGGAGAATTCATATCACAAGTCACAGCAGCAAAAGGTTCTGACTGCACTGGTGGGTTGCCATGTCAATTCTGCTCAGCCTATCTCTCGATAGACCTTTTAACTATTTTACAGAGAGTAAACAACATATTTGGGGAGATAGACTAAACAGCTGGGCACCCTCAATCACATGCGTCTGACCCTTAATGGCCTTGAAGCCAGCGTCCCCACAGCCGTAAACCATTTTGTGACCGAGAGTTAAACTGGTTTATCAAGATGGCTGGAGCCTCCCATTCCTTAAGAGAGATACCAGAGCCAGGGTTGGTCGTAAATGTCAACACACAGAAAAGGTTAAATTTCTAGGAGTAAAGACAGAATTATTCCCTCAAACACATTACGATGCTCTTGAGCCTTTGTCCAAAACCACAGCATCAACTCATAAATCAATAAAGTAGAATAAAGGTAAGCATATTGTTTCACTGATTAATACAATCAAAGCATTGCTCCATTAAAGCTTCTGGATAAAGCACACATAATCTTTTGTTCTGGTGGATTATGGGAACATATGTTAATATCTATTTAGGTAATGGACACATCTGGAGTGTGAACATATCATTTTCTATTCTTAGAGGAACTGCAAGAAATGTAATTTGACTATCGAGTTCCATTATACATAAGCTGCTATGGACATATATCGTTTGCACAAGGAAGTGAGATACACATTATAGAAAACACATACTGTAACTCCACTTACTTACAAAAGTGGAATGAAAATACATCTCAAACTCAAATCAACACCACTGTGTGATGTGAGGAAAGCAAATCCCTTAAGGACGTAAATCACAGCACTACAAATAAGAGTCAGACATGTTATGTAATTGGGTTCCTCACAAGGTCATTTTTCAAACTAGCGGTTGCTCTTGTAATAATATAGTTGATTTTTTATGGATTTCTTTTTGCAACAAAACTGGAGGCTTCTGGATGCTGGACCTGATATCTTACAAAACTGGAGGCTTACTGTAAGGCTCGCCAAGATAAACAGAAGATGAAAAATAGAAGCAAATAGTCTTCTCGCTTCTGCATATTTACCTGCTTCTTTGACTGCTCATACACATATTCACCTCTAGTCAAAACATGTCTAGACTCCAAAAAACTAAAACAAGGGCACTACCTAAAGATTAAGATGTTTTAATCTGCCTGGCGTTACCTACGGCTAACTTAAATGAAGGACATTCTAATATCAAAATATGTATACAATCGAACATTTGAATGTATCAATATATGTATACACTTTAAACATGGGAATCAGTTCAAAAATTACATTTGTGATATCTCAAACACCTTTTCTCTGTATGAGTTTGACCCAATTGATGTAATAATGTGTCTTACTTACAAAATACATACAAATTGCTGAATAACGTTTCAACTAAAAGTTATTCTATTGTTGTATCCTATTGTAACATCCAAGAAAATGCTGATTTGGTTTAGATTAAATTAGATTAGATGAGTATACTTTATAAGAAGTAACACGTTTTGACAGTTTAAAAACAAATAGAATGAGTAATATGCTAGTCAATCTGTGCCTGAACCTTCAGGTCATGGACTGGTGAGTCCTGTGGTGATGGAGAGGAGATCTACATGTAGTACAGCAGCTCACCAGTGTCATGACCCCCATGCGCTCCATGTCCCGTGCGGGGCTTCGAGGGTCCAGCTTGGGGGTGGAGTGTCCGCTGGGCGGGGAGGAGGAGGCGAGGGAGGAGGCGGTGGCTGAGGCGGTGATGGAGGCTCCGTGGTGGTGCATGCGAGCCAGGTTCAGGCCCTCCAGGCTGACACTCGCCACCCGGTTTTCAATCTCCTCCGCCCGCAGCTCCGTCGACTCCTTCTCCTCCTGGATCAGCCTTCGAAGGTGATTCAGATTATAAATTAGTTGATGAATTATAATTTAAATGAAACGTATTCCTTTAATAATTATTTTGAGCGTTTTGTATAATAATTTGTATTTATTTATGTGGGTTTTATGTTTTTTGCTCCACTTAAAAAACAAAACTGCTTTCAGATTTAGCACGTCACTTATTCACACTGTAAAGAAATGAGATTCTTTAATTTAGTTAAAGGGATAATACATGTATGGACAAACAAAGGTAATAAATAAAAGGAACATCTTGCAATACAGAGCGTATACAGATATTGTAACATCCAATTGCGATATTTTCCAGCTTGAAATATAAAAATTGAATCTTTTAATCAGTATCTCGGCTACATAGTTTAGAGATAGATTTCTGGAGATTTATGTAACAAACTCCATTAATTACCTACAGTATAAGGCGGGCTAATTCAAGGCCAAAGTGAGGAGATAAAAGGCTAAAAGTCAGATTAGTTTCAGCCATACCGAGGGTTTAACTTTGTAATTAGCAGAGACTTCTTGCAGTCATGATCCCTATCTGCCATCAGATTTAAATGAACTCTTCCTGAAAGAAATGTGGCACTGTGTCTATCGATTGGGATGTAAATTAGCCAAGACCAAAGGTCACATTAAGAACCCTTGAAATGAAGAACTGTGCAGAGCCTCAGTGGGGTTATGAATACTTATCAGCACAAGGTAATTACAGCATTAACAAGCGAGACGCAGATTTCCTGAAACATTTAGTGTCTATGGTTTCATAAACAGGAAGAGTGATGGTACAGTGAAATTCCAAAAAGCCATGCAGAAAGAGTAATCTGCTAGGTCAAACACAAAAGAAAAATGCACAGCTTCCTGGGAATTAATCTTTAAAACACGTCAAGTGCAAACCTGATTTAAAGCAGAATAGGAGCACATTAATATTAGCTGAACACTGTGTCAGGTACCGGATCTCCTTGTTGATAGCGTCCAGCTGCTCCTGCAGCATCATGGCCAGCGTTTGTGCGTCAGAGTGTCCGCCGGGTGAGAGCATGTCCATGGAGCTGAACATCGTTTCCCTGTCGTCGTCATCGATGTCCGACATCTCCGTGTCGCTCTCGAAGTGATGGCCCAAAACCCCGAGCTGCTGCGAGCGCCACTCATGCTCCCCCAGAGATTTAGCCTGCACAGGAACACAGGGGATTTCAATTGAATACATTTCAAATATTGGGGGAATTGCAGTTATCCAAAGGTAACTCAAACATATTTCCTTAATTTAATCAAAAAACATTTCTGTCCTCTAATGAGACTTTTTATTAGAAGCTATTAGGTAATTACAATACAATATATTTAGCTGGCGCTTTTATCCAAAGTGACTAAATTATGTTCTTATAATATTTGTAGGAGACATTTGTTCTGCAAGTAAATTAACCTACACTTAACTTAACTAGTTTCCTAATAACTTAATTAAACACATTACAGACAACATTATGGAAACACATTTGATTTACACCTTACTTGTAGCAAACAACATTATCCTCATAACTTACTTCTATGTCCTTAATGTCTCAACATAATAAGCATGCAACATAATATGTTTCTTAAGTACTTTAAAGTTTTAATTTAGCTTTAAAGGGACACGATATGATTCATGGTTTGTTCTGCACAGCACACTGATATTTGCTGAACAGAAGTAATTTTTTCCTGGGAGAGGCTTGTCTGGACTCTTCCCCTGCTGGCTCATTAAATCAAACTGTGTGCCACTTTAAAAAGAGATGAGACAAGCTGATCTCCTCCACTGTTTACTCTCTTGGTGATGATACATTTTGCAGTAACAACATAGAAAATCCTACGCCAGCCCGGTCTCTCGTCACCAAAACTGCACGAATGAGATGATCCAGCAAAAGTATGACAGACCAGATCTCCTTTTAAACTTAAACTTGGCTTTATCTCTCCCTATGCATATCATAATGCAGGTCAAATTGCCCTTAATTCATATTGAACATGAAATATATTGGAGACTTTAAGAATTGGCTACGGCCTCAAAGTTCTCAAGATTTTGTTCTACTGCATGTGCCATCTTCTAACTTAAAGAGCTTACAACGGGGAATTTATAAATAGCGAAAGTAGAAAAACTATATTTAGAAAAGGTTAAGAAACTAATGCAGAAGTGCTTAAAATAATTTTTCAAAGCTAATGTACCCGCAGGATTCTTGCTTTTATTTTGTTTGTATCTTAATGGATAACACAAATTATTATGAAGAAGACTCCCTGCCTCACCTTGGTTTCATGCAGACCTACTCGACCTCTCCTCGGCCGCCGGATGACCTTGGCTGAGCGGTAGTGGTCCGACTGGGTTTCAGCCAGCGATCCCAACGAGAATCGGAGCTCAGCTGATGTGTCCAGATGAGACCTGAGAGAAAAATAAAATCCATAGTAATCCTACATGTCAACTTAATATGAATGTGGGTTCATAAAAACATCTAGATACATTAAAGAAGAGATTTATCCTATGAAGGTACTGTGCCTGAGATGTTGATTGATTACAAAAGATGAGGCAAACATTTCAGCTAGTCAGACAAACCAATCAAATCTTATGTTTTGGTTCTTCAAGTGCAGTAATAGTTGTAACAATCATGTTGTGTACAGTGCACTTTTGAAGGATCAGCGAGCATTATGTATGCCCCAATTGCTGCAAATTGCTTGTATACTGTATGCAGGAGATGAAGCCAGCTACTGTCAACACATCAGGGATGTAATATTAGATCTTCATGCAGCAGGAAAAAAAGATATTCCAAGAATAGATACGGAGAGTTCAGCGAAAGCAGTGATTCTAACAATAGCGCAGAGCAAATTCTTTCATCAGTGACGGATACAATAAAAGCACCTCTGCTGGGAGAAGATCTTTTGCATGTTAAAAACAGGTTTTATTAGATTTGTATTGAATCTTAGGCAATGTCATCAAATAACAAAGTAATGGAGATGCTTTCTTAATTGTAATAGCTATGTAAAATATCATATACATTTTTTTTTTTAAGAAGTAAAATATATGTTATCACCAGATGAGGCACAGAAAGCCTCTCCTTAGTCTATCTGTTTGTAAAACGTAGCCGACAGTCAATTGTATAGTAAAGATTTTCAGGGTCAAGTGGTTTGAAATCACATATGGCTTCAATTCTATAGTATACTTAGCCTGCAAAAAACATAGAAGCCAAACACACACACACACACACACACACACACACACACACACACACACACACACACACACACACACACACACACACACACACACACACACACACACACACACACACACACACACACACACACACACACACACACACACACACACACACACACACACACACACACACACACACACACACACACACACACACACACAGCCAACCTACCGTGACAGGGTGGGTTCTGTGAGGGATCCTGCCCTCAATCTGAACTGGTCCAGCTCTGATCTCAGTTTATCAATCTCCTCTGCCAGATGTGTCTGCACAAAACAATTTGACAAAAGACGCCATTATAGAACCCGTCTATGATATTAGACTCTAAAGAATGATTATCATATCGTAAATTATTAATATTGCTGCCCGTCGACACTGTGGAGTCACATAGCTGAGAGCCATTGTGGCTTATTATCTTCACATTGCTGAATATGTACATGCTGCTTGGAAAATACTTACGCATTAAAATTATGAGCATATAACTTCAGATATTAATAAAAAGAATGTAAATGCCCACAACCAACCTGATTATCTTCCCATTAAAAATAGATTAATCAAGCAACCTTATATAGATGTGAGAGCTTACTTACTTTGACATGGATTGAATCTTCGTACTGTTTTCTATAACCTTCAGAGTCTTGGATTAACAAATTCTGCAAAGAAAATGGAGAAAAAAGTTAGAGGGGGAAAATCCCACCTCTTCCTGACATTCACTGGACACAGCTCATAGATATGTTTCCAAGGACAATAGCAGCCATCTTGAACCTTCTCCTCGAGCGCTGCCATCCTCTCCTTGAGATGGAGCTGAAGTCGCTCGTTGGACTCTGTGAGGAGCCGGTCCACCGTGTCCGACAGACGCTTGTTGTGCTCTTCATTCATCTTCTCTCTCTGTCGAGCCTGGAGGCAGTCAAGGAAAACATTGAAGAGTTATATTTCAAGGTCATATCAACTGACTGACTTTTTCTAAACATGAACCCCCAAAATCTATTGCATCAGTTTACCAGCTGAGGAAGGTACAACCAGAAATACTGTGTTTGAAGTAAACAAATATTGTGACCTCAAAGAATAAACTCGAAGGTTTACTGCCAAAAATATTATGGTAACAAGAAATGTCTAGTCTTGAATTAATGAAATAATTGTTAAGACATACAGTACAGCTGATGCTAATGTGATCTAAAATAAGGAGCACAGTATTGCAATCTTTGTGAGTATTTGACGAATTGAGAGTGTGAAACGTGGATTTGGTGTCAGTGTGATGAAGCAGACAGTGTGTCGTGCCCCTGCAGCGGGCGTGGCTGCCTGGCATATCCTCTCCTCGCTGACTCACCCGCAGCAGCTCCTGGTTCTTCTCCTCCAGCTGGCACTCCAAGTGCCTCATTCGCTCCTCAATGCTCCCGTGACGCTCTTCCGCCTACAGATGGAAGAAACAGCACACACAGGACAAAAGAGGGCACGATGATCTGAATGTTTGACAGGCTAAGAGCAACAAAGAAAAGCTGTGGCGACGACACAAGCCAAAGCCTCCACCCATAGCTCAAAGATGGATGTTTATTGTTTTAAAGCAGGACAGGAAAGAGAGCTAGATGGAGAAGGAGGCCACAAAAAAGGACAGAATGAAAGAGGAAGAGAGCTCCAGCCAGGCTAGCCATGCAGCTGTCCCGTGGTGAAACAGCCAGAGCCCCAGGAAACACGCTCGCCATCAAAAACAATAATAAGATAAATTAATGAAATCTGCTCTCTACAATATTGGCATTAGCTGTGACTCCTTGCGGGACTACCTTCCTAAGAATGGAGTTCATGTCTTCGAGTTTAGCTTCCATAACAAAGTGATAATCATCGGGGGAGGAGGAGGAGCTGGAATCAGACTATGTGGCCGAGGGAGAGGAGAGGGACATGTTGAAAGGTCATGACATGACACCATGTGTACACTTACACTCACGTATAGAAAACATGAAGAAACGAGCGCACCTATGGGAATGTGTCAACAGTATGTGTGTTTAGGTACGTGTGTGTTGGTACCTTGGTGAGGGCTGCTATCCTTTGTGCAAGCTCAGCCTCCACCTCGGGCAGCGTCTCCGCCTTCCTCATGGTCTGCTGGAGCTTCTGCTCTGCCAGCTCTAGCCTCTCCTGTAGCTGCCGGTTCTTCTCCTCCATCTGCACACACACACAACATAAGTAGATATTCATTTGGAAGCTTTACGAGATTTTGCAAACTGCTACTTCTCCCATAGAATTTCTGTGGAATTGTCTTAACATCTTATGTCTTTCAAGCCTTTTATTAGTAGTTGTATCAACAGTAGCTTTACATTGGAAGCACGAAAGTTAGAATAGAAACTGACTTAGTGAGTGAAAATTATATTTCTGTTCAAACAAAACACAAGAAAATAAAGAGAAATGCATTTTCCAGAATCTTCTTTCATTTTTCTTGCACAAAAAAAATGTTTTTACCATGGATGTGTACTTATTTGATTTTATTAGTGTGCTCGCTTTGTTATTTAAAATGTTAACCCTTATGTATTTGCATAAGTGATGAGCTTGCAATTACAGCAATAAGCACAGAAATCAAATAAAACTAGAAAATATAAAAGAAACAAGGAGATTTCTTACCAAAATATGATGGCTATTGTAAAAGAGTTGAAAGTAGAAATAAGTAGTATTTTTCAATAGCTTGTTTAAAATAAATGCCAGCATTTCCGTGAAGTTAAATTGAGAATACTGTATCATATGATATTTGTGTTTTCTTCACCTTATACCAGCCATTTTATAAATAAAAAAGACTTCTGTGAATGTGTGTTTATCTTTATAATGTCAGCAGAGCGTCATGGCCTGGTAGAAATAGAATCACAGATATCTTTCGTAGGAGGACTGGCTACTGAAGGCATTGGCAGCGAGCCTCAACCCTTCTCTAAAATAGCACCATGACAGAGTGAGAATAGCAGCAGCCCGGCACTTGCCAAGATGGACAATGGCAACTTTTAGTCAGCAGAAACCGGTAATTGCCCTTATTAAGCATTCAAATAGATTAGAAGGTGGAAATGAATCCCAGCATGCACTGTGACGCTGCCAACAAGAACTTTTTATTTCCCTGTTGCGTGTCGAGACTTTTTTCTCTGCCTTCCTCGGGCTCTGATCACTTTAAAGACTCTTTTTTTGGGGCTGGATTGGCAGCCTTTCCCTCCAGCGCCAGATGCTCTGCTCCCAAAAGCATCAGGACTGGCAGCTCAATAAGCAATTAGACTGGAGTCATCCAGCGGTGTGTTGTATTGTGTGATGTTTTCTAAGATGACACTGTGAAAGCATGACAGTGTATTTTTGCTTCCGATCTCCCCCCTAGGTGCATTTCCATCCATCTTTATTTTTGCCTTTTTTCCCATCCTCAAACACCGGCAGACTAGTTCAATTTCTGGCAAATCAACAAGTAAACTCGTCACACAGCCAGCGAGGAGGAAGTGTGTTTCTGTTTGGTAGAAGAAGCTGAACCCAAAGGCTTTGGAGGTTATTTCCGGAGTAGGTTCCTAGACGCATGGTGAATG
Organism: Notothenia rossii; assembly: GCF_949606895.1. Lineage (NCBI taxonomy): Eukaryota > Metazoa > Chordata > Actinopteri > Perciformes > Nototheniidae > Notothenia > Notothenia rossii. The sequence continues at coordinate 50,609,900 of NC_136908.1, read as the reverse complement.
TGTTGCTTGGGTCAGCAGCCAGTTCAACCCAGTCTCATGGTATTCATACTTGCCAACCTTTAGACCTCAGAAATCGGGAGCATTTAAAAATGCAAAATTGGGGGGGGGAGGGGGGGGGTGTGTGTGCTAGTGGATCGCCGGAGCTGTTAGATTAACATTAAAATGCTTACTGTAGTTGTAAGTGCACTGGCCTGTAGCACCGTCCTTGATGGAGCATATGTGTGGGCTGGACCTGTATTTTACAGGAAAGGAGTGAGCAGTTGTCGATTCTTGTTCTGTTTTCTGTGAATATCTGCCTCACCCTCTCAGACTTTGTGTTGCGCGTGCTACTAAAGAGACGTGTTACCATGGAAACCAAACAATGGTGTAGCTGTATTAAAGTCCGAGTGGAAACAGTCGTGTGTAAATGTGATTTTGTCAGAAATCAGGAGAAATGCGGGAGAAATATGACCCCGGGAGGAAACCGGGAGAGGGCAATGAAATCGGGAGTCTCCCGCGAAAATCGGGAGGGTTGACAAGTATGATGGCATTTCATGTTAAAGTCACGAAATGTAATCTATTGATTCGTGTTCACCAACACGATTTCCCCCTTTTTTTCGTGTCACACAGAACGATTTTAAAAGCAATGCATTTCTATTGGCAGTATGTTTCGTGCCTGCACCACGTCTTTTTGCTGGTTGGGTTTTGGAAGACCAGAAGCTGTGTGGTTCATAAAAACATTTTCTTACTCAATATCAAGCCACGATAATTGTTTTTATTTAAAATTCTATAATCTCTGACTTTTTTTGCCGTCCGTGAGGAAAATAAATGGGGCTAGGTTAGCAAAAAGCAAGTTAGCTTAAGTTAGAATAAAGCCTGGAAATGACTACGCTGTTCTTTGGTAACAACATAACACTTCAGTTTGTGTATGGATTGAATAAAAAAGACATACTGTGTTAATTTGTGAGCTTTAAGTGCTCAAAGGCAGATTCTGATAACTTTGGACTAAGTCAAGCTAGGCGTCTCCCCCGTTTCTTTTCATCGTGCTAAGCTAACATGTGCTGGCTGTAGCCTTCATTTAGGAATCTATTTATATTTATTGGACTATATGAGAGCAAATTTGATAATGTAACTCGCCGCAATACATTTTATTTCGCAAAATATCATCCTATTGCGTTAACAGAGTTAATTCTGTGTGTCTTTGCAACTTTCTTCACAGCAAAGTCAAAGGGTGCTTTCGTGTCTCATGGTGTCCTCTGCTCATATTAGAGTGACATTCTTTCTATCCTCCCAGAACTCAGCTGGTGCTTAAGCCGGCGCTCATGAAAATGTCACTCAGTCTTCTGTGGCCAGGCAATTTGTCTAATTGGCTGCGATGAATCACGAAGAATCATCAAAAGGCGAATAAATCTGTGTCATTGTTTGTTCGTATTGCTCAGCATTTCATAAGTTAAAAAGAAGACTTTCAGCCGTGAGCATCTGCTTATAAAAACCATCAAAATGATTTCCCGATGTAATTTCCTCTGACCTTATTTGACACAATGTCAAGAGGTTTTCTCATTGACAAACCTCTATGGGCTTTGTTAACTGTCAGGAAGCACAACCAGCTGCTTGCATGTTTAATTACTTTCTGAATCCAGTTATATTATATGGAAACATGTCAGGCATTTCAGCTCTGATTGGTCCATTTCATTTCAGCCACCTGGACCCATAACTTTTTTGTGAAGCAACAATGTGAAAAAAAAACTGTATTTTGAAAAACTTCTAAGGATTGCCATGTCATGATCAAGTATGGATGCTCCCACTGACCCTCTCTCTCACCCACATGGACTTTATAAACATTTTCTTGCATTATACAGACCTGTCTGAGGAACGCCTCCTTATTGGCCAACTCGTTCTCCAGTTTGTCGTTGATGTCGTGCACGGAGGTGGACTCTCGTTGGGCGCTCAGGTAGCGTTTTTCCAAAGTCACAATGCGCTCCTCCATGTCCTCTTTCTGACACATGGCCTGCATGCAGACACACATAGTCAGAGCAATCAGAGCAAAACGGAAATATGCAAACAAAGATGAGAGCATTCTTAAAACTATTTGGGCAATTTGTTCCAGTGTTAAGTATTTTGAAGAGTATGTTTCTGATTGCTGCACAGTGTGTTTCATATTTCAGCTTTATATTTGAGATGTATGTGGCTCGGATTCTAGGTAAGGGAAGTTTTTGTGTAGCACATTTAAAAAACAAGGTAATTATAGGTTTAATACTCACAGAAGGATTAATTCTCACTGCTCTAAAGCTTAATTACAGCATGGTTTGTGGACAAATAACTTTTGTTCTTGTATGTAAACACAAAGCGGTGCTGCAATGAAGTTTTTGTTATCAGATTAGCTCTATGTATAACATGACAGTATAATCTACACCAGAAACATGTCAAACACCAAATGATAAACAATAAAGCTTAATAAATTAGAAATCACAATCTCACACTGCTGCCATGAAACATGAGGGCAACATTATCTCTGAAGCTCTGAGAGTTCATTTCCTGAATGACGCACACCCATGCGCCTGTGTTTTTTAAAACCACGTAGAGCTGAACAAACTGCTGCTCTCAGAGGAGGTAATAACACTGGGTTGGTCTGATAAGGCCGTATTTACCAGGCCACAATCATCATGTCTGCCTGCAATGTTAGCAATCAATAGCAATTCTAGCCGAGGGCTATATATCAGCGTGTATTCATATTCAGTCCTCTTCACTGGCATTCAAACTGACGACCACTGAATGGGCTTGTGATTGGGCTCCTTAATTGCACTGTATGACACAAACAGTCTCATTCATCCCGTAAAGTGGCATTAAACTGTCTGTTTTGGTGCTTTACATTGCCACACTCTAGATTGAAATGGTGCTTGAGATTCAAACAGTGGTAGCTGCTTGTTTCATTGTGTGTCATTGAGATGTGTATACTGTAGGTTGCCTACTGGCAGTGGTGTAAAATAACCAAGTAGGTTCACTCAGGTACTGTACTTAAATATAATTCTTTCCTAATTTGTACTTCCACTACAATATTTCACTTTTACTTCACTACATGTATGCGGTACCCTTAGTTACTTTGTAGATTCAGATATATGATTGTGAATGGGCCAATCTGCTGAATGAGTACTTTTTGGCACTTAAAGTACATTAAGAGGCCAATACTTTGTACAATGTAACATTTTTAATACAGGACTTTTACTTTTAATAGAGTATTCCTACACTTCGGTATTTCTACTAAACTAATCGGATGAAGAGCCCCCCATATTTTAGCATGGCATGAAAAACGTATGACATTTTGCCATTGGAGACACTATCACATGTGCTTAGAGGTTCTCCTAAGGAGTGCATACGGAAAATGTATGATCTCCAATAGCAATATTCTTGCAAGGTACAGGGCTTATAAATGATATATAGTTCATTTAAACCCCATTTTGTATGGCTACACATTTTTTTTCTATGCTTCAGTGTTTGTTCTTGTTTTGTGGTTTTTAGAATCTCTTATCTTAACTGTTGGTATTTTTATTGCATATTTGTATAACTGTATGAAACAGGCTTTTTAATAATTGTGTACTTTAAAAAAGTGCCTTAAACTATGTGTTTGTGTGTGTGAGGAACACATGAATAGGGATTGTGAGAGCATATGCAAATAGAAGCTTTTTTTAGGCCACTGCTGTCTTTGATGTCTCTCTTGCAAACATTATTCCCCTGCAAATGTGTGTGTGTGTATGTGTGTGTATGTGTATGTGTGTGTGTGTGTATGTGTGTGTGTATGTGTGTGTGTATGTGTGTGTATGTGTGTGTGTGTGTGTGTGTGTGTGTGTGTGTATGTGTGTGTGTATGTGTGTGTATGTGTGTGTGTGTGTGTGTGTGTGTGTGTGTGTGTGTGTGTGTGTGTGTGTGTGTGTGTGTGTGTGTGTGTGTGCGCGCTTCTCCCTGTCCCCAGCCTGTGTGTGCTGTAACCTCTTTGATGTCCCTCTGGTACTTGTGGTTCATCTCCTCCGACTTGATGAGGTCCTTCCGGGCCGTCTCCAGCTCCTGCTCCACCTCGGAGACCCGGGACGAGAGGGAGGACATGCGCTCCTTCATCTGGGCCAGCTCGTAGTTCTGCTTCTCCAGCAGGTCCTGCAGCTCCACCACCTGACCCGCATCGTGCACCGACTCCAGAGAGCCGTTGGACAGACGCTGGGGAGAGAGGAGCAACCTTTAGCTTTAGCTGGACAAAAAGCTTATTCAGGAATCTGGCAACTGTATTTCTTAAAGATGTTAAAAAGGCGAAATAGATAAGTAATATTATTTTAAAGATGAAATTGGTTATAATTTGTGAATTGAGTCCAAAGTGTACTATCAACAAGTTGTAATCATTTTAGTATTTTTTTTTTACAGAATCATGGTATTTTAAGAAAAAGTAGTTGTCATCATTTTTTGAATCGAGTAAAAACACAAATAAAAAGTCTGAATATTTTAAAAGATTAAAGTCGTAATTTTTTCCCGAATAAATAAAACATGTTTGAGGGAAATAAGTTATTATACATCAGGCTTAAAGTAATACAAATAACGAAAAAAGTCATACAACTACTGTATGAGATCAAATAAAAAATGTTAATAGAAAAAACAAAAAAAAACACAGTTACAGAGTCCTCATCTTGGTTTTTAGTGTCATCTTCAGTGTCTTTGTTGCTGCTGCAGTGTTCATTGATGAATATGTGCATGCTTGGCTTGTTATTATTTGGTATAGGACACTTAAATGCACTAAACCAAGTTAACATCTAGTGCTTTAAAGTATACCACGAACAGCACTTTTTCTTACAGATTTCTCTATTGAAAACCTGTTTTATCCACATTGAAACTAAAAGTTAAAAGTAACTGAACATCCAACTCTAGAAATAGGTATTTAACTTACATTAGCATGTGGAAATTAACCAGGTGGAAAACTAATTTCTGATTTCTTGTGATGCTCTCGCTTCAAGTAAGCCTTGAGAAATCAGCCTTGCTGCTACTTCAGATGCTATTTCTTCTTTTGAGAGGTACACACATTAGCACTCTAATAAATTCATGTCAGGGAGCCGACTCTGCCCCTGCTTTGATTTCAGATGGTGACAAAGACGACTGAGAATCACTCCAGACTCCATTGGAGAAATTGCTTTGACACTTGCATTAGAAATATGATTAGGTTTCGCTGAGTTCTCACTGCACGGGTCTCTGCATGAGGTAGATTAATGATGGGGAAACTAGAAAGATCTGACTTGAGGAAGGGTTTGAGGCATCAGAAAACAACTCTGTGATATTCAGCTAAACTAAACGCTTTTTAAATAGCAACACTTGGTCTTTAAGGTCAAATGTAATTATGGTAAAGCAAGTGGAAAGATTGAGTATAGTGATTTCTCTCTCTGTCTCTCTGGTGTTTCAGGCCCAGCTGCCTGTCCTCGGCCATCCATCTGTGAGGGCAAATCTAATTGGGTCCTCTGCCTGCTGCCTGTGATCAATGATAAACCCGGGCAGGGAACGAGACCCACTAAATCAGACGACCGATTTGAATATCACTGCCCCGGCACTCTCATAAAAAGAGCCAATTTATAGGCTTTAACTAGATTTTATTGTAAAAATATCTTAACTGTCCCACAGAGGATACATTTTGCAAATGCGGAAACAATATTAATTTAGTCCTATAACATTTTAAACACCTGCTTCATAACACATAGTTTGAATGTTCTCTTTTTGTATTACCTGAGAGAAGTTTTACACCCACATGAGCAAATATATTTTGTTTCTGCAAAATTTGGCTGGGGATAACTGCTGACCCTCCCATTGGTAGAGGCCTATTTTTCAGTGGGGTTTATTTGACAGTAACTCACTCAAATATAAAACAAATGTGAATACTGTTCAAACCAACGAGTCAATCAAAAGCATTTGTGAATATGTTATTTAACATTTACAACTTTTGGTTTGGCACAATGTCTAAGGAAATCTACCTCTATATAACTATCATTTTCTCTTTTTGCTTCAGTTAGGTGTAGAGTAAGCCAGTCAATCTGTTCTATAAGAGTGATGTTCGATACAAATATTCCAGGACCTGCTGGATGTTTACCGAATAAAAAATGAAAATGGTGAAGCGGGCTTTGTCTGTCACACTGCATTAGTTGCTTATCAGCAGATCCAGGTCTGTGCTGAAGGTCTGAGAGCTCCATGGGTCAATACGCTCCTCATGAGCTTAGCTTTCTTCACTCTGACTCCTGCCCCCCCTCTCACTCAGCCCTCTCCGCCTGTCACATTAATGACACCTGAAGGACACGTGGGATGGAGAGGGGAGACGTTCACTTCTGCGTCCACGCTCCTCTCCTTGATGACAGCCGCTGTCAATTCAGTTCTGTTTTCCCCTTCCATCCAAAGATGCACTTTATGGTTTCCTCTTATCAGCAATGACTTGTTAAGTATAGTAAAAATGTTTGATTTCAATTCTAATTCAAATTATATTTTAGTTAAAGGGGTCTGATTATATATTCTCATCATTATTTACTATATAGAACTAAATCTAAGTTAATAGTTTTGATCATTTGAAAGAAATAAATGAAACTGGGAGTTCAATATAAAAATGTTTGAATTTTTTTTCAATTTGAATATTGTTTCGACCTTTTGAATATAGCGGTAGTTATCATTTTCATTTTTTACTTTCATATAAAATACAATATTTGAGGTATTTTTTTTAAAGATTTTATGTTTTCAGATTCAGATATAATTGTTTAAGGTTTTAAATCTCGTCTTTTCAGTTTAAAATTCAGTTTACGTTTTGTACTCCATTGTCATTTGCAAGTGTCTCTATCATTTCAAGTGTCACCTTAAAATGATATCATTTTGTATCTGATCCCCCATCTCACCTCAACACATTGCAGCTGTTCATCTACATCTCAAGTACATTTTGACTTAATTTTCTAGCCATCACCTGACTTTCTTCCCCCAACTCTCCCCCTCCAGTAAGTCATCAAAGCCTCTCCATTGATCCACCCAGGTATCCCGTGTAACATGTAGATGCTGTGTCTGCATTTTGAAGGATTTCTGCTGTGGGATTTGGGGTCAGCTGTTTTGGGCTCTCATGTGGTGTCAGTTTTGTTAATGTGGAAGCAGTTACTCCTCTGTCTATAAATTAATAACCAGAGAGAGATTTGTATTCAGCTATGCAGGTCCACGTGTGCTGCTGCATAATATCAGAGTGCTGAGGTGACTTCTCGCTGTGGGTCACCTTCACAACCAGCAGGGCTGAATGTATGGAAACCTTTTTAAGATTTTATACTGGCAAATAAACACCAGAAGGAACGCATTGAGCAGTGTGTAATACCAATAAACTGTGATTTTGACTTTGAGGTAACTTGAAGAAAATAAATTAAAAGTTAGACCTAATCTTTAAAAGATAAATAAATATGAGCTTTTTTGATATTGTGCATATATACATTATTTAAAAAAAAAGATTTTCAATGCATCCAGATCCATAGTGACAATTTAAGGTTTATGTCCAATGAATTGAGAATAGCAAATACATTGTGTCGCTTGTATGTCTTGTCCTGTTCAGGAATAACATTTTTTTATTGTGTTCCTATTTTAAGCTCCTACTTAGACGAATGAAAAGATCAACTAGTTTGAGACATATTAACACACATTTTTGACAATTGTACTAGTCAGTCTAAAATGTAAGATTTTTGTTCTACTAGTTATGAGGTTTATGGTAGTTTCTTGTACTGGGTACATTTGGCAAACCAAATTGGTAAAATGCCTGTTTGATAAACAGATTTCATTTTGTGTTATATCTGCTATGTGAGCTTAATAATCAACTTTTTTGCCTTGTTAAATTGATACTGAGCTTTACCAACTCCAGTCTGCTGACAAATGCCAAATGGTAAAAAGACTCTCCTCCTACACTGCCGCCAAAGTAAGGGAATAAAACAGATTTGTCCATTGATATGTTTAAAACATAAAATATATTTTATCAGTGTGGTCAGAGAGGTCTCACCTTGCCATGGAGACTCTGTTGAGCCTCACTGCCCTCCAGTATGTCCTCTCCGTCCCCGGAAGCCACTTTTCTCTGAATGTGAGCATTTTGTTCCCGTAAGGCCACTATCTGCGGGACGGCAACAAGAACACAGATTAGAGCAGAAATAGACACACAAAGTTTATGTTGCAGTTAAAGAGAGCCGAGATAAAAACGGTTTAATATGTGTTATTGCATTTCCTTCAATGTGGCTTTGTGACACAAGCAGAACATGTTTAAACATCATGAACATGAAATCAGCATCAATAACTGTTCTTGTGTAACACCAGTTAATGACAGTATGTCCCTCTCTACAGGAATGTATGGAAGATGGCTTTAAGCGGCATGAAGCTGAAGAACATGAGCACTGATACAATCACTGTAATTATCATGTTGTGTGGACAGAGTGTCTCGTTTCACTACCTTAAGATACTGTCCTTAAGTCATAATGCTGTCAGAGGGGTGACCGACAACAACCGTAATTACAGTAGCCTTTTCCTCAACTGACACCATGTGATTATCGCTCTCCTCATCGCCAGGAAGGGAAAGACTTGGCCGCTACTTGTCTCTAATAAATAACTTGACGACCCTGAGACTTTGTGGTGCCTCTCTTACTTTCCAAAATAAGACTTTCAAGAACATGACACTTGTGGGATTGAGACAAATCATTGTAACTGAGCAAAAATGTCAACTTCTTGTGAGACACCCTCCTCTTACTTCAACGCATATTTGAATAACACTACAGTATTTTGCTTTATCACACAGCCTCACTTCCCTAGAACCTCAGGATATACTTTTGTTTGCAATTTGTGGCAGTCAGTTAGTCTATCTCTTTTCCCTTGGTTTTTAGTGAATGTTGGCTTGTAACATAGAATTAACAATTGAGTAACAACGCTTACATTGCGTTATCATAATCTGAAAAACTGAATGAAAGAGGTACAGTAAGCAGGTCTGACACGAAGGACTATTTTTTATAAGTTTTGGTTTTGCCTTAACATGTATGAAAGTGTGAAAAATGCCCATCCCAGTTTCTCAAAGAGATGCCTTCAAATATTTTGTTTGTCAGTCAAAACCCAAAGATATTCCCGTTAAAATGAAATCAAACAGAGAAAAAGCAGCTCCATATTTGGGCATCTGGAAACATCAGTTACTGCCAATCTGCTTGAACAATTTATTGAATCAATATTTAAAATAGCTGGAGATTATTGAGTCTTTCCACCAACTAATCCATTAGTCCACTAATGGGTTCAGCAATAGCTATACAGTAGCAAACTCCAGAACACAACAGCTAATACAAACGATAGTGTATATTCTGTACTGCTAGCATGATGTAGTTACAGCTGCATCATGCTTCCTCCACTCCATACATTTCCAATAGCTTTGGAAACACTTAAATCTCTGAAAACCCCAGGACTCTAAAAATCTGCATGTTATTCCTCTGTTGTTCTATTTTCTTAAAAAGGTCTTTCCAAGCAGTATTGATACAGTTTGTTTTAAAAAGGAGTTGACATTACAGTTACTGGAAAGTCAGCTTTGTTCAAAAACGCATACAAATATGCACCTCCATAGGAAGGGAGGGAATTCAATGAGACTGTTAAAATGACCTTGAGTCACTTTGACATAATTTGGTTTGAACTCAAATCCTAAAATGATTTTACAGACATGGCATTGTCATGAATTTTGAAAGGCGGGACAATGAAGGAATAATATCTCCCATACAAAAGGCACAGGGTTAACTCTGGGCATACTTATGTTTCTGTATCATTATTCTGAGAGTGTTGGTAATTTCTCCACCTCACAGATCAAACACTAACCCCACCCCTCACAGAAAGGTACAACAAATGAGCTGGAGACGCATCTCCAGCTCTGAAAGTACAAAGAAGGAGAAGTTTGATGCAAAATGAACATGGCGCCTATAATTTCTTTTTTTTATGTGGTTGATCTACCTCTCATCAAAAGGCAGACATCTGACGGAGGACAAGTAGCACGAGTCGGGCCTTTTTACTGCACCGCTTCGTGATTTCCTTATCTTTCCTTAGCACTTCTGTGTTGGGTGGAGAGGACTGTCTGAGGTAATGTGATGAAAGAGAGATTGGACAAATGTGAAGAGGAATGAAGGGGGGGTTTTGGGGGAGTTTCTCAGAGTATGAAAAATCGATTTTGTCAAGGTGAGAGCTGGGAGTATGTTGCTAGGCGCTTAAATTACAATCAATCATGCACTTTGGAGCAAATGCATGTACACAAATATTCACAGACATATATACACAAGTCCTGAAATACTTCTTATTTAGGAGGAAAAGGAGTTCATTCTGTTTTTGTCTGAGCCTGTGTCACCTGGGGTTTCCTTTGTAAAAGATGAGAGCTATCACTCGGGATTAGATCAGGCAAGATAAAAAAAGAAAATGTTATCTCCGACAATGTCTTCCATCTTACATAGAGATGTGATCTCATGGCTGTCTTACTTTAAAAAAAAATAGTAATCAAATCTAATTAATTTTTCTCAAGAAATTTAGTAAATCACTTTAACGTAAAACTTCAAGATTTGTTTTAAAAGCTCTTTTCCGCACACAGTCTTGTTTATTTTGCATGAAAGATTTCTAAATCTGCTGTTTTTCTGAGCTCCTCTAATGTCAAATAATTTATTAATATTATTATTATTATAATTATTATAGTATTTAAATCAAATCTGAAAACAGTTGTTGGGTTGGTTGCTCGTATCAACAGGCTTCTCATGTCAATCAAACTGACTTTTTAAACTTTAATCTCTGATTAAATGAAAACATTGTATGTACTTTTGCCTATTCGGTCATGAATATTCAATATCATTAAGTCATATTTATCATGGGAAATAAGGCTTTCAAGGGCTTTAAATAAAGAATATTGTTGGACTCAACAATGAACAAACATTGCTTAATAAAATACTTTTATAGTGTTTATCCCATTATTATTTTATCTCTTTCTAATTGTCAAGAGACTTTGGGTGAAAATTAGCTGTAGCACGTTTACATGTTAGTTTTACAAAAAGGGTCACAGTGTTGATTAATATCCACTGTCCCCTATAAACAGTTTGTTGAGCAGTTAATTGAACAGTTTATCTTCAGATAGATTCCAACACAGTGGGTATTTCAGTTTGTTCCGTAATATCAGATTGCAATCAGCAGCAGTAATCAGCTGGTGGCCACTTAAACACCCATGAGTTTGAGAGGTCAGAGGTCACTGATTACATCTGGCATCATGACGTTGTCAAACCCCCCGTGGGGACTCAGACCTCCATCACAAATCAATTACCGCTCCGCCTCCCCGGAGCCTCTGAAGTGTGGCTTTTCTTCTGAAATCCTGTTTCACTGCCTGGAGTTCCAATCCCTCATCTGTCCTCCGCTCTGACAGCTGTACTGCTAACTGTTCACTTGAGGCGATCACATGTACAGTCTCTAACCTGTGCAATGTGAGGAAACCCCACAAAGTGCTACACCCTCCACTGAGATGTCTGGCAGGTACTTTACAGTTAAAAAGCAGACGTTCTCATGAAGCTGTAAAAGATAAATGCTTTAGGAACAAGCAGCCTGTCATATTATTTTTTTACTTTTCTAAAATGTCCTCCCTTTCTGATCGTACAGAATCTAAGTTACAATCGTGACTGTTGCAAAATCATCAAGTTAAGATGACATTATAAGGTGTTTACTGAGTTGGATGGTGCTTCTTATGGTATTTATTTTTAATTCAACATGTTTAAATAGTGATATGCACAGTAGAAGATGTATGTAATAGAAAGATATTACACTCACTTACTTACTTTAAAGGTCCCATGTCATGCTTTTCTGGTTATTACCCATCCCCTTGTGTGTTATGTAGCTTTTTCTGCATGTAAACGGTCTGCAGAGTCACAAACCCTCAAAGTACAACCTGTAGCAAGTACAACTCTAACACAGAAAATACCTGTCTATGCTGCCCCAGAACGCCTCGTTGGAGATTTCTCTTTTTCCATTGTTTACTTCTCGGGTATAGTGACGTATTTGGGTATATTGACGTAATGTAACGACTCCGCGGATTGGTCCATTTGGACCAATCTACGTTACGTCCGCGGAGCTCTACTATACAGAGATGCTGTATGAGAAACCAATATGAGTTTGGAAAATTGCACAATATAAATATATTCTAGTAGACCTCAACAATGGAATTATGATCAGTAGAAATGGCCATAACATGGGACCTTTAAGAATATCATTCTGTGATTCTTATTTGCTAATGTTTATCTATATATACTACTTCTCACACTTCTTAACTAAGATTGGGAAAATTCCTTATTAAGAAGATGTGTTGCAATGTTGTTAGTTATTACACTCTATGTGCACCAACAGTATGACATTCAACATCCTGATATGGCCTCCCTAACTCCCTAAACTTCCAGAATGCGCCTTTTCATTTATAAATAAATTCCCACCACAATGTGAAGGCCTAAAAAGTGATGCATACATATGTTTTATTTATACAAATAGTTTCTTATAATCATACCATCTGGGATTCATGTTGATTTGGCAAAAACAACCGTTTTAATTTTTTTTTTTTTATTTGATTTCAAACTTGGTAATGAAGTTAGGTATTTCTCACTGTAGCCCCCTTTATAAGGCCTGAATGCAACAACATCACAATAACGCACAGGGGGAAGTATCTAGAGGCACATTAATTACATCTGCAGTACCTCAATAATCCTAAATAATAATAATCTTTAAAAGACAAAGTGCTTAATTTGTCTGCAGCCTTGAACTCATACCCTAAAGCAACTATCGAAAAACCAAAGAACAGTTTGCCTCTCGGACCTTCCTCTCATCTGCACACCTTGTCAGCCGTGTTCCTCTGACCCACTCATTAACACACACACACACACACACACACACACACACACACACACACACACACACACACACACACACACACACACACCCACAATCTGCCGCTGCTTCCCACCTGCCGTCTCTATTTCTGTCCTTGCTCTTTTTGCATTTCCTCCTCTGTCTGTCCTTCCACCCACTCCGCACGCCTCTACCCAACCTTTCCCAAGCTGATTTTCTCTCCCCTTTCTCTTCTCCTCTCCTTCTCCTCTCCTTTTCCTCTCCTTCTCCACTTTTATTCTAGGCCGGAGTGTCAGACTGGCATGTCTGACAGGCTGTGAAGTGCCAGCCTGAGGCCCCCCCCCCCTCATCTGGAACATGAGTGTCTGCAGTGCAGGCGCTGTTCTCAGGGCTGGGAGGGGGGGAGTTAGGCCACCATTGCAAAAGTCCACTCTCCTGTCAGCTATACGCCTCAGCCACATACAGGTATGCACCATCTTATTTTGTTATATTCCCTGTGTGGTTAAAGCAAGTGGGTGGGTTGATACAACATTTAAATAAAAACTTCACAGTATGTTACAGATGTCCTTCCGCATACACAAGCAGTACATACCTGTGTACATTTGTTCTGTGAGTTGGAATTTGGACGCATGTTTACATGTACAGCAACAGCATTTTAATTCAATAATTTTGCAAATATATATTTTCTTTTTAAGGCTTGCTTTTTACTTACGTGTATACATTTACTTCTGGCATTGTCTGACATTTTTATTCAATTTATTTTATGTTATTTATTGGTTTCCAATTCTTTCTGATACATGTCATGTTCAATTATATATACTTTGAACATCCTGATACAAATGCTGTTCATGTATTTCAATTGTTTGTGTTGGTAGTAGCTCTTTTGTTGCTTTTCATAGTTTCAGTTCTTTTACTTGCACTTTGTGTCTGAATATTTTTGCACCTTCCTCACAATAATCTAAAACAAATATTCTAGTGAAATTTAAATTCTATATTTTAGAATGAAAACAACCTGTGCGCTACTTGGCATTTGTTAAAAGAACTATGAGTTCAACTTGATTGAGATTTGAATATTCCACATTTTTTATCTTAAATAAAACCAGCTGTGGCAGCTCCTACCTCCTGATTGGCTGCTGTGAGCTCCTCATCCAAGGCGGAAACCCTCTCCAGTGACACCCGTAGTCTCTCTCGTACCTGGAGGAAAAAAGTGGAAAACCAAAATGGATCAAGATTTACCAGGATATATATATATATATATATTAGGGCTGTCAAGTTAAGGCAATTTTTTGACGCCACTAATTATTTCAATTTGCGATTAACGCATGTGCATTTGTCCTCGGCCCGCCCCGTAGTTTCAGAGCCCAAAGGCTTGACGTTGTTGTTGATGTTAGTTGGATGGTGGAAGATTCTAGCGAGAGATATGGATACAAAAAAAGGTGTTTTAAACAGCAAGCCAAGCACACAGCTGATGCTGACAGCCCCGCTCCTGCCGCTCGCTTGCGGCAGACCACGCTTGAAAGTTTGCCGGGGAGACGCCTGGACAACAACAGCGATAGCTAAATGGGTGGCTACAGCTTAACATTGTGGAGGACGAGGGGCTGCGTTAGATAATTCGGATCGCATCCAACGTGTCGACTGCACATCACAGCGCATTATTTTGACTCTATGGGAACTTCAGTCTCAAGCATGGTATGAAGACAGAGGAGCGGCATTTCGCCGACAACTGTAAACAGGCTTGTCTGTTTGAGCAACTGGCTCAATGCAAAGAAGTAGACAGGGTTGGGAGAGAGTGTAAGAGAGAGAGAGAGGCTCCAGGTTGTTGTGTTGAGAATATTCAGGAGAATATTTGTCATTGTTCCAATGATAATAAACAAACATTTGCATAAAGCATATTTGTCCACTCATATGTTGATAAGAGTATTAAAAACTTGAACAATATTCCTCTAAGGTACATTTAGAGCAGATAGAAAATGTGCGATTAGTTTTCGATTAATCACGATTAACTATGGACATCATGCGATTAATCGCGATATTTTAATCGACTGACAGCCCTTATATATATATATATTTACTCTTGAATTATCTTAAGACTGACAGCAAAGGGTCTGACAGATCAGACGCTCCCATTGCAAAAAATCCAGTCAAGGCAATGAGGGGTTAACAGAGCATACGACCCCTCAGCCTGACAATATCACTTTGTTGTGGCTTCAAAGCAGCATTTTTTAGGCTTTTATTGCTTTAAAAGCTGCGAGGATATATCCCCTCCTAAGTTCCTCTGTGAACTCATAGCGTCTTCTTCAGGGATTCTGTCGGCTGTGATTGAGCAATCCCTCGCACCTATTGGATGTCCGCGCACCTCCCAATAGGATGCCGGATCTCAGAGGAGCTTGATCCTTGATTAGAAGTGAGCCGGGGTCCGGGGTCCGGGGCGGGACGGACCCCCTGCCGCCCAAGACAGCTTTTATTTCGCCGAACAGCATGTGGTTGGGCATGCTTTATAAATGAAGGCTTTTAGAGGAGAAGATGAATGGATTACAGAGCTGCCGATGATATCACACAGGGGGTTTATGTCATACATCAGCAGGCTGTGAGGAGGCAGTAGGAACGCTTGGTTGGAATCTACAGAATGATTACACACATTTGGAAAATATCACAAAATATAAAATCCAATGAAATATTTAAATGATTGGTTGTCAATTTGGTTGGAAGGCAACTTTACAGTATGCCTTCCAACCAAATACCTACCTATAACAATATGAGAGGAGACATGCGTTTGGTTTGGTGCTGCTTAATTAATCTTAAATATCTATACTGTATACCATGAAAAATGTAAGCTT
Organism: Notothenia rossii; assembly: GCF_949606895.1. Taxonomy (NCBI): domain Eukaryota; kingdom Metazoa; phylum Chordata; class Actinopteri; order Perciformes; family Nototheniidae; genus Notothenia; species Notothenia rossii. The sequence continues at coordinate 50,594,193 of NC_136908.1, read as the reverse complement.
GATATCATGTGTTTTCTAATTTGTTTACTTTTGATGATTTTACGACTTGGTATTCACTTGTAATGCTAAGGGTATTGAGTTTCTTCCAATAAGCCCCAAGATTAATAAAAAAAAAAAAAAATCTTTTTAGATTCTTTTTTCTGCCGCTTTGTTTATTGAGCCAACTAAAATGTAAAATCTGATAGTAGATCCTTAATTATAGTTTTAATTGCAGATTCAAACAACCAACAGGCTGATTCCTAATACTTATGTGCTTGCCTCTTGGGCAGACACCTTGAAATTAAAAAAGCTGCTCCAATGGAGACTTTTTTTTATTGTTTATGAAACTAACTCAACATTCATCCAATCAATTTATATGGACACGGTGCAAGAAAACAAATTTTGTTTAAGCAGGAGCGCAGAAAAGAAAGTGTATAAAGATAATATAGCCCTCTTGTGAGTTATCCAATCACATCACCCCTGGTCAAAGAAATAACTACTCACTTTATGATGAACAAGTTCCAAAATGTACAAAAACAAAAATAAGTCTTAAGGTATAAATCCTATAAAGTCACCAATGGAGCCTTACCTTCTCATCTAGGGCTTTATGGTGTTCGAACAAGGACTTGAGTGCTTTGAGGACCTCAACCTCGCTGGAGACCCCCGAGGGGGACTGAGCCTGCCGCTTGACCACCGTCATGCGGAGCGACCGCTCGTGTCGGGACACAAGGCACTCCAGATGCTCCAGCAGCAGCTGAGGGGACAATGGGGGAATCACTGTTAATATCATCATCATAACCACCATCATGATTGGAAACATTTTAATTCTCCTCGCAGCAGTCTCATTAAGTTATCTACCGGTAAAATGTGGGAATAATGCGAAATGAGAAAGGCTTAGCTGCACACCAA